>NC_090929.1:483096498-483401081 GCF_040938575.1 Ambystoma mexicanum
GTATTAATGGATTTCAACATCCATAATCAGCCGTGGCGCAGAGTAGCGCAGCGACCCTGCAGCAGCGCCAGTTACGCCCCCAACCCCTCCCCATGCGCCATGAACAGCGCACAAATCCCGTACATGGCGCACATACCAGTGGACCAGCATACAGCCCCCCAACCATGAAAACATCTGTAAAAATCCCAGCGCACCCCTCCGAATACACGTACCCCGCTGCGCGGGAACTTTCACACACGATTGGTCTTGTGCGAGTGTGGTACGTGTATTCCGGGGGTGCGCAGGAACTTTCACACACGATTGGCCTTGTGCGAGCGGGGTACGTGTATTTCGGGGGTGCGCAGGAACTTTCACACGTGATTGGCCCTGTGCGAGCAGGGTACATGTATTTCTGGGGTGCGCGGGAACTTTCACACGTGATTGGGCTTGTGCGAGCGGGATACGTGTAATTCTGGGGTGCACGGGAACTTTCACACGCGATTGGCCCTGTGCGAGCAGGGTACGTGTATTTCGGGGGTGCACAGGAATTTTCACACACAATTGGCCCTGTGTGAGCGGGGTACGTGTATTTCGGGGGTGCGCTGGAACTTTCACACGTGATTGGCCCTGTGCGAGCGGGGTACGTGTATTTCAGGGGTGCACGTGAATTTTAACACGCGAATGGCCCTGTGCGAGCGGGGTACGTGTATTTCGGGGGTGCACAGGAACTTTCGCACGCGATTGACCCTGTGCGAGCGGGGTATGCGTATTTCGGGGGTGCGTGGGAACTTTCCCACGCGATTGGCCCTGAGCGAGCGAGGTACGTGCATTTTGGGGGTGCACGGGAACTTTCACACACGATTGGCCCTGTGCGAGCGGTGTACGTGTATTTCTGGGGTGCGCGGGAACTTTCACAGGCGATTGGGCTTGTGTGAGCGGGGTACGTGTATTTCGGGGGTGCACGGGAACTTTCACATGTGATTGGCCCTGTGCGAGCAGGGTATGTGTATTTCTGGGGTGCGTGGGAACTTTCCCACGCGATTGGCCCTGTGAGAGCGGGGTATGTGTATTTTGGGGGTGTGCGAGAACTTTCACACACGATTGGCTCTGTGTGAGCGGGTACGTGTATTTCGGGGGTGCGCGGGAACTTTCACACGTGATTGGCCCTGTGCGAGCGGGGTACGTGTATTTCGGGGGTGCACGGGAACTTTCACACGCGATTGGCCCTGTGTGAGCGGGGTACATGTATTTCTGGGGTGCGCGGGAACTTTCACGCACGATTGGCCCTGTGCGAGCAGGGTACATGTATTTCTGGGGTGCGCTGGAACTTTCACAGGCGATTGGGCTTGTGCGAGCGGGGTACGTGTATTTCGGGGGTGCGTGGGAACTTTCACACGCGATTGGCCCTGTGCGAGCGGGGTACGTGTATTTCTGGGGTGCACGTGAACTTTCACATGCGATTGGGCTTGTGCGAGCGGAGTAAGTGTATTTCAGGGGTGCGCGGGAACTTTCACACACGATTGGCCCTGCGAGAGCGGGGTACGTGTATTTCGGGGGTGCGCTGGAACTTTCACACGCGATTGGCCCTGTGCAAGCGGGGTACGTGTATTGCTGGGGTGCGCGGGAACTTTCACGCGTGATTGGCCCTGTGTGAGTGGGTACGTGTATTTCTGGGGTGAGTGGGAATTTTCACATGCGATTGGCCCTGTGCGAGCAGGTGGTACGTGTATTACTGGTGTGCCCCAACGAATTGACAGTGTGTGTCCTCCCCAGTGTGCCCTCTCCCCCCCGCCCCAGGGCCTGCAGGCAGACCCCAACACAGGGGTAAACACTGCACCCCTGGCCATGCCCCACAGGCAGCCCATACACCCTGGCGAAGCCCCCCAGCCAGCCCACATGTCACCACGCACAAGTGAGCACTGACTCATGTCCCCCAGCACCCCCACCCACCCAGCAGTGAGGGGCACCTGCCAGCAGGTCCCGACTCATGTCCCCCAGCACCCCCGCCCACCCAGCATTGAGGGTCAGGCCCCAACTCATGTCCCCCAGCACCCCCAACCACCCAGCAGTGAGGGGCACCTGCCAGCAGGCCCCGACTCCTGTCCCCCAGCACCCCCATCCATCCAGCATTGAGGGTCAGGCCGAACCATGTCCCCCAGCACCCCCAGCCACCCAGCAGTGAGGGGAACCTGCCAGCAGGCCCCGACTCATGTCCCCCAGCATCCCTATCCACCCAGCATTGAGGGTCCGGCCCCAACTCATGTCCCCCAGCACCCCCATCCACCCAGCAGTGAGGGGTACCTGCCAGCAGGCCCAGACTCATGTCCCCCAGCACCCCCATCCACCCAGCATTGAGGGTCAGGCCCCGACTTATGTCCCCCAGCACCCCCACCCACCCAGCATTGAGGGTCAGGCACCGACTCATGTCCCCCAGCACCCCCATCCACCCAGCCGTGAGGGACACCTGCCAGCAGTCCGCGACTCATGTCCCCCAGCACCCCCATCTACCCAGCATTGAGGGTCAGGCCCCGACTCATGTCCCCCAGCAACCCCACCCACCCAGCATTGAGGGTCAGGCCCCGACTCATGTCCCCCAGCACCCCCACCCACCCAGCATTGAGGGTCAGACCCCGACTCATGTCCCCCAGCACCCCCACCCACCCAGCAGTGAGGGGCACCTGCCAGCAGGCCCTGACTCATGTCCCCCAGCACCCCCATCCACCCAGCAGTGAGGGTCAGCCCCGACTCATGTCCCCCAGCACTCCCACCCACCCAGCATTGAGGGTCAGGCCCCGACTCATGTCCTCCAGGACCCCCATCCACCCAGCAGTGAGGGGCACCTGCCAGCAGGCCCAGACTCATGTCCCCCAGCACCCCCATCCACCCAGCATTGAGGGTCAGGCCCCGACTCATGTCCCCCAGCACCCCCACCCACCCAGCATTGAGGGTCAGGCCCCGACTCATGTCCCCCAGCACCCCCATCCACCCAGCATTGAGGGTCAGGCCCCGACTCATGTCCCCCGGCACCCCCACCCACCCAGCATTGAGGGTTAGGCCCCGACTCATGTCCTCCAGCACCCCCATCCACCCAGCAGTGAGGGGCACCTGCCAGCAGGCCCTGACTCATGTCCCCATCACCCCCATCCACCCAGCATTGAGGGTCAGGCCCCGACTCATGTCCCCCAGCACCCCCACCCACGCAGCAATGAGGGTCAGGCCCCGACTCATGTCCTCCAGCACCCCCATCCACCCAGCAGTGAGGGGCACCTGCCAGCAGGCCCTGACTCATGTCCCCATCACCCCCATCCACTCAGCATTGAGGGTCAGGCCCCGACTCATGTCCCCCAGCACCGCCACCCACCCAGCAGTGAGGGGCACCTGCCAGCAGGCCCTGACTCACCCCCAGCACCCCCACCCACCCAGCATTGAGGGTCAGGCGCCGACTCATGTCCCCCAGCACCCCCATCCACCCAGCAGTGAGGGGCACCTGCCAGCAGGCCCCGACTCATGTCCCCCTGCAACACGACAGGAAGCTGCACAATCATGGCCCTCATGTGCACCAAAATACCACAGCACGCCCCCCCCCAGTCTTGACATGCAATGATTCCACCAATCCACCCCACACCGACATGCCTATGTCAGGACACAAATCAAAAGTCAACCATGTACATCAACACATGTCCGTCACACACACACACACACACACACTGTTTGCCATAGATTGTGTAAACCCACATTCTGACATGCATGAACCCAATGAGCGAATCCCACACATGGAATTAATATAGAAAAATGTATTATGAACAAAAACAATGTAATGAAATGAAAGCCAAATAAATAATACAAACATGAAATGAAATGAAATGCATGTCCGAAAAATATCAAAAAGGAAATGTAGATCCAATTCAAATAATTCCTGAAGAAAAATGGTCCAAACTCACTGTCCACCAAAACAAATCCAAAGGAAACGTAATAATCAAATTCCATTGCTCCATGGCGAAATCCAAAGAAAATGTACACATTAATCCAATGTCCACCTATATACAAGCAATTTTGAAAGGGTCCATGAGCCCAACAAAAGAACTGAAACCTATCAAAGAAACTACCTAAGAAATAACTATATACAAAAGTGTGGGGCATAGTCCAATCACCCCAAAATAGATGAAAATGAAAATGAAACCTAACACTACAAACTATATACAATGAGGGCAGGCTAGTCCGACGGCTCACTTCCCTGGCCAGGGCATCATCGAACTCCTGGTCTATGTCCTGGACGACGGCCTCTTCCATGTCCCCGAGGTTTCGCAGGGATGATTCCATGTTGAAATCCAACTCCCTGTGAATTGCCTCGAGGCACTCGGCCCGCCTCAGTGCCCTCTGCATGGAGTTCTCCGCCCTGACCATTGTGAGCCGTGCCTCTTCTGCCCGCCCCGGCTCCGCATCTATGGCCTGGATCAACCGCTGCCACACGGAAGACACTTGCAATCCAGGGTCCTCCTGCCTTCCGGCCAATGCTTGCCCCTCTGATGTTGTTGGCCCCAAGACATCATCGCTCCCACCTTGAGTCTGCTGTTGCTATCCATGTGCCCTGCCCGTTGTTGCCTGCATGTCAGCCACCTGCTGGGGTCCAGTTGTTGGGGTGGCCACCCCTGCTGGACCTCGGACTCCTGACTGTGGTAGAGATGTGTCCTCCACCAGCCTGGCCGCTGGGTCAGGGACAGCTCCACAGGGTGTCCGGGTGACACTTGGGCAGGAAGATGGCATGGAGGACGACTGGCGCATAGGGAGTTCAGCTGAGGAGGAGGTCGGCAGAAGCTCCAGCACACGGAGGAACCCAGTACTGGTGACCCCGCCCAGTAGGTTGACGCGGTCTTCGAGACATTCGAAATGATGTGCGCTGTCCTCGCGATAACACTGCACGTCATCCCGAATGTCACGAACACGCAACGCCACCCCACCCAGGACAGGCTCAATCCGGTCCCGGATTGCCACGTCCGCAGGGAGAGGAAGGCCAGTTGTTGTGCGGCTATCCCCTTCCGGAAAACAGGTCTGGAAGAAGGCATCCCTGCTGGTGCCGGATGATGCAGTCACAGGATCGGCAACAGGATTACACACAGGCACCTCCGCGGCAGCCTGTGCTGCCTCATGTCCCTGCCCCTGGACTGCACCACTGGAACCAGTGGAATCCCCCCCCTCCAGGCCCCATGTGTGTGACTTCCACGGCCTCCCATTCAACCAAACCCCCCACCAACCTGGATGACTCTGTGCCATCTTCCTCCGTAGGGCCCTTTGGGGTCTCAGCTGCCCCTTCTGCTGCCGAGGAGTCCACCTCTGACCTTCGCCTCTTGGACCTACCCCTGGCAGCTGCGGCCACGGAGGGGGCACCAGACTCCTCACTCCCCGACGAGATGGAAACCTGGGAGGGGAGCTGGGCCTTGCCTCTCCGGCTGGTGGTGGGATCCCTGCCTGTGTGCTCCACAGCACCATCTCCGCCCTCTTCATCAGTTGACGCTGAAGATAGGGAGAGACAGAACACAGGCATCAGGGCACTGTACAATGGTCTGATACACACATGACAGTTGCAGATGAGTGGCAGTCTCAACCTTCACACATGGCCTCACACTCCCCAACACACATATCATCTCTATCAACACTCACGCGCAAGTGAACTGGAATGTTGCAGCAGCCAGCACCATCCATACACATACAACACCATGACCATCCGAAGGTTAGCCTGACATCACATGCAACACGGGGATTGGCAAACACATGCACACATGCCACCAGACGTACATGCATCTGTACACCTACACCACCTGTTGCAGTGAAATCCCGGCATCCATTTCGCATCTGCCAATCAGCCTCCTACATGTCAGTGTCACATGCATCCATGGTGTATCATAATGGCACGCATGTCAAATACCCTCACACACACACATGTACACCATGCACGTGCATGAAGGTGGAACCTGCATCCATGTGTCAGACCCCAACCATGCCATGGTACATACACAGATATGTAAACATGTGTGCACCCCAACATGCATTTGGCCCTAATGTTTTCGTACACATACACCGTTGATGTGCCTCACACATGACTGGAGTCTCATGTGGCAGGCTCATGTCCCTGTACATGCACATACATACATGGTCCTTCAAAGACATATGTGCAAACTGCACACACCTGCCAGACCTCAACATGCACAGCATTCAATCAGTATGCATGCACACTTACCGCGGGACTCCGGACAGGTCTGCCTCCCAAGGACCTGGAGGTGGAGCGCTAGGCCTATACGTTCCAGGACCCTTATCTGCATGTTGGTAAGGCGGACCC
The DNA here is from genome assembly GCF_040938575.1 of Ambystoma mexicanum. NCBI lineage: Eukaryota > Metazoa > Chordata > Amphibia > Caudata > Ambystomatidae > Ambystoma > Ambystoma mexicanum. The sequence goes on from NC_090929.1 coordinate 483,102,812, forward strand.
GACGCCCCTTTCCATGCTTTGCCTTCAGGAGACGCCGGGACTTGCTGAGGGTCCTGGACCTGAAGTCCTCCCAGCGCTTCCGGACGTGTTGCAAGTTGCGGGCTGCCACCTCCTCCACGTTGATGGCAGCCACGATGTCCGTCCAGATCCTCTTACGTCCTTCATTGTCGGCGCACAAACTTCCAAAGAGGGCATCATAATGCCCCAGGACTTGCTCCACCAGGATACCAACTTCTGCAGCAGTGAAGCTGGTAGCCCTCTGCCTCTCTGACTGGGGGTTGCCAGTGGTGCCAGATGGTGTTGTGTCCGACATGCCAACGCCCGAGGCAGGTGTGGTTGGGCAACTGGTCCTGGGGCTGGGCTGTGGAGCAAGATGGTACACCAGTCGGGATTCTACTGTTCCAGCAGGGGTGGTCACAGCAACTGGACCCCTGCAGATGGCTGACGTGCAGGCACCAAATAGCAGGGCACGTGGCCAGCAGGCAGGCAACAGCAGATGGCAAGTGGGAGCGTGCTCGGGCTCTGGGGGGCAGTAATTCGGCATTCTGGGCAGGAGCATGGTCTTCCGTGTGTTGTTGCGTGGCCAGCTTGATACGGAGTGATTTGGCACGTGAAAGAATTACACGTCAGCCTGAAATCCGTGGAAAGGCTTTTAGCGCGTAAGCGCGTCTGTGACGTTACGTGCGCGGGCGTTTCCCACAACACGGGTACATTGTGAATAAGCACGTGAGAATAATGCACGTCAGCGTGCTATTGGAGGAAAGGGACTTAGCGCGTACGCGCGTCTGTGACGTTGCACGTGTGGGCAGGCTTAAAAGATATGTGTAGGATGCCATTTCCTTGTATGTGCTTTTTGTGGAGAGCGAGCGGGTGATTCTTGTACTTCTTGTCGGTTCACATGCGATTACTTCACAACGTTTCCAGTTCGTACTCCCTGTTTCCTCAGACTTCGTTCTTTTCTTCTTTTGGCGGGGGTGTTGCCAACGCGCACATGCGCGTCTTTTTCACATTCTTTTTCAAGGCAGACGGTGAGTCGCGCACGTATTTTCTAACTGTGGTTGCCCCCGTGTGTCGAGTACCCCTTCAGAGGTCATTGTAGGCTGCGTGTAACATGCGTACGCTTATTTTTGTGTTTCTGGGTGCCACAGCGTAGTGCAGGTTCTTTTTTCCACGTACGTGGTCTACCAGGGGTAGCGTGCATGTTTAATTTTGTTTTTGGGGTGCATGTGCATTGCGTGACCCGTCATCTTCCCCCAGGGGTCACAGACAGCCTTGCTAGAGCACTAGGGTAGGAATTCTATCTAGTACCCTATCCCTTTGACCCCAATTGCCCAGGACAATTGTTCACTGCAACTCCCATACGCACAACAACATCAGTGCCATGGTTGGGAGGCGATCAAGCAGTAAGGGAGGCAAAGGTGGCCAACCTCAAAGAGGTGGGCATGGTGGGCGTGGTAGGGGACGTGGCCGGGATTTGCAGGGTGCCCCTAGAGCCCAGTGTGTGGAGGACCAATCGGGGCCACCTATACCCACCCCATGGTTGTGGGAAATGTAGCTGACACCATCCCAGCTCAGCCCTTGTTGGTACGGCCCATTTTGTCAACTGAACCGGCACAGGATGACTCCCAGGCTGACTTCCAGGTCACCAAGTCTAAACCACGTGTGGCGGTGAAAGTTGCTGTCACCAGGCCACGTGGATCTGGGGCAGCAATGTCATCTGCTGCCCCAAGTAGCCAGGGTGAGGAGGCTGCAGGGGCAGCTGCAGCTCAATCCACTCCAGCTCTGAGTCTCCCAGCCGGGACAGTGTCGGTCCAGGTCCATCACACCGACGTTGGCCCTGCCAACATCACCCTGCAGCCAATGCCTGCACCAAGACCTCTGGTCATTGTGCATTCGCAAACTTCAAGTACCCAGTCCACCTGCACTTCTGCCCCTACTAACCAGAGCGGCGTAAGCCGCTCAGAATCTGCACCACCTTCCAAGAAGAAGAAGAAGGGTGCTCTTGCACTACAGGCTGAGACCCCAGACACTGCTACACACTCTGGCACGTCAAGGAAGCCTAGCTTCAATGACACTGAACTTGATGCAATTGTGGCCTATGTGTTGGCACATTGCCGCGAAATGGTGGTGACTGCAGGCTGCAAGACTATGCCTGCTCAACGTAGGGCCCACTGGCAGACCATCGCGGACCACATTAGTGCCCTTGGATTTGTGAGGCGCACAGCTGATGATTGCTACAAGCGGTGGAATGACCTGAAACGCAGAGCAAAGAACAAGCTGGCTTCCAATCATGCCTCTACTCTGGTGACTGGCGGTGGGTCTCCACCAGAGGACGACCAACTCACTGAACATGAGTCTGTTGCTGGAACCTTCATCACAGAGGAACAGATCCAAGGCGTGGGAGACCTACCAGATTATGAAGCATTGTCCGGTGAGTGCCCATGTATGTGTGTGTTATCCATGTGTATTTTGCATGGGTGATGTGTTCTGATTGAGTTCCAGGTGAGGGTGTGTACTCCTGAGTGGTATGGGTCACGCATGTGCTTCCTCCAAACCATGCACCGGCCTTGGATTTGGGTATGACAGTATCCCTTCTGACCACAGTAGCCAATTAGCACCACATTACTGCAGTTGCCATTGTACTGTCATCTTGCAACAACATTGTTCAAAATTTTCAGTGTTCGTTCTGCCTGATTGTTTCAATCCTCCCATTTTTGCAACGCATTTTTCTGCCCTAATGCCACATATGTGACATGCTTCTATCATAGATTACACCCCACAATGGCCCACATTTATTACCTTATTATGGGAATGATTTGACCATTCAGGCTGATTGAGTAAGGGCCTGCTCACATTAATTTGTGGGGCCTGTTTGAATGTGGAACATGACTGTTGTTTCCTGTCATGTTGAAGTGACCAACCATTGATGCATCCATCTGCCTGCCATCACTGTATAATTTTTAACTAGATGTGTTGCAGTGTGTGGCACATGCGTATTATGTCACACTATTTTGAATTTTTCATCTCATCATGTCCATCTCACATGGATGGGTGACAGTACTCATTCACTAACATATGGCTGTACTTGTCAAAAGTGCCATGGCTATGCTACATGCCATCTGTGTGTTGGCATGTGTCATGTATGTGTATTGGACATGCCACTCACAGGCTAATGTGTGATGCCAGTGCTATCCAGCATGCAGCAAATGTGTTGCTTTTCCATTTTGGCGTCCTCAGTGTCTGCTTTTTGCCTCCAAATTCCAACTCATTGACAGTGCATGCATGGCAGGGTTATAGTCATGTGGGGCATGTGTTATTCATGTACTGGATCTCTGGCTTGTCAGGCCTATGTGTGTGCTATGGTTCTCATGCCTGTTTCCATTTGTTGTCTTTCATGTTTATGAAGGTGATGACGCATTTGATGCTGTTGAGGTAGAGGAGATGGTGCAGACCCAGGAGGAATCTCAGCCACAACCGGGCACCAGTGTAGGATGTGGGATGGTGGTGGGTGTAAACCCAATCCTCCTGCACACCATACTGTCCACGGGTGTCTCTGGGTGCACCTCCGCAGACCTCTATGATTCAGGTGCTGAATCGGACAGTGAGACATATGTGCCGTCGCAGGTGAGTGTTACTGGGAGGGATGCTGTTCTGTCCAACCCACCTGCACCGGGGGTAGACCCCTCTATGGGGATGTCAGTGTTGGTAACTCCGCCCTGGTGGTTATGGATGCACGGTCACACTCCACAACATCTGATCCTGTTCCTGGGCCAGCAGATCAGAGGGGGAATACAGTCCTGCAGCCTCAGGCAGTGCCAGCACAGCAAGGTGCAGATCGCCTTGCCCCAGACAGGTTTGGTGCCCGCCGACGCGGTGGCCGTGTGCCACCAGGCAATACTGTATGGGAAAACTCCATGTACAGTATAGCAGCACAACAGGGAGCATCGGTTGAAAGGATGGTTCAGGCAATGGATAGGGTGGCCACTTCCATTCTCCCCCCTGAAAGGCAGATGGAGCTCCAACAGCAGGCAACAGACTCCATTTGCCAATCACACAGGGAAGACATGTTGGTGTCCAACAGGGACCGACGGGCGGCACTGGAGACTCTGCGCAAAGCCATATCTGTAGAGTCACAGGGCCACAGGGAAGCCCTGAGGTTAGAACTCCATTTCTTCAGGGAGACTCTGGGTGAACTTGAGGCTTCCCGAAATTTTAGGTCAGAACAGCAGCTGGAGCAGCTCAAACGTTCACTCTCAGCAGAGCTCCAGGCAACCCGTGCCGATATCCAGGCATCACGCCAGGCCATGCAGGTAGAAATGCGGGCTACCCATGATGTGCTGCATGGGGATCTCCGCACCATCATCCTCCAGAACGAAACCTTCCACGCCCGCATGCTTGCTGCCATGGAGGACCATACCAGGGCTTTGCGTGGGCTGCCTCCTATAGCATGGCCACCTTCTGATGTAGCAGCAGAGGGTGAAGAGAGCGACAGCAGTTCTCCCACAGTAGCGTAGCCGTGCAGGCCATGAGCCCATGGAGGTATTTTTTTTCTCAACATCCATGCAGGTGGGTGTTGGGGTGCACCCAGTCCTCGAACCTCCTGGGTGGCCTCCCTCCACCTGGTCCACACATGGCCATTTTTTTTTTTTTTAAATGTTTACAGTGTGTTGCCTGTGTGGCTCTTGTGGGCATCCACTGTGTATTCCAGCTGGGCACATGCAGGCTTGGGTTCCTGACACATACACCCCTTCTGCTTCCCATTTCCATGGGCTTGCAAAGGGTGTGACCAAGTGACAGTAACTTACACAGTGACATTGGGCTCCCATGAGCTGTGTGGGCAGTCTGTAGTCAAAACTGTGTGTACATCCCTAGTGGGGATTGTTGTTGGATTGAACACTGCATGGTGTATTGATATGCGCTTGTACATCCATGTTTTTCTCCTTATTCACATATACCTTCTTCATGTCTTTACAAGGCCGTCTCCTTTGCAGTTGCAGTTCATGTTGTATGCAGTACACTGACCCATTTGCCTGACAGCAACACTCTACAGTTGGAAGGGGTCGATGTGCTGGCTTAGTCAGGTTGTGAGACTTGCACTACTTTGATTTTGTACTGTCGTATTTTGACACTGTTTCATCCTGTGTTGCTGTTCTGTGTTGCTGGTAAGTATTTGTTCATGTGTGCTGTTTCTTATTGATTACTGGGAGCATATTGTCTGTGGCCTGTTTACATTTGGAACAGTGCACTTTGTGACACTTGTGTCATGTGTTGTGCATTCATTTTGTTGCTTTCACATTGCATGACATGCCATGGTGTGTTGGGTAGCTGAGATGGGGAGGGGTTGGGTGACATGGCACTATTTTCATGTTGTATTTTTCAAGGGGGTAGTCATTCATGCAGCATGAATGTGTGTCTTTTTGTCACACAGTATTGGTTGTATTTAAGTAGGTAGGGATGCACAAAATGTAACACTTCCAGGTGACCAATCTCAGGCTGGTATGGTTGTGACAGTTGACTGTCCCATATGTCATCATCATTGATTGTCAGCTGGTATGTGCCAGAGCTGTGTGCACTCCACAGGGGTAGGATTTTAGGTGAAGTAATTATCCACCAGCTGTGTACTGGCTGCCTCACCACATGCCCGTTCACCTCCAATGCGCAGCGGCCGTGCATGTGGTTGGGGATGTGGGGGCACCACCATGTCCACCCGCAGACCCCGGCGGGTTGCAACGTTGTGCAGGACACATGCTGCCACTATGATCCTGCACACTACTGGGGGCGTATATAGCAGCTGCCCACCAGAGCGGTCAAGGGAGTGAAAGCATGACTTGAGCACTCCGAATGTGTGCTCCACTATGCCCCGGGTTGCAATATGGGCTGTATTGTATCTTACCTGAGGTGGTGTGGTGGGGTTCCGAATTGGCGTCATCATGTGGGTGCTCAGAGGGTAGGCACTGTCCCCTGGGGAGGTGATGATGGGTATCATTAGTGGGGTTGTGACATTACTCAGTATCTGACATGCATGCATGTGCAGAGGCATTTATACTCACCAAGCAGCCATGTATCGCCATGCCGCCCAGCTTCTAGGTCCCGGTTTAGGGGTGCCATTCTTAACATGAAACTATCATGGGTGGACCCTGGATAGTTGGCATATACTGAGGTGATGATTCCCTTGGCATCACAGACTACCTGCACGTTGATGGAATGCCAGTGCTTGCGGTTTCTATAGATGTGCTCAGTTTCCCTGGGTGGACGTAGAGCCACATGGGTGCAATCAATGGCACCTAGCACTTTGGGGAAGTGTGCCACCCCGTAAAAGTCCTGGACGGCAGCCTGCTTTTCTGCAGGTGTTCTGGGCATGTATATCTGCCTGCGGACTGAGGAGTGTGCAGTCATGATGGCCAACACCTGGTGTAGGCAGCGTGACTGCATGGCCTGTGACACCCCCCCCCCCACTATGGCACTTGTCCGCTGAAATGAACCAGTGGCCAAGAAGTGCAGTACATTGAGCACCTTTTCCAAGGGGCTCAGTGCTTGGGAGCACAGGGTGGGTGATGTGAGGTCATCCTCCCACTCACTCACTAGGTTGAGTATTATGTGTGGTGTAAACCTGTACCTCCCATACACCTGGTCATCAGGCATCCCAAAAAGGCTGGTCCTGGTTGTAAAAATTCAGGGCCTGGCTATCCTCCTCCTCCTGCGGTGTCCCACGACCACTGCTGCGAGGAACGGTATATTCATCGTAGCGTCTTAGCTTGTTTGTTGTTTATGCGCACTTTTATGCTGCGCGGGGCCGCGTACGCCTGCTTCCTGCTGGCGTACGTGTTTCCGGATTAGCGCGTCTTTTTCAGCGCACACGTTTCCCCTGTTCGATTCCATGAATACGTGTTGTAGGCGCGCGTGTGGGCGCTGCGAGCATTTACCTCCTGTACTTCCCCCGTAACTCCCACATTTTCACGCGTTGTTCCCCATTCCGTTTGTTACGCCCCATGTTCCGCCCACTTTTGTTGTCTGCGCTGCGCTATGTGCGCTTTCGCTGTGCACGTAGCGCATGCCGTTTGATGACGTGTGCGCCCGCGTGCACCACCCACGATTTTAGCGCACATCCCAGGATTTACATGCGCACTGACTTCCATGAATCGATGTGCGTGGCTTTGGCACGCTTGCGCTGCGATTTTCACGCTTGCGCTGCGATTTTCACGCTTGCACTGCCATTTTCCGCGCACATTAATTCCATGAATCGGCCTGTAAATGTGTACATTGTTAAATGTATTCTGATACTGATTCAGAAACAGACTCAACCTTAGCAGGAGCAGGAGATGGTGATTAAGGAACAAGTATGGAAGGTGCTGCAGAACCCCAGAAGAATATTGATTTTGACACTTGTGAAAAATATGATTATTTTAGAAACATGACAGGATAAAAGACCTGGAGTGGAGGGGGGAGGGTGTGGAGACACAATGCATTTCAAGGTCTCAGATCGATGTTAATGGTTAATATTTCCTGTCAGATTTATCACCTGGAAGTGCAGGTGGTAAAAAACGGTCAATACTTTTATACTTGCCAATTTAAATCATGAATTTGATGTAAAGGTTGAGTTATTTTGAATATTTAGGCAACTTAAGTTGAAGTTGTACTTCCAGACACCATTTGAACCAGCAGCAGATACTTTTAAATATACTTAGTTTTGAGTAAAGTAGTTATTTTTTTAACAATTAGTTGGACCGCTTTACAAATGTTATTCAGAGGTAAATGAATGCCCTTCGTTGATTTGACCAGTGTATAATTTATTAAAGTTGGAAATGGAAGGTTTGTTTAGTTTCAAAAAAGATATTCTGCTCTCTTCTTCTATGAGATTTAAATTCATCTCTGGCGCATCTGGGGGTGTTGGATCGTTGCCAGGTGAGCTTAAGACCAGATATGGGAACTGTCCTTGATGCTGCCATCAGTGGACATTTATTGGAATCTGTAAAAAAGGGGGCCAGAGATACTATCTATAAGGCCTCCCTGGATTTGAGTAGCGTTTTTGATAGAGTAAATAGATCCCATAGACCCCATATGTGGAATAAGCTGCTAGGAAGGTCTGCTCTCTTGAAAATGGTACAACTAATGTCTGTCCTACACAGGAACACGCCCCTTAGGATCAGGCTAACAAAAGAGGGTGCAGTGACGGGCTCAGTACCAACCTTTGTGGGCATAAGACAAGGTTGCATCTTGGCATCCACCCTCTTTAATGTTTACCTTAGTGACTTGGAAAGTCTTTGGCCGGAGGCAGTCACATTCCCAGTTAATCTGGGGCATTTGAAGCTAAACATCTTGATTCAGATGATTTGATCTTATTTGATAAAACTCCTATAAGCCTTAGCAGAAAGTTACATCTGTTCTTTTCTCACTCCACTAATAGCAATCTTATGGTCAATGAAAAGAAATCTAAGATCATTATTTTCTTCAATAAAGCGCATCCAAAAACAATGACATGGAGGGTGGGAGAACAGATCTTGGAACGAGTAGCCTCTACACGATATTTGGGATATGAGCTTTTGAACATTCGCTCACTGTCAGTAAGCAAGATCCACCTTTGACAAACATCGAGGCCATTCATTTTCCAGATGAAAAGACTAATGGCTAGCCTTTGTGAATTGTCTCTCCTTCCTGCCATCAAGTATTATCGGGCTAAAGTGCAGGCTGCCATTTTGTACGGGCTAGATTTGAAAACTCTTGATTTGGGCCCATATTTAAATACTATTCAAGGGTTCATATGGAAAGAGACTTTAGGCCTATCCAATTCAACACCCAACGGCACAATCAACTGGGTCTGATTTCACTTCATGCAAGGACTAAATGGAGGAAACTGGCCAATTATTCAAAAATGAATGCTCCGCCCAAGAATTCATATATGAGGACCTGGCAGAATTGTTAATAAACCAGTCTGTTTCATCTTTAAATATATTCCAAGTAAGTTGTTTGAAAATCCTGGAGGACATTTATTCCTCGGTAGAGGAAGTGACCTTAAGGCCTTCCGTTACAACAAAAGAAATATTCACAAAGCATTGGTGTATGACGGTAGACATAATCAGGGAACTCATTACGAATCGATGGAGGAAAAGGCTTTTTTAGCAGCCCATGGACTACCCAAAGAGTCTATGTTACAGTGACGGCTATGCCTGCCTCCTAGTTTTACAGGTATTTGATTTGAAAGTGAATTCTAGCATGCTCCATCCCAGGGGTCTGCAACCTGCTGCGCTCCATATTTCTTGGACTACATCTCCCATGATCTTTCATCATTCACTATGCTGGCTAGGGCTGAAGGGGGATTGTAGACCAAAATATCTGGAGAGTCCAAGGTCACAGACCCCTTCTCTATGGATCAGATCATATTGTGGGTAATCATTTGAAAGAGTGAAGACCATTGAAGTAAAGCGCCTTTGAAAACTCTTGGCAAGCCTAACTCTACATCCCATAACACCTCAAGGGATCAGGCCAAATTGTTTATTCAAGGAGTGCTCAGGCTGGTACTCCTGAGTCAAAAAGAGTATGGGCCTCATTACGAGTTTGGAGGCAGCCATGGAGCTATTAGCTCCATGGCTGCCCCAAACCGGGCTCCTTTACCGGATTCCTGCAATGAGGAATAACCTGGTCATTCCGACATAGGAGGACCGGGTAATTCCTCCTTGCAGGAACCATTCCCCATTCCCATTGGAGCCCACATAGGGCTCAATGGGAATGGGGAGGGAGGTAATAATGGGCAGATTACATATGGCCCGTTATTACCTCCCTCTTCCCCTCGCGGGACCCGGAAAGGACGCCTGGATTTACCAGGCGTCTGATCCGGGTCCAACAAAGGGAAGCTCATAAACGCTGCTCCCGTAAAAAAGGGGGCCGGTCCCGTACCGACCCCCTTCATTACGGGAGCACCACCCTTATAATGAGGCCCAATATGTTTTATAAAACCTATGATATTTCCAATCCTTACTTCAGTAATAGATACTGGAGGTTCCTTTCATCACCACTAGTTGGACTAAATACATATTAACATCATCATGAGGTTTATTTCAACCAAAGTCATAAGACCATGAACATAAACACATAATGCACACTTATGTCATTAGGGCTAAAATCATTACACAATGAGATTTTATATACCACAATCTACATGAAATAAAATAAAATAAAGTCCCTATTATTTACATCCTTTAAATTTGAAAGGAGAGTAATTGAACAAATCTTTTTTTTTTCATTTGAGCCTGGTTTTCTGCAATTAAAAGCGTAAAGAATATAATGTGTTCTGTGGATTGTTCCTGAAGTTACCCTCAAAGATATTTTAAAACCTCTGTCAAGATGTAGATTGCTTAAAGACAGAGGCCCTCATTCTGACTCAGGCGTTAAGGGGTTTACGGCGCCGTAAACGGCGCCGACCCTTAACGCCTGATTACAAGGTTCCCTTTGCGGGATGTCTCTTAACGGCTGCTTTTTTGCAGCCGTTAAAATCCATGCCGCAAAGGGACCTTGGCGATAATTACGGCACCGTAATTTACGGTGCCGTAATTATCGCCTTTCCCCATTCCCATTATGCCCTATGGGGCGAAAATGGGAATGGGGAAGGGTAAAATGGGAAATGGGGATTTACCGCCCCAATCACCTTGGAATGGGGCGGTAAATCCGCCAACCACCATGGCGTAAACGTAGTTTACGCCATGGTGGTAAGGGTACGACCCAGGCGGTAACTTACCGCCTGGGTCGTAATGAGGGCCAGATTCTCTTATTTGTACGTTTGTTGCCAAACCACTGTAAGAATGTTGTCTCCCGGGTTGATCTTTGGTTGTTCTTGGTAGGATTTTGGTGAACCTGTGAGGGTTGGCATATTGCCGAACTGTTTTTCACACTGTTTCTAGTGCTTTCTGAAGGCTTTGGCAAGTTAAGAGAATCCATGGTGATTTAGTTTCAGTATATTAACTGGGGCGATGCCAACAGGGGGCTCTCGCCCACTTATGAAGTTCTGGATGAATATAGTTTGGTCATGCTATTTTAGATTTAGACTCTCAGAATGCATCAAAACACCAGGCAGAGTTTTTGCCGGTAACCTTTTGCTAAAAACTTCGGACAGCCTTAGTACTTAATGATGTAATAACTCTTTCATTCTGAATGTAACTTATGCTCTATTCAGGTTTTGGTTTGTGGAATATCTGTTGAACATATTCTGATTGTTATGCCCAGCTAATATACAATAGCATAGCTCTTCATTAAAATGAATCTTCATCAGAGTAGGAGTGATAAAGGTTCCTGTCAATCTATATCTTATGAGTGAAGTTAACTCTGCATGGGGGTGGGTTGTTATGTTCATGGCAGAAGCAGAACCATTGATAAACCATGATGCACCATAATTAAAAGGTTTTGGGAAAATTGTGAAATATGTCTAGGGCACATAATATGGCAATAGTGGGAAAGCGGCCAGTCTATGGGATAATAAAAATCATATTCTACTCACTTTACTAGAACTTTGAAATGAGTTTAACTCCATAAACAGAAAATGTCCATCATTTGAAATAGAAATAACGTTTGGGGCTAGTTTAATTGTGACAAAGGGCCTCATTACATGGTAGGCGGTAAGGGTTAACGGTCACCGGTACCCTTATTACGAGGTCCCTTTGTGGGTTGGTACTTTAACGCCTGCTTTTAGCAGGCGTTAAAAAACAAACCCGCAAAGGGACCTCAGTGCTAATTACGGTACCGCAATTTGCGGTACCGTAATTAGCGCCTTCCCCATTCCCATTATGCCCTATGGGGTCAAAAATGGGAATGGGGAAGGGCCTTGGTGAATGGGGAATTACCGCCCCCGCTCAACTTGGAGTAGGGCGGTAATTCCGCCGTCCACCAAGGCGGACACTGTGGGCCTCATTACACGGATGGTGGAGAACCATGGCGCTATTAGCACCATGGTTCATGCCGGTAAAATACCAGCACCGCCTTGGCGGAAAGGGGAATTACTGCCCCATTCCAAGGTTGGCGGGGCGGTAATTCCCCTCAATGGGAATGGGGAAGGCGCTAATTACGGTACCCCAAATTGCTGTACCGTAATTAGCTCCCTGGGTCCCTTTGCGGGTTGGTTTTTAACGCCTGCAAAAAGCAGGCGTTAAATCCCCCAAGCCGCACAGGGACCTCGTAGTAAGGCGGTAAGGATTTACCGGTACCGGTATTTTACCGTTACCGGTAAATCCTTACCACCATCCGTGTAATGAGGCCCTGTAAAATACCGGCGGCAACCATGGCGCTAATAGCGCCATGGTTAGCGCCTACCGTGTAATGAGGCCCAAAGTTACAATATAGTGTGTTGTGACAATCTAGGGATATCAATTAGAGAATATATTAAATGCTTCGACTTCAAACGTTGCGCTCTTTTATAAGCAAAGTACATATCTTTATTCAAAATCGTCTTTCAAAATACTGCAAACAATATATATAAAAAAATGTCATACAATAATAAATATAAGTCAAACAAAAAATATAATATGTGGGGCTGTACAAAAGTCATGTGGTGAGGAGGAGAATAGCCCAGAGCTGCATTTCTTTGCCCAGGACCAGCCTTTTTGGGATGCCTGGTGACGAGGTCTATGGCAGGTATAGGTTTCCACCTCATATCATCCTAGACCTGGTCACTGAGTGGGCATGGATGACCCCACATCACCCACCTTGTGCTCCCAAGCACTGAGCCCCTTGGAAAAGGTGCTCAATGTCCTGCATTTTTTGCCACTGGGTCATTTCAGCTGACAACTGCCATAGTTGGGGGTGTCTCACAGCCCACGCAGTCACGCTGCCTACACCAGGTGTTGGCAATCATGACTGCGCTCCCTTCAGTCCGCAGGCACATATACATGCCCAGAACACCCGCAAAAAGTCAGGCTATGGTCCAGAAATTTTACTGGGTGGCACACTTCCCCAAAGTGCTTGGTGCCATAGATTGCACCCGTGTGGCACTACGTCCACCTAGGACCACTGAGCACATCTACCGCAACCGCAAGCACTGGCATTCCATCAACATACAGGTTGTATGCGGTTCCAGGGAAGCATCACCTCTGTCTATGTAAACTATCCTGGGTCTACTCATGACAGTTTCATATACAGAATGTCCGCCCTGAGCCAGGATCTGGAAGCTGGGAAGCATGGCGACACATGGCTCATTGGTGAGTACAAATGTCTATGCACATGCATGCATGTCACACACAGACAAATACACAAACCCAACAAATGACAACCATCATCACCTCCCCAGGGGACAGTGCCTACCCTCTGAGCACCCACATGATGATGCCAATACGGACCCCCACCACACCACCACAGGTAAGATACAACGCAGCCCATATTGCAACCAGGGGCATAGTGGAGTGCACATTCGGAGTACTCAAGTCACGCTTCCACACCCTTGACCGCTCTGGTGGCCAGCTACAATATGCACCCCCAGTAGTGTGCAGGATCATTGTGGCAGCATTTGTCATGCACAATGTTGCAACACGGCGGGACGTACAGGTGGACATGGTGGTGCCCCCACATCCCCAACCACATGCACAGGCGCTGCTCATGGGAGTGGAAAGGGCACGTGGGGAGACAGTCCGGACCCAGCTTGTGGCCATGTTTTTCACCTAAACTCCCACCCCTGCGGAGTGCACACAGGCCTGGCACATACCAGGTGACAATCGATGATGACAAAGAGACAGTCAACTGTCACAACCTTACCACCCTGAGAATATTTCCACGGAAGTGCTACATTGTGTGCATCCCTAGTTACTTAAACATAAGCAATCTGGTGTGACCAAAAGGAACACATGCAAGGTGCATATCCCACCACCCTCCTGCAAAACAGGCCATGAATATCAGTGGTATGTCACCCAAATCCTCCCAACCCCCGTTACCCTCGTTGGCCACACCATGACATGGCATGCAACAGCAAAAGAGCAAACCAAATGCACAATACATGACAAATTAGTTATGAAGTGCCACGTTATAAATGGAAACAGGCCTGAGACAATCACACCTGACATGGAATCAGATGAAATGACTTACCAACAACCTCCCACACATACAAAGTCATACACAAATGCATGCCACCAGCGGGACCATCAACAAAAGACAGAATGCCTGTTGGCATGCACTTTGGGCAATCCAAATCCGCAAATCCAAAAACCGTGTGCTGTGTGTGTCCCCTGCAACATACCGCTCAGCACACAGCACAGTGAGCGGCCATTGTGTTGGGGATACACCTTGAGCATCATATAAAAAAGGACAAGCAACTAAAATGACCTAGTGACGCATGAACACAATCCTAAAAATGCAAGTGATCATGCGCTGCAGGGACACAGCATGGCAAAGAAGGCAATCTGTATGCATGTGTGGGCATGGATGGGTGTTTGTATGTGTGTTGGTGCATTGTGTAAGTTTATGTGTCAGTAGGGACATGCACTCAGTACATGTATGTGAATTGAAGTGACCCTCAGTGTCCTGTACACATCACATGTGAACATTGGCCATGTGGACAACCCAGGGTGTCAAACCACACCAATCCCCTGACACCTAAAAAGTAAACCCAACACAGGAACATCTATTGACCAGCAGAACACATCATGTACATGGGACCCCACATTGACAATGTCAGACAGTGACCAATCACTGCAGCCCAAGCGTACTGCCCCTCCCTCATTTCCTCATCACCTTGACCTTCAGAAGAACTGTGTCTGGGATCCGTCGGCTTCTTCCTTCTAGTCTACCTGGTTTCAGGATCCCCCCGCGCCTTGGTTTCCTTGTTCTTCCTTTCGTGTAAATAGGGTCTAGCCCCCTCAGAGTACACCTTGACCGGTAAAAATACCAAATCGCAGAGAACTCCAAGGAGTCAAACCCTCAAACCAGGTAAAAAGCCTCTAGGCACCAAAAAACCCTGGAAGAGTCTCCAGTAGATGACTTGAAGTTGTAGAATATGGGCAAGTACATGTCCAAGCAGAATGACAGAATAACTTCCAAGGTTGCACAGTTGTAGATTGGTTCAACAGGATGGGTAGGAATTTGAGTAGACAACAATCAATGAGGATGCCAAAACTGATGGGTAGAGCTGAAACTTGAGTAGAAAATAACCAAGGAGGCTGGCACAACTGGATGGTTAAGCTGAAACCCAATCAATCCTTGATAGCGTGAACGGAGAAAGGCAGAGACAGCACAAGTCTGGAAAGGCAGAGTGAATGCATGATTAACATAAACATCTGACAGCAAGTTAAGAGCCAGAACAGTTGAGTAGCTTTGGTAAAAGGCCAAAGTCAACATAAAGGTATGGATGGAATAGATGAAATGTAGGAGGAGCGAGAGAGAAAGCGAGAGAGAGAGATGCTGTGGTACAGAATTGTACCGAGGCAAACCGAGGCAGCCTGCGAGTACGTGGAAATAACTGCCCAAGAGACGGGTGGACAGATCTGCAACAAGGACAGTAGCCAGAAGAAAAACAGGGACCAAAGACACCAGAGTGTGAAAAACGAGTAAAAGAGCAGTAGTCCAGTAAGAAAACTGCACTGTCACACAGCAGCGAAGTCCAAGAGGGAAGACAGATACAACGTGCCATCCAAACGGAACGGAACGTAGAAGTAGTCTAGGTGGACATCTCAGGTGAGGACTGGACCGTGAGTTGTGGTTCTTGTGTCACATTCCTAATGCTTCCACCTTTGCCACAATTCCCAGGGGCTGAACCTAACACTTACCAACTTGACATTGTCACCACCCGGCCCCCTCCCACCATCAGTGTGGCTTTGACAGCTAAAGGGTGCAGGCTACCATCTACAGCATGAAGTGCATCAAGCACGTATACAGGCAATAAATGAAAAAACATCACAATCAACTTCAATAAATGCACAGTTCAAAAATGTACTCACCAAAATTGATTGCAGACATGCCGTGGAGAAAACATCCATAATCCCCACTAGGCGTGTAAACACAAATAGTACAGCAGACTGGCCACAGATATGATGAAAGTCCAATGCCCTTGTGTAATTTGCTGTCACACCGAACCATCCTTGCAAGCCCATGGAAAGGGGAAGCAGGAGTGGCATGTATGTCTGGACGCCAAGCCACAAACACATACACGAGACGAGCTTGAATGGGCCCAGCTGGAACACACAGTGGATGCTTTCAAAAGCCACAAAGCACCATACCGTCACATGAATGCACAATAGACAAACAATATTATTTAAAAAAAAATAAAAATGGCCACATACGACCCGGGGATGGGGGGGCACTCAGGAGGGGGGAGGTACAGGGTGCACTTCAACACCCACATGTGATGATGTTGAGATTAAAAAAAACCTCCATGAGCTCAACGCCTGCATGGCCCGACCTGTGTGCTAGATAAGTCGTTGTCATACTCACCCTCTGGATAGAAATCAGAAGGTGGACATGGCACAGTTGCCTGACCATGCCTATCCACTGCTTGCCCCTCGACGGCAGCAAGCATGCAGGTCTGATAAGCCTGGACCTGTGTGGCAAGGGCATGTAGGTCAGCATGCAGCACCTCACGTGATACACGTGCTTCCTCTTGCAAGGTAGCACATGTATGACGGAGTTCTGCCTGCATGGCCTCACATGACATCTGGGGCACCTCCCGGTATGCATGTAGCTCAGCCAAGATGGTGTTCTCAAGCTGCTCCAACCTCTCTTCTGACTGCTGCCTCTGGGACATGTTGAGCACACCCAGAGTAGATCTTAGGGATTGGTGATCAGCTCTCAGGGCCCCCCTTTGTGCTTCTGCCTGAGCAGCAAGTGCCTCACGCAGAGACACCATTTCAGCCCGGCGTGCCCTGTCTGAGGCGGCCCGTGGACTGCGCTGCCTGCTGCTGGAGCTCCACCTGCCTATTAGGGGGGAGCATGGATTGGGCCACACGTTCCATGCCTTGAGCGATCTTATCAATAGCTTCCCCTTGTTGCTGTGAACTGGCATACATGGATTGCTCCCACTCAGTATACCCCGGTGGCGCACGACAAACGCGTTGCTGGACTTTATACCTGCGGGACCCAAGGAGCCATGAACCTTGCTGGATTGGCACCACTCACGGTTGCAGGACTACATCCCTCCGTTGACATGATGCCACAGGCACATCAGCAAATGATGTGGAGTGTGACCGTGCATCCAGGACCACCACAGGCAGACGTTCTAACATTGTCTGGCCCCTCAGTGCAGGTGTCGCAGACAGAAGATCATCCACATCAGGATCACTCACCGGCGATGAAAGGACATTATGCGCATCCAACTCAACATTGTGCTCAGAGTGTTCATCAGAGCTTGACTGATTGCCAGCCCTGGACACGATGTTCTGGAGAACAAGTGGGTTCTGGTGGTCTACCACCCCACGACCCCCACTTGTGCCGGGTTGCTGATGTAAAAGCAACCCTGTGTCTGGAATGACATCACCATCCTCTGGCTCCATTACGTCATTACCTATAATGTGAACAAAAGAAACATGAGAACACATGTCAGCAGCACATAACCCACACACACATAGAGATCACATCGACAGCCGACACATGAAGCAGACATGTCACACACAACTCAAATTCTGGCATGCATCCAGTGGCATTGATATGCAATGGCATCCCAAAAGCAGAAATGGATGCGTGTAAATTACGAAGCCTACACATGTACTGAATATAGTATATCACCTCCATCACACACCACCTCTGGCAGGCACATATCACAGGCAGAAATGATAGATGGCAACAAAGAGATAGCACGTAGCATAAGCATGTTTGAACAGCCAAATGGCCACAGCTGCAAGTGAATCAAAACACACCATGACACATGTAATATGCATGTACACATGCATCACTAAATCATCATCACCAATATAGCTACATCCATCTGCAGCTTGGCCCGTACTGGGCGTCATGGGCCCTGAAGACATAGTGAATGTCCCGAGCAAAACGAGGGCCTACAACGAGGTATGAGACACCATAACGCCTAGTACGGTCTGAGCTGCTGGTCCATGAAGCCCCCAGAACACCCTTCAGGGCCTGATTCAGCACTTTGTGCATTGAATGTGCCAAAAAACATTATTCAACGTGTCAAATCACCACAACCAGATTTGTTAAGTGGGCCTGGGCGTACAAGTACTGCATGACAGTGCACCTTCAGGATTGTGCCTGTTGAACATAACGGGCGAAATGCTGAAATCTCAGCAGCATTTATGTAAAATAACCACATATTAGTTATTCAACAAAAATGCTGCTGAGAACACATGTGTAAATCAACACTTCCGCACACACCTAAGTACGTAGCTGCAATGTTGCACTACACAATGTTGAAGCTGCTTGCATATGTACATGTGAAAGTGTTCAAATACACCCGTATGGTGTATATGCACAGCATTCGATACAGCAAAGAAAGCAGCTCCAACGCTGCTTGCTTTGATGTATGTGAAAGTGTACACATACATACGTGCAGGCAGCTCCACAGTAATTACAATTCGATTGGCAGGCTACAATCAGTCTGTGGCCTATACCAGTTAGTACAACCCACAGACTGACCTATCAACTTTGCAATACACCCGCTAGGGTGTTTCTATACAGAGCATATGTGTTACAGGATGCACCTGTGCTAGTGCGTTTCATAACAGTGAAGGAATGAAAATTTGAACATACATGCCAGGTCACTTTGACATTGCAGCAGTGAGTAGGCATGTGGAACGGTGTAACATGGCTCAGAAGTGGGTGAGTGCAGTGCAGAACTTGTGTACGTTACCAACAATTTACATCAACAAGTACGTTTTGATGTCAATCACTAAACATGACAGCAGTGTAAGGGCAAGTTCAGCCATCATGTGCAATGTGCATGCACTGGGTTGCATGGCTACAGGTAACCCCCCCCATCCCCACTTAGTGAAAATGCAGGGAGGCATTGCAGGGAAATCAAAGGTTGACCACAGATCTGTGTATTGGCAGACAGTGTTGAATAGCGTCAATTGCATCATCTCAGTCAACTGACACCACAGCAGATGAGAATGGGACAGTAAGCAGGACACATGATGAACCCTCAGTAGTACACCCATTCATGCAGAAGGCACTACACCAGTTTAACAGAGTCAGGGGACCTGAAACAGGGGGAGGCAAGTGCCCCACACATACAATGACACCCTAAACATGTGTGTGATGCAGGACTGTGCCAGAGTGAGCATGGAATGGATGACCAAATGCCATGATACGTATGTAATCCTGGTCACGTACTACAATGATCATCCTGCCAAGGACACATAGGGGCATGCATGGAAAGCACATGGGGTATGAATGGGCACTCATGTCCCCGGGGAGCATCTGCCACCTACACAGTCCGAGTGAGACACCCTGCCTCAAGGACAAAGGATGTAACCCACAGTACGTGTCGGGCAGGTTCGCTGGGGGAAGTGTGCAGGTACACAGGAGCGTGGAACAGGCCTTTGCAGTATTCCAGCATGTTACCCACCAGTGCCATGGTGAAATTGAGGTGCAGGGGGCGGAGGGGCAAGGAAGGATGCCCGCGTGGGGTACCTGCCTGCAGCCTGAATACACATGCACGTCAGTCATGCGTTGACATAATGCGAGTGCTGAGTGGAAAGACATCACAGGCTACATGCAGACAGGTCGGTGAGCTGGAACATGGACCGAAGGGGCAGACGGGTGACTAGCATGTGAGTAGGGTGCATGTGTGGTGATGAGGACAGTCCTCGTCTACTTAACATGTCCAGCATGCATCACAACAGGCACGCATTAGTGAAGCATTGCATGACTCGCAAATGAGAACTATGTACACATAGCATGTAGTGGCAGTCAAGCACTACACATCACACAAGCATACCACACATGGGCTGGACAAACACGCAACAACACTCACCGGACGGGGCATCATAATCCTGCATCTCTCCCACTCCTTCGACCAATTCTGCTGGGATGAACTCCGCAGCGATCACCTCGTGCGGAGTGAGTTCTTCCTCCTCAGGTGATGGCCCACTGCAAGTCACCCGAGTCATGGCATAATTGGAGGCATGCTTTTGCTTATCACAGCGGCGCAGGTCATCCCAATGCTTTTTGCAGTCCCGAGCTGTGCGCACCTCATATCCGAATGCACTAACATCATCCACAACATGCTTCCAGTGTTCCCAATGCTGGGCAGGCATAGTATAGCAATTTGGGCCCAGTAGCATGTTGCGTTCATGTTCTGATACGTAGCCCACAAGGAAGTACAGTTCTTGCTTGCCGAAAGGCTTCTTCCTCGTCGTGCCGGAGGTCGGAGCCGTGTCTGGGGTCCCAGCCTCTTGCACAGGAGCAACCTTCCTCCTCTTGGGAAGTGGTCCGCAACCTGACTGGCAAATGTCGCCCTGATCAGTAGGGGCAGTGGCGCTGGTGGACTGGACCAAGGGAGTGGCAGGTTGAACTAGGACGGACGCCCTGACTTGTGTCAGTGGCTGCTGGGTGCTCTTGACAGGACCCAGCGCAGCAACAGCCGCTGTGCCAAGGTCTGTGACCGAGACTGTCCTGGTTGGCAGACTCACAGCCGGGGTGGTGTTGGCTGCATCTGCCCATGCAGTTGCCAACACCCGGCTGCTCGGGGCAGCAGATGGCAACACTGCCCCAGGGACAAGTGCCTCGGTCGGAGCATCCCTGTGAGCACATTGCTTGTGCCTCCTGACCACCTGGAATTCAGCCTGGGAGTCCTCAGGTGCCAACGCATCATGCGCTGGCCGACCCTGAGCCTGGGTGGTGGTCGCCACAGCTGCACCTTCAGCTCCCACTACCGTTGGGCCCGTGGCAGTAGATGAAACTGACTGCCGGGTCACATGGGTGCCAGTGTCAGATGCAAGAGCTGTATCTCCCGGAGCCGTATGGGGTGGTGGCATGACTGCAGCAACACCTGGCAGAACATCCTGCTGAAGTGGCGCACCCCTGCCTCTTCCCCCTCTGCAGGCACCCAGGCCATCCTGGACTCCCCCTACTCCCTGGTCACCCCAGCCACGTCACTGACCATGTGGTGGATGCCCAACTGAGGTGCCCCTCACCTTTCATGGCCTCCCAACCATGGCACGGATGTACTAGTGCCAATGGGAGGTGTACAATTATACTGGGCAATTGAGGTGAAGAGTGCAGGGTACGTGATGTAAATAGCACCCCTGTGCTCCTGCAAGGCTGTATGTGACCCCTGTGAGAAAATGATGGGTCACGCAATGCTCAGGCACCCCAAATCTGCAATAAAACCATGCACGCAACCCCCGGTAGCCCACATGTGTGGAATTAACCTCTTGCAGTACACAGTGGCACCAAGGGACACAAAAAACGCTTATGCTTGGGACACACAGGCTACTATGACCTCAAAAACAGGTAAGCGATACACAGGGGGACACGCAGTGGGAAAAATAGCATGCGCGACTCACCGTCTGACTAGCGTGGGAAAGAAAAACATGTGTAGGCAAGACCCCCGCCAAAGAAGAGGTACGTCCTCGATCCGCTGTGAAGTGATGGCGCGTCAAACAACAAGAAGTAGCAACACACGTGTCGGTCTCAACGAAAAGCATGTACATCGAACTGCTGGCCTGTGCTCACCTTTAACTCGTGCCGAAGGGAAACGCCCGCGCGTCACGTCACTTACGCGCTTACGCCCTTTCCTCGATTTACACACATTCACACGTGGACGTGCTGTTTTTGCACGTGAGGATTCACTCTGCACCCGTGCCGAGGAGAACGCCTGCACGCATCATGTCACTTACGCGCTTAGCCCCTTTCCTCGAATCACACACTGACGTGCTGTTTTTTCATGTGCGGATTCACTCTGCATAAAGCTGGCCACGCAACAACATACGGAAGACCACGCTCCTGCCCAGAATGCCATTTTCCTGCCCCCCAGAGCCCTGAGCAATCTCCCACGAGCCATCTGCTGCTGCCTGCCTGCCTGCTGGCAACGTGCCCTGCTATTTGGTGCCTGCACATCAGCCATCTGCAGGGGTTCAGTTGCTGCGACCACCCCTGCTGGAACAGAAGACTCCCGACTGCTGTTCCATCGCTCCACAGCCCAGCCCCAGGACCCAGTTGCCCACCCACACCTGCCTCAGGGGTTGCCATGTCGGGACAAATACCATCTGAGACCACTGGCAACCCCCATCCAGAGAGGCATAGGGCTGTCAGCTTCTCAGCCACAGAAGTTGGCATCCTGGTGGAGCAAGTCCCGGGGCATTATGATGCCCTCTTCAGACGACTTTGCGTCAACAAGGATAGACGGAAGAGGACCTGGTTGGATATCGTAGTTGCCATCAACGCCCAACTGCATGTGGAGATGCACACATGTTTGCATTTCTGTGTATCTACTATGCCATGGTTGAGGTGTGACACATGGATGCTGGTTCCACCTTCATGTACGTGCACAGTGTACATGTGTGTGTGTGTGATTGACATGTGTGTGACTGTGAGACGCCATGGATGCATGTGACCCGGACATGTGGGTACCTGATTGGCAGATGTGAGTGACTTAGTTGCCGATGATTGCATTGTGACAGGTGGTGGAGATGTACAGATGCATGCCTTTCTGGTGGGGGGAAATGAGTCGAGGCCTGCTGGCAGGTTGCCGTCACTGGGGGTGGGGTGGGGGGACATGAGTCGGGGCCTCCTGGCAAGTTGCCATCATTAATGGTGGGGTGGGGGGACATGAGTCAGGGCCTGCTGGCAGGTTTCTGTCATTGGAGAGGGTGTGGGGGGACATGAGTCGGGGCCTGCTGGCAGGTTGCCGTCATTGGGGGTGGAGTGGGGGAACATGACTCGGGGCCTGCTGGAAGGTTACCATCAATGGGGGTGGGGTGGAGGGACATGAGTCGAGGCCTGCTGGCAAGTTGCCATCATTGGTGTTGGGAGGACATGAGTCGGGGCCTGCTGGCAGGTTGCCGTCAATGGGGGTGGCGTGGGGGGACATGAGTCAGGGCCTGCTGGCAGGTGCCTGTCACTGGTGGGGGGACATGAGTCGGCACCTGCTGGATGGTTGCCGTCATTGCAGGTGGGGTGGGGGGACATGAGTCGGGGCCTGCTGGCAGGTTGCCGTCAATGGGGGTGAGGTGGGGGGTCATGAGTTGGGCCTGCCGGCAGGTGCCTGTCACTGGTCGTGGGACATGTTTTGGGGCTCACAAATGCATGGTGTCATGTGGGCTGTCTGCAGGGCATGTCCAAGGGTGATGTGGGCTGCCTGTGGGGCACGGTCAGGGGTGTAGGGTGGTCCCCTGTGGTGTGGGCTGCCTGCGGGGCATGGTCAGGGGTGTAGGGTGGTCCCTCACCACAGGTGACCACCCCCCCATGCCCCGCAGGCAGACCATCCTCCCTGACCATGCCCCGCAGCCAGCCCATCACCCCTGGGCATGCCCAGCAGGCAGCTCATCCACCCACCCCATGCCCTGCAGGCAGCCCATCCACCCTCCGCATGCTCCACAGGCAGCCCATCCGCCCTCCCCATGTCCCGGAGGCAGACCATCCACCCTCCCCATCAATGGGGGTGGGGTGGGTGTCATGGTGCGTGCTCCGAAACCCCTGGAACTGTTGGGCCCACCACAGTACCTGTCACCCAGAAGGACTTGTCAGGCCCCAAGGAAGTGCCCCAGAGCCTCATGGACTCAGTCCTGGTGCCGTTAGCGCCAGGCTCATGAAATGGGCTGAACTTATGGAACTACTTAATCTGCCTAGTGAGGCTGAGCCTTCTGTATATCCAAGGTGTGGTAGAGGGACTACTTTTCCTGAGAGACAGGGTGTGGTAAATGGACTACTTTACCTGGAATTACTTGCAAGGCTATTTAAGCCACACCCTGCAGGCAGAACACGCTTCGCTTTATTCTGCACTCTTGCAGCGTAACGCTCACCGCGTCTGCTCTGTCCTCGAGTTTCTACAGCCACGCCCGTCTGAGATTTCCATCCATCTGTGCCTGGAAGAAGAAAAGGAGAAGAACAGGTGTTACTACAGCGACAAAGGCCTTACCTGCAATTCCGTCCATCGGTCTCATCTCCAGCTGGTCTTCTGACCGCCGCCCCTGTTGGGAAAGGACTTCCGCACAGGCATCCAATACTCACCCGGGATTCTGCTTTCCTCCGGGTTACTTCGGAGCAGGTCTTCCATTCTCCATCTTGGGGCCGCGCCGCACCTGCAAAAAGGGAACAGAAAACAGCAGATTAGTCGTGCACAATACAAAAACGAACAATAGTTCAGCCATCCAGCGCCACTCATCCACGCTAATACTCACCTGGAGGCAACCAGTTAAGCATCCTAGGAGAGTCAATTCATCTTCTAAACTTCCGTACTTAACCGCGTCTGCAAGAAAGACAAAGCACGTTTAAACCTTGGGACAATAAGACTTTGAACATCTATACCAAGCTGCCATTGGGATAGAGACTTCCAAGCGTTCCCGAAACACAGCAACAGCCACTCAGGAACAGTAAAGTAACTGTGGCCAGAGAAAGACTGAGCCTACTGCTCCCCTGCTGAAGGTCAAGCAGGGCGCAGAGCCAACCTCACCAAACTCAAAGGCTAACGCCTCCTGGGGAGATAACAAGGGAGAGGACACCATCAAAACTATGCCAGTACAGATATCGGTCATACGACTACGTGCTACGCCCCCGTGGAGACCAGGTGAGTGGGACAGAGCGCGAAGTCTTCTACTAATTCTTTACCTGGGTGTCATGGAAACCTCAAAGACAGACCAAGTAACCCAGCTTTTGGGGGAACTCAGGGCCGAGGTACATTCAGCCCGGCAGGAGACCAATGCTTTAAGGAGGGAATTGATCGTGGCTAAAGATCGTACCAATGAGCTTGCTAAACAATTGCTTCAATCCCAGGTGGGGCAAACACGTTACCTGGATTGGGGTCAACGGTTACGACTACACCCAGAAACCCAGTTTAAGTGGTCCTTCCAGGAGCCGTACCTTTGGCACCTCCAGAACGCTTTGCAGGAGACCCAAAAAGGTATGCAGTTTTCATGAACCAGTGCCGACTACATTTCCTATGTAGGCCAGGGGCCTTTCCAAATGACCAATCAAGGGTAGCCTTTGTATTGTCTTATCTCAGTGGCAGTGCTGCGGACTGGCCGGTACCTCTAGTCAATCGGGACGATCCCATCTTGCGAGACTTCCAGAGGTTCCAAATGAACATGGAGAAGTTGTTTGCCCGCCACTCTCAGGGTGAGGCATTGGATAATTAACTCTTGTCCCTGCGCCAAGGCAATCAAGATCTGTTGACGTACATCGCAACTTTTAATAGACTGATAGTAGAAACTGATTGGCCAGACGACAAAAGAACAACTCTGTTTTACCGGCGCTTAGGAGGGGAGTTGAAGGATGTTTTAGCTCAAGTGGTCAACCCTCCTAGTGATTGTGCGGAATACATAGATCTGGTGGTTCAGCTTGATCATAGACTACAGAACCGTAAGGCAGATCGAGCTAGAATGGACACTCAGATTTTTGTACGCCAAAAAGAGAATGCATCCAAGACTTCCGACTTGGTCCAACCAATGCAGATTGGAGGAGTGTGAGGGCCGTTAACCAAGGCTGAAAGAGATAGAAGACAACAACAGCTATGTTTGTATTGTGGCTCAGCCGGCCACTTCCTTCGAGACTGCCCTGTAAAACCACCCAAGAAGGCAGTCGGAGTTGCCGGCAAAGTGGAAAACTTCCTCGCCCGACAAGCGTAGAGGTCCGCTTGTCGAGCGAAAAGAAGGACTCTCAGACCTCGCACCTCGTCTTGCCAATGATCCTCATAAATCACCAACAGCCATATCAAATGCATGCAGTCTGAGCATATATCGATAGCGGAGCCATTGTAAATGATATGGATCACGATTTGGCTACAAGGATGAATCTTCCTCTGTGTGAAAAGGCAACTACAGATTTAGTCACCACTGTCGATGGAACTGAGATCGCTTCGGGTCCAGTAACGCACTCGACAACAGAAATGACACTTTTGTGCCAAGACGGACATCGGGAAGACATTGTGTTCAATCTAATCAAGGCTCCACAATTTCAAATAATTCTGGGAATGCCATGGCTAGAATCACACAATCCTTGCATCGACTGGCGTGCTAAGAGGCTGACCTTATCAGTCGAATGTGCTCTTACCTGTTACCAAACAAAGGAACCTTTGGTTAAGGAAGTCGCAACTATCATGAATCTGCCTAATCCGCTACCTCCAGAATACCAAGACTATCAGGATGTTTTCCAGAAGGACCAAGCGAATACTCTTCCTCCCCTCCTTATAGATCATACGATTGTCAGATCGACCTTATACCTGGCACACTGATTCCATGTGGCCGAATCTACGCTCTTACGAACCTGAAAATCTGCATTTAAAAAAGTATCTTGACCAATACCTGGCTAACAGCTTTATCCGTCCGTCCAAGTCCCCAGCAGCCTCGCCCTTGTTCTTCGTGCCTAAAAAAGAAGGAGACCTTAGGACTTGCATCGATTACCGCGCATTAAACCAAGTCACAGTTAAAAACCGTTACCCCTTGCCACTAATTCCTGAACTTTTGGACCAAGTTAAAGATGCCCGAATCTATACCAAGCGAGATCTTAGAGGGGCATATCATCTGGTATGAATAAAAAAAGGGGACGAATGGAAGACCGCCTTCCGCACCAAATACGGATTATTCGAATACCAAGTGATGCCCTTTGGCCTTTGCAACGCCCCAGCGGAGTTCCAGTATTTCATGAATGACGTCCTGCGTGAATTTATTGATGTGTGTGTCGTAGTATACATAGATGACATTCTGGTATATTCATTGTCTGAACAGGAACATGTGAAACACGTCCATGCAGTTTTGGACAAACTTCGACAACACAGATTGTTTGCAAAACTGGAAAAATGCTTCTTCCAAGTTACGGAGGTCGAATTCCTTGGGTTTGTCCTAACCCCACATGGTGTACGCATGGATTCACGGAAGGTTGACGCCATTCTCAACTGGCCTTCCCCAACCTCGATTAAAGGAGTTCAGAGTATGCTTGGATTTGCGAACTTCTATCGCCACTTCATTCTGGGCTTCTCGCAGCTAGTGCATCCCATTACCTCTCCACTGCGAAAGAACAAACGTTTTCAATGGTCAGAGGAAGCCGAGAAAGCCTTTCAGGACTTAAAGCAAAAATTCATCTCAGCCCCGATCCTGAAACACCCACGTCCAGACCTACCGTACGTGGTTGAGACCGACGCTTCCAGTTCGCCAATGGGAGCGGTCCTCTCGCAAAAAGATCCTGAAACGGGTCAACTCCATCCAGTGGCCTTCTGGTCACAGAAATTCACGGCACCAAAATTGAATTATGCCATTACGGACAAGTAACTTCTGGCCATCTAGGCGGCCTTCAAGGCTTGGCGGCTTTACCTTCTGGGAGCAAGACATACAATTACAGTAATCACTGACCACCGCAATCTACAGTACTTGAATGTGGCAAAGGCCCAATCATCCTGCCAACTCCGATGGGCATTATTTTTTGCTGAATTTGACTTTGTGATTACTTACCGACCTGGTTGTCGAAATGGCAAGGCAGACGCTCTATCTCGCATTGGGGTAGAAGAGGAATCCACCAACCCAGACCCAGTGCCCATCATTCCCGGAGAAAAGATCTTAGGAGTGACAGCGTCTCTAACCTTAGAAGACATCCACAAAGAAATCACACATCTCATGGATACAGACACTCTGAGAGACTGGCCTACCAAAAGTGTTCATCATTCTGTCTCAAACCACTTACCATATTTTCAGGGACGTCTCTACCTACCCAGCAAAGAACTTCAGGAGAGGGTCATCTCGAATTACCACGAATCACTGGTTGAAGGTCATCCTGGGATAGCTAAGACCGAAGCCAAGATCAAGCGATACTATTGGTGGCCTACATGGCGTAAAGACATCAAGCAATTTGTATTATCCTGTGGAATTTGCGCACAAAACAAGGCCTTGAAGAAAAGATCACCAGGTCAACTGCAACCACTGGATATTCCGCCTACGCCTTGGCATACGTTGTCTCTTGATTTTATAACTGACCTTCCTCCTTGTAACGGGTTCAACACAATTTTGGCGGTGGTGGACTTGTTTTCGAAGATGGCTCATTTCATTCCAATGAAGGACTTACCCTCAGCTTCAATCTTGGCTGAAGAATTCTTAGAGCAGATAGTCCGAATACATGGATTCCCTTCCATCCTAATTTCGGATCGTGGCAGTCAATTTATCTCACGATTTTGGAAAAAGTGTTGCAAATTAGCACAAATTGATTTAAGACTTTCCACAAGCCACCATCCCCAGACTGATGGTCAGACTGAGAGGACCAACCAGACTCTAGAACAATACCTCAGATGTATGTTACACCAAACTGAAAGCAGTTGGAAAGACATTTTATGGATAACCGAGTATGCCTACAACAATTCCCTGCACTGCAGCATCGGCCAGACTCCCTTCTACACCATTTACGGGTTGCATCCACGAACCTCCAATCTTGACTCGACTCAACCTTTGGAAATGCCAGCAGTAAGAAGTTTTCACACTACTATTACTCAAGCTTTCAAATAAGCAATGGATCAGCTGAAACAAGCCAAGGAAAGATACAAGAAGTCAGCAGACATCCATAGGAGTGAAGCTCCAAAGTATCAAGTTGGAGATGAAGTCTGGCTGGCATCGAAGCACATACCAATGAAAGGAACCTGAACCTTCAACCCCAGATACATAGGTCCATACACCATTAAGGCCATCATGAATCCGGTAGCTGTGAAGTTGAATTTACCTTTGCACATGAAAATTCATCCCGCGTTTCGTGTCTCACTTCTGAAACCAGTGCAACCAGGAACCCGAGTACTGAAACCACCAAAACCGATCATGGTCGACGGGGAACCCGAATTTGAAGTCAAGGATATCCTGGACTCGAAAATCGTCAAATCAAAACTGTTTTATCTAATAGACTGGAAAGGATATGGACCACATGAAAGATCATGGGAACCTAGTGAACACATTCATGCACCACGGTTGTTGAAAAGGTTTCATCATAGTCACCCGAACAAACCAGGACCAAGGAGAGATCCCGCCATTAGGGGGGCTTTGGAGGGAGTGTTGTCATGGTGCGTGCTCCGAAACACCTGGAACTGTTGGGCCCACCCCAGTCCCTGTCACCCAGAAGGACTTGTAAGGCCCCAAGGAAGTGCCCCAGAGCCTCATGGACTCAGTCCTGGCGCCGTTGGCGCCAGGCTCATGAAATGGGCTGAACTTATGGAACTACTTAATCTGCCTAGTGATGCTGAGCCTTCTGTATATCCAGGGTGTGGCAGAGGGACTACTTTTCCTGAGAGACAGGGTGTGGTAAAGGGACTACTTTACTTGGAACTACTTGCAAGGCTATTTAAGCCACACCCTGCAGGCAGAACACGCTTTGCGTTATTCTGCACTCTTGCAGCGTGACGCTCACCATGTCTGCTCTGTCCTCGAGTTTCTACAGCCACGCCCGTCTGAGATTTCCATCCATCTGTGCCTGGAAGAAGAAAAGGAGAAGAACAGGTGTTACTACAGTGACAAAGGCCTTACCTGCAATTCCGTCCCTCGGTCTCGTCTCCAGCTGGTCTTCTGACCGCCGCCCCTCTTGGGAAAGGACTTCCGCACAGGCATCCAGTACTCACCCGGGTTTCTGCTTTCCTCCGGGTTACTTCGGAGCAGGTCTTCCATTCTCCATCTTGGGGCCGCGCCGCACCTGCAAAAAGGGAACAGAAAACAGCAGGTTAGTCGTGCACAATACAAAAACGAACAATAGTTCAGCCATCCAGCGCCACTCATCCACGCTAATACTCACCTGGAGGCAACCAGTTAAGCATCCTAGGAGAGTCAATTCATCTTCTAAACTTCCGTACTTAACCGCGTCTGCAAGAAAGACAAAGCACGTTTAAACCTTGGGACAATAAGACTTTGAACATCTATACCAAGCTGCCATTGGGATAGAGACTTCCAAGCGTTCCCGAAACACAGCAACAGCCACTCAGGAACAGTAAAGTAACTGTGGCCAGAGAAAGACTGAGCCTACTGCTCCCCTGCTGAAGGTCAAGCAGGGCGCAGAGCCAACCTCACCAAACTCAAAGGCTAACGCCTCCTGGGGAGATAACAAGGGAGAGGACACCATCAAAACTATGCCAGTACAGATATCGGTCATACGACTACGTGCTACGCCCCCGTGGATACCAGGTGAGTGGGACAGAGCGCGAAGTCTTCTACTAATTCTTTACCTGGGTGTCATGGAAACCTCAAAGACAGACCAAGTAACCCAGCTTTTGGGGGAACTCAGGGCCGAGGTACATTCAGCCCGGCAGGAGACCAATGCTTTAAGGAGGGAATTGATTGTGGCTAAAGATCGTACCAATGAGCTTGCTAAACAATTGCTTCAATCCCAGGCGGGGCAAACACCGTTACCTGGATTGGGGTCAACAGTTACGACTACACCCAGAAACCCAGTTTAAGTGGTCCTTCCAGGAGCCGTACCTTTGGCACCTCCAGAACGCTTTGCAGGAGACCCAAAAAGGTATGCAGTTTTCATGAACCAGTGCCGACTACATTTCCTATGTAGGCCAGGGGCCTTTCCAAATGACCAATCAAGGGTGTCCTTTGTATTGTCTTATCTCAGTGGCAGTGCTGCGGACTGGCCGGTACCTCTAATCAATCGGGACGATCCCATCTTGCGAGACTTCCAGAGGTTCCAAATGAACATGGAGAAGTTGTTGGCCCGCCACTCTCAGGGTCAGGCATTGGATAATTAACTCTTGTCCCTGCGCCAAGGCAATCAAGATCTGTTGACGTACATCGCAACTTTTAATAGACTGATAGTAGAAACTGATTGGCCAGACGACAAAAGAACAACTCTGTTTTACCGGCGCTTAGGAGGGGAGTTGAAGGATGTTTTAGCTCAAGTGGTCAACCCTCCTAGTGATTGTGCGGAATACATAGATCTGGTGGTTCAGCTTGATCATAGACTACAGAACCGTAAGGCAGATCGAGCTAGAATGGACACTCAGATTTTTGTACGCCAAAAAGAGAATGCATCCAAGACTTCCGACTTGGTCCAACCAATGCAGATTGGAGGAGTGTGAGGGCCGTTAACCAAGGCTGAAAGAGATAGAAGAAGACAGCTATGTTTGTATTGTGGCTCAGCCGGCCACTTCCTTCGAGACTGCCCTGTAAAACCACCCAAGAAGGCAGTCGGAGTTGCCGGCAAAGTGGAAAACTTCCTCGCCCGACAAGCGTAGAGGTCCGCTTGTCGAGCGAAAAGAAGGACTCTCAGACCTCGCACCTCGTCTTGCCAATGATCCTCATAAATCACCAACAGCCATATCAAATGCATGCAGTCTGAGCATATATCGATAGCGGAGCCATTGTAAATGATATGGATCACGATTTGGCTACAAGGATGAATCTTCCTCTGTGTGAAAAGGCAACTACAGATTTAGTCACCACTGTCGATGGAACTGAGATCGCTTCGGGTCCAGTAACGCACTCGACAACAGAAATGACACTTTTGTGCCAAGACGGACATCGGGAAGACATTGTGTTCAATCTAATCAAGGCTCCACAATTTCAAATAATTCTGGGAATGCCATGGCTAGAATCACACAATCCTTGCATCGACTGGCGTGCTAAGAGGCTGACCTTATCAGTCGAATGTGCTCTTACCTGTTACCAAACAAAGGAACCTTTGGTTAAGGAAGTCGCAACTATCATGAATCTGCCTAATCCGCTACCTCCAGAATACCAAGACTATCAGGATGTTTTCCAGAAGGACCAAGCGAATACTCTTCCTCCCCTCCTTATAGATCATACGATTGTCAGATCGACCTTATACCTGGCACACTGATTCCATGTGGCCGAATCTACGTCCTTACGAACCTGAAAATCTGCATTTAAAAAAGTATCTTGACCAATACCTGGCTAACAGCTTTATCCGTCCGTCCAAGTCCCCAGCAGCCTCGCCCTTGTTCTTCGTGCCTAAAAAAGAAGGAGACCTTAGGACTTGCATCGATTACCGCGCATTAAACCAAGTCACAGTTAAAAACCGTTACCCCTTGCCACTAATTCCTGAACTTTTGGACCAAGTTAAAGATGCCCAAATCTATACCAAGCGAGATCTTAGAGGGGCATATCATCTGGTATGAATAAAAAAAGGGGACGAATGGAAGACCGCCTTCCGCACCAAATACGGATTATTCGAATACCAAGTGATGCCCTTTGGCCTTTGCAACGCCCCAGCGGAGTTCCAGTATTTCATGAATGACGTCCTGCGTGAATTTATTGATGTGTGTGTCGTAGTATACATAGATGACATTCTGGTATATTCATTGTCTGAACAGGAACATGTGAAACACGTCCATGCAGTTTTGGACAAACTTCGACAACACAGATTGTTTGCAAAACTGGAAAAATGCTTCTTCCAAGTTACGGAGGTCGAATTCCTTGGGTTTGTCCTAACCCCACATGGTGTACGCATGGATTCACGGAAGGTTGACGCCATTCTCAACTGGCCTTCCCCAACCTCGATTAAAGGAGTTCAGAGTATGCTTGGATTTGCGAACTTCTATCGCCACTTCATTCTGGGCTTCTCGCAGCTAGTGCATCCCATTACCTCTCCACTGCGAAAGAACAAACGTTTTCAATGGTCAGAGGAAGCCGAGAAAGCCTTTCAGGACTTAAAGCAAAAATTCATCTCAGCCCCGATCCTGAAACACCCACGTCCAGACCTACCGTACGTGGTTGAGACCGACGCTTCCAGTTCGCCAATGGGAGCGGTCCTCTCGCAAAAAGATCCTGAAACGGGTCAACTCCATCCAGTGGCCTTCTGGTCACAGAAATTCACGGCACCAAAATTGAATTATGCCATTACGGACAAGTAACTTCTGGCCATCTAGGCGGCCTTCAAGGCTTGGCGGCTTTACCTTCTGGGAGCAAGACATACAATTACAGTAATCACTGACCACCGCAATCTACAGTACTTGAATGTGGCAAAGGCTCAATCATCCTGCCAACTCCGATGGGCATTATTTTTTGCTGAATTTGACTTTGTGATTACTTACCGACCTGGTTGTCGAAATGGCAAGGCAGACGCTCTATCTCGCATTGGGGTAGAAGAGGAATCCACCAACCCAGACCCAGTGCCCATCATTCCCGGAGAAAAGATCTTAGGAGTGACAACGTCTCTAACCTTAGATGACATCCACAAAGAAATCACACATCTCATGGATACAGACACTCTGAGAGACTGGCCTACCAAAAGTGTTCATCATTCTGTCTCAAACCACTTACCATATTTTCAGGGACGTCTCTACCTACCCAGCAAAGAACTTCAGGAGAGGGTCATCTCGAATTACCACGAATCACTGGTTGAAGGTCATCCTGGGATAGCTAAGACCGAAGCCAAGATCAAGCGATACTATTGGTGGCCTACATGGCGTAAAGACATCAAGCAATTTGTATTATCCTGTGGAATTTGCGCACAAAACAAGGCCTTGAAGAAAAGATCACCAGGTCAACTGCAACCACTGGATATTCCGCCTACCCCTTGGCATACGTTGTCTCTTGATTTTATAACTGACCTTCCTCCTTGTAACGGGTTCAACACAATTTTGGCGGTGGTGGACTTGTTTTCGAAGATGGCTCATTTCATTCCAATGAAGGACTTACCCTCAGCTTCAATCTTGGCTGAAGAATTCTTAGAGCAGATAGTCCGAATACATGGATTCCCTTCCATCCTAATTTCGGATCGTGGCAGTCAATTTATCTCACGATTTTGGAAAAAGTGTTGCAAATTAGCACAAATTGATTTAAGACTTTCCACAAGCCACCATCCCCAGACTGATGGTCAGACTGAGAGGACCAACCAGACTTTAGAACAATACCTCAGATGTATGTTACACCAAACTGAAAGCAGTTGGAAAGACATTTTATGGATAACCGAGTATGCCTACAACAATTCCCTGCACTCCAGCATCGGCCAGACTCCCTTCTACACCATTTACGGGTTGCATCCACGAACCTCCAATCTTGACTCGACTCAACCTTTGGAAATGCCAGCAGTAAGAAGTTTTCACACTACTATTACTCAAGCTTTCAAATAAGCAATGGATCAGCTGAAACAAGCCAAGGAAAGATACAAGAAGTCAGCAGACATCCATAGGAGTGAAGCTCCAAAGTATCAAGTTGGAGATGAAGTCTGGCTGGCATCGAAGCACATACCAATGAAAGGAACCTGAACCTTCAACCCCAGATACATAGGTCCATACATCATTAAGGCCATCATGAATCCGGTAGCTGTGAAGTTGAATTTACCTTTGCACATGAAAATTCATCCCGCGTTTCGTGTCTCACTTCTGAAACCAGTGCAACCAGGAACCCGAGTACTGAAACCACCAAAACCGATCATGGTCGATGGGGAACCCGAATTTGAAGTCAAGGATATCCTGGACTCGAAAATCGTCAAATCAAAACTGTTTTATCTAATAGACTGGAAAGGATATGGACCACATGAAAGATCATGGGAACCTAGTGAACACATTCATGCACCACGGTTGTTGAAAAGGTTTCATCATAGTCACCCGAACAAACCAGGACCAAGGAGAGATCCCGCCATTAGGGGAGCTTTGGAGGGAGTGTTGTCATGGTGCGTGCTCCGAAACACCTGGAACTGTTGGGCCCACCCCAGTCCCTGTCACCCAGAAGGACTTGTAAGGCCCCAAGGAAGTGCCCCAGAGCCTCATGGACTCAGTCCTGGCGCCGTTGGCGCCAGGCTCATGAAATGGGCTGAACTTATGGAACTACTTAATCTGCCTAGTGATGCTGAGCCTTCTGTATATCCAGGGTGTGGCAGAGGGACTACTTTTCCTGAGAGACAGGGTGTGGTAAAGGGACTACTTTACTTGGAACTACTTGCAAGGCTATTTAAGCCACACCCTGCAGGCAGAACACGCTTCGCGTTATTCTGCACTCTTGCAGCGTGACGCTCACCATGTCTGCTCTGTCCTCGAGTTTCTACAGCCACGCCCGTCTGAGATTTCCATCCATCTGTGCCTGGAAGAAGAAAAGGAGAAGAACAGGTGTTACTACAGTGACAAAGGCCTTACCTGCAATTCCGTCCATCGGTCTCGTCTCCAGCTGGTCTTCTGACCGCCGCCCCTCTTGGGAAAGGACTTCCGCACAGGCATCCAGTACTCACCCGGGTTTCTGCTTTCTTACGGGTTACTTCGGAGCGGTCCTTCCATTCTCCATCTTGGGGCCGCGCCTGCAAAAAGGGAACAGAAAACAGCAGGTTAGTCGCGCACAATACAAAAATGAACAATTGTTCAGCCATCCAGTGCCACTCATCCGCGCAAATACTCACCTGGAGGCATCCAGTTCAGCATCCTAGGAGAGTCAATTCATCTTCTAAACTTCCGTACGAAACCGCGTCTGCAAGAAAGACAAAACACGTTTAAACCTTGGGACAATAAGACTTTGAGCATCTATACCAAGCTGCCATTGGGATAAAGACTTACCTGATTAATCCAAGCATTCCCGAAACACAGCAACAGCCACTCAGGAACAGTGAAGTAACTGTGCCCAGAGAAAGACTGAGCCTACTGCGCCCTTGATGAAGGTCAAGCAGGACGGAGAGCCAACCTCACCAAACTCAAAGGCTAACGCCTCTTGGGGAGATAACAGGGGAGAGGACACCATCATTCCATCAAAACTATGCCAGTACAGATATCGGTCATACGACTATGTGCTACGCCCCCGTGGAGACCAGGTGAGTGTGACAGTGGGGGGACATGAGTCAGGGCCTGCTGGCAGGTGCCTGTCACTGGTGGGGGGACATGAGTCGGCACCTGCTGGATGGTTGCTGTCATTGGGGGTGGGGTGGGGGGACATGAGTCGGGGCCTGCTGGCAGGTTGCCGTCAATGGGGATGGGGTGGGGGGACATGAGTTGGGCCTGCTGGCAGGTGCCTGTCACTGGTGGGTGGGACATGAGTTGGGGCTCACAAATGCATGGTGCCATGTGGGATGCCTGCACGGCATGTCCAGGGGTGATGGGCTGCCTGCGGGGCATGTTCAGGGGTGTAGGGTGGTCCCCTGTGGTGTGGGCTGCCTGCGGGCATGGTCAGGGGTGTAGGGTCGTCCCTCACCACAGGTGACCACCCTACACCCCTGTCCATGATCCACAGGCAGCCCTCACCACAGAGGACCACCCTACACCCCTGTCCATGACCCGCAGCCAGCCCATCGCCCCTGTACATGCCCCGCAGGCAGCCCATCCACCCTCCCCATGCCCCGCAGGCAGACCATCCACCCTGACCATGCCCCGCAGCCAGCCCATCACCGCTGGACATGCCCAGCAGGCAGCCCATCCACCCACCCCATGCCCAGCAGGCAGGCCATCCACCCTGAGCATTCCCACCAGCCAGCCCATCACCCCTGAACATGCCCAGCAGGCAGTCCATCCACCCTCCCCATGCCCCGCCGGCAACCCATCCACTCTCCCCATGTCCCGAAGGCAGACCATCTACCCTCCCCATGCCCCGAAGGCAGCCTATCCACCCTGACGATGCCCTGCAGGTAGCCCATCCACCCGGACAATGCCCCACAGCCGGCCCATCACCCCTGGACATGCCCAGCAGGCAGCCCATCCACCCTCTCCATGCCATGGAGTCAGCCCATCCACCCTCCCCATGCCCCTCAGCCAGCCCATCACCCCTTGACATGCCCAGCGGGCATCCCATCCACTCTCCCCATGCCCCGTAGGCAGACCATCCACCCTGCCCATTCCCTGCAGGCATCCCATGCACCCACACGATGCCCTGCAGGCAGCCATCCACCCTGACCATGCCCTGCAGCCAGCCTATCCACCCTCCCCATGCCCTGCAGGCAGCCCATCCACCCTCCCATGCCCCGTAGGTAGACCATCCACCCTCCCCATGCACCGCAGGCAGCCCATCCACCCTGACGATGCCCTGCAGGCAGCCCATCCACCCTGACCATGCCCTGATGCCAGCCCATCCACCCTCCCCATGCCCTGCAGGCAGCCCATCCACCCTGACCATGCCCCACAGCCAGCCCATCACCTCTGGACATGCCCAGCAGGCAGCCCATCCACCCTCCCCATGCCCTGCAGGCAGCCAATCCACCCTCCCTGTGCCCTGCCGCCAGACCATCCACCCTCCCCCTGCCCCGCAGGCAACCCATCACCCCTGGACATGCCCAGCTGGCAGCACACCCACCCTCCTGATGCCCCGCAGGCAGACCATTCACCCTCCCCATGGCCCGCAGGCAGACCATCCACCCTGACGATGCCCTGCAGGCAGCCCATCCACCCTCCCCATGCCCTGCAGGCAGCTCATCTACCCTGAACAGTTTAGAAGGAAAGTAAGGTAGCATTACCTTACTAAAGGCTAGAGCTCTCAGTTGACCCTTGGCAGGGTTGCGCAATTAAATTCAAAAATTCAATAAAGTATTTAATATTAATTCATAGATATGAAAAGGTTGTAGTGAATTCTTCAACAAGAAATGTTTTATTCACATTTCTAGGTTTAGTATCGCCAATTCAATTCTCATATAGTGAGGCAACTTCGAAAAACATAGGTTGTTTCATCAGTAAGCACATATGCCAATGCATTTCGGTCTATGACCATCGTCAGGGCCATACTTTAGTGAATATACCATCAACTGATCATTCGTATAACAATACAATATTTCAACACAAAACATATATCAATGATTTGAGGATAATACAAAAATAGATAAAGCACATACCCCCAGGTGGATCCGTGTGAGTGAACAAGGGAGAAAATAAATGGAAAGTATATCAATATTTGTTAAACAACTATGTATTTCCAGTGTTTGACTATTCCCAAGGTGCGGCAGTCTGTACCTGCTTTAAATTGGTTGTCTTCTCATATGGGTATTCTCAATAGTTGTCTCCAACATTCCTGTTGATTAACAGTAGGAGAGTCTGAGTGCTTCTATCTGTTCATTTACATATAACCAATATATCCGCAATAAAGAGTATCTTACCTTCGTGAGCGGAGCTCGCACGCAGAACCGATCGCGTTGAAAGCGAAAGTGTAATGCGCGCGAACCCAGATACCATCTAAGATCGCCATGGGAACGTGGGCGGGGCGACGCTGAGCAGCGCGAGCGCTGCTGCACGTACCCCTCGGGTACCACCTCTCTGCAGAGCTGCAGAGGGGCGGGATTGTTGCCACGGCGACCCGTTTGTCATAGAGCGTTAACAGTGTGAAAAAATATGTTACTGTGCGCAAATGTCAGTGTATATACGATCACTTCATTCCGTGATCCTGGACCAAGTTATAAAAAGTTAGACATAAGAAATAAGAAAGAAGAACATTAATGTTTAAAAAACCATATGCAAATGCTAATCCAAAAGAACATCTTAATTAAGGAAAGAACGTATAGCCATATCCGGAATTCATCTACTGTACATTATTATGATGACCTCATGCTGTGTATGGAAAAAAAAATGTAACAATTGCGTCCACAATGTTCTGGTTCGCAGTGCTACAGTTGGGAGCTGCAGACATACACTTGTTATCTAAATTAGAGAAAACACATGTGATTGATACTGCTTCCCAGAATATCCGTCCAGAAGCAACATCTGGTTATGTTTATTACAGGAAACACATATAATTGATATCTTCATTAATTCCTTTTGGGGTGAGAGAACTCAATCTATCAATCCAAAACGTCTCACGTTGATCCAGTCTTTTCTGTAAATCCTCATGTTTCTCTCTTCTTTGGACCCTCTCTAAGATCACAAATTTTATCTGTGCCAAATTGTGTTGTTTGTTCTGCCAATGTCTTGCCACCGCCCAGCTTACAGTATTGTTCCTAATGCACGATCTGTGCTCGTTCCACCTAATTTTAGCTGTCCGTTGCGTTTGTCCAACGTAATACAATCCGCATGGGCATTTTATCTCATATATGATTCCTGGAGTGTCACATGTTGCATAGCATTTTAATCTTATCTTCTCTCCAGTATAGGGATGATTGATTGTTTCTCCTTTCATGATATAGCTGCAGTTGCTGCAGTTCAAACATGGGAATGTACCTATTCGGTCTGTGTTCTTCTTCTTCTGTGGAGGTCTCGTGTGAACTAATCTGTCTTTAAGGTTGGAGCTTCTATGGTAGGCAAACGTGGGAGTTTCTTTAAATAGATGTTCAACCCTTTTATCGCATGTGATGGTGTTCCAATTTTTCTTTATAATTGCCTTAATGCGATTACTTTGGCGTGAATATTTGGAAACAAAGACTAGTGGAGGTGAAGTATCTTTCTTGGTTTCTCTTGGTTTGAGTAGATCTTCTCGATTCTGTGTGATTGTCCGTGCTTCTGCGGATGCAATTTCTTCCTGTGAGTAGCCTTGTGCAAGAAATTTGCTGCCCATTGCCTTAACTGCTACTTCGTATTCACTTTGGTTGCTGACAATTCTTTTAACTCTAAGCATTTGGCTATAGGGTAGATTTCTAATCAAACTTGGTTGGTGAAAGCTGAGCCGTTGTAACAGATTATTCCTGTCTGTGCTCTTCCAATAGATTGTTGTCTGATATTCAGTTTGTGTGATGTTTATCTCCACATCTAGAAAATGGATGGATTTCTGTGAGTATTCATATGTAAACTGTATCTGAGGGTCTATGCTGTTGATATATCCGAAAAATTCTAGAAGGCGTACTTCTGTGTTCTTCCAAATGCCAAAAATTTCGTCGATATATCTGATCCAAATAATAAGATCTTGATTCCACAGATGATTTAAGAGGACATATTCTGTTTCAAATTTATGCATAAATGAGTTCGCATATGAAGGGGCCATGGTTGCCCCCATGGCCGTATCTGCCACTTGTAGATAATATGAATTCTTGTATTGGAAGTATGAGTTATTACTGATAAATTCAAGAAGTCACATGATAAATTCTTTTTGTGCAGCTATATCTCCCTCTTTCAAAAGCATCCACTCCACTGCTTCTCTGCCGAGATCATGGGGAATTGAAGTATATAGGCTTTTAACATCCACCGTGAAGCAGATGTTGTTGTTGTCAAATGCGATGCTATGTAAATACTGTAGGAAATGTGTAGAGTCGTTGATGTAAGTGCTCGTTTTCTGAATTAATGGCTGTAAAAAATAATCAATGTATTTGCCGAGTGGTTCAAGAATGCTGTTGATACCCGCTTCTATAGGTCTTCCTGGAGGTTTTTGCATGTCTTTATGGATCTTTGGGAGACTATAGAAATGTGGAATCTTGGGATGTGTGTTCATCAAAAATTTCTTTGTGTTATGATTAATCCATTTGAGTTCTTCAGCCCTTTCAAGGAATTTTTCCAAGTTGCAACGGATTTCTTCTGTGGGATCTGATTCAAGTATGGCATAGGTGTTACTGTCGCTGAGTTGCCTAAGGCGCTCTTCTTCATAGTCACTTGTGTTCAGTAATACTAGGGCTCCTCCTTTATCTGCGGACCTTATTGTTATTTTGTCATCTCCATACAGATTCTTGATGAGTTTAAGTTCATGGGGTTTCATATTATGATTCCTTGGTTGCTTAAATTTCACCTTCTCTAGGTCTCTTGTGACCTGTTTTTGAAAGATGTCCACGGAAGGGACAGTTATTGGAGGTATAAAGTTACTCTTGCCTCTGAGTTCGTTGAGATCTGAGTCCACTATGTCTCTTGGATTACTTTCTTCCAATTCACTGAAGAACACCTTCAATTTCATTTTACGAACTTGTTTGTATAATTTGATTTTTGAATCAAACAGAGTGCTATCGTAAGTGGGAACGAAACTTAGTCCTTTTTGTAGCGTTGTAATCTCACTTGAGGTCAAAGTTCTAGAGGACAGATTGAAGTGGGAGAATGTAAGAAAATACTCCCACCAATCCCCTCACACCCCTGGCCTAGAGGATCGCGGCCCAGACATCCGCCACAAGAGGAGTTTGCCTATCTAAAAGACAACCAAATACCCTGGTACAGGAACATACGGATGTGCCCACCAGCCTGCCCACCAGCCTGCCCTGCTCATGCCGACGCCTGCGGCATGGATGAACTCGACTGAACTATTCAACAGTAAATGAACACATCGTTAGAGATGCCATGATGACCTAGCCAACGGTCAGCACACCCGTGCAAACATGAACACTGGACACTCCCACACCAATCCACACGAAGAACATATGCAGTGCTATGACGTAGGTGACGGGCACACCCACTGACGCGCATCTTTATTATTTTCACATAGCTTTTTTCAAAATGCAGAAACGCAAGACGCACAACGAACTCATCTAAAATGCTTGCTGACGCTTCTCCTAACCCATACATTGCAATGAGAAATATAATGAAGACATGATACTGGGGATAAAGCAACATGACACCGTAACTTAAAGCACCATGCATCAAACATCCCCACCTATGCACCAGGCCCAAGTAGGCCGCAAGTGAGAGCCTCCATGAACATTGAACGAGCAAGAGTACAATTGCTGACCCGGCAGAATGAGCCCGGCGAGAACAGACAGTCAAGGGCACAATGTTGCAAACTTGCATGACACAAGCTGAAGCCAAGGCCACACCTGCAAACTAAGCCAGGCACACAGTGGAAGATGCAATATTAAATGTGCAGAATTCTGCCTCAACCACGGTCTCTCCTCACGTGACCAAGCCGAACCTGACAGGATGCCAGGCCCAGGAGGAGGGAGGCGCCTGGATCCCACGTTTTGAGACATAGGCAGCAACAATTAAGCGACTCAATGGATATCTGCGGCAGTGGGAGTAGTCTGCCCTCCAGCATATGAACAAATCCTTGCTTTGTCTGCACATACCCATAG
Source organism: Ambystoma mexicanum (assembly GCF_040938575.1). Taxonomy (NCBI): domain Eukaryota; kingdom Metazoa; phylum Chordata; class Amphibia; order Caudata; family Ambystomatidae; genus Ambystoma; species Ambystoma mexicanum. The sequence goes on from NC_090929.1 coordinate 483,144,668, forward strand.
TTATACATTGTTGCAAATGACAGGTGCACCGTGAGCTGGGATCAACGATGGTCCCAGACTGGGGGGCTCCCGAGTGGACCAATCAGAACATGGGGCTCTTATCACTGACGCCATTAACATTAGCCAATCCTCAGGGGTCTTCATGTAACAATGTTCATGTATCTAATTGAAGGGACAACCAAAGTATACCACCTGACTGACCCTCAACCACTAATAACGTTCTCCATACGTATGCTATACTAACCCTACCACTCGAGGAACCAATTCAGAGTGGCGATAGGTTTTTTGCTAACTTTCCCAGGTGACGCAAGTAGGGCGTCATACTAAAGTAAAAAGGGCCTGCGAGCCCCACGAATTGAGAGAGTGTGTCAGGACGGACGCGTACTATCCTTGACCCATCCCTGCCGTTGTTTAATAAACAGCAGAATCACCTTGCTTCTTGCGTGTGCCTCATACTAATTTTTGGGATACGAGGGAGGAGTTGGGGCCTCCCTGCCCGGAGGTCCGCGGATGGCCCAGCCGGCCCTGGGAGAATTTCCCCCCGACAAGTTGGAGGCACTCCTGAGATCTGTTTAAGATCTGTTTTATTTTATTTTTCCTAGTGCTCCCGTTGCGAGGAGGCCCGGCGGCGCGGCCCCCTCTGCCGCTGCCCCCTTTTGAGGACTACAGGACCATCGCGGAACTGCGAGACGACCGGACAGCGCAATCCGGATATTGGCCTTCGGGAGCCGGTTGAGAAGTATCCCGCCCGCGGTTGGCGAGTGTCCAGACGTGGTCCAGACGAGGGGAGGTTGCGAGCCGCTTGGAGGGGTGCACGCAGTCGAGCGGCCCCGCATCAAGAGAACTTGGTGAGTATGCCACGCCCAACAAGCAATGTGAAATTGTGAGGGAGGGGGGAGGAATAGAATACGGGAGGCGGGAGGTGTTACACAGGTGCGCGGCTAATGTTTGATAAACTAGTGTTGACGGTGAAGCGAATGGTAGCTGCACAAGTGCGAGAGCAGTCCGCTACATTACGGAAGAGGAGGGGGCGGAGCACAAAAACATCACGTGCGGCTGCCCGTAGACACTGATTGGCCTAGGTCGCGACCACGTGTAAGGGTGTGTGTGAGTGCGGTTTCCTACGATTTGGTGATTATTGATCAATGAGTAGATGAGGATCCCTATTGATCGGGCAGGAAACTCGATAGATAGATGACGTTTCCCTGTAGGCGGTAGCTAGCTGGCTGCCTAATACGGAAGATAATTGGCTGGTTAAGCCCTCCTGTCGATGGGCGTATCACACGCGAGGCGACGCAGTGTGCGCAGTCCGATTATATTGTTGATTACCTTGTTCCAGGCGTGACAGGAAGACAGCTGTGGGGTTAACGGGGGTAGATTACAAGCGTATTTTGAACTTTTAAAAACATGTGAAGAACTTACCTGTAGTTTTGTAGGAGATCGGTGACGTCACCAGTAGGGCTTTCATAGGATATCTCGAACAACAAGGCATTTTTCGGAGAGTGGTGGGGAAGAGAATTATGTAAGGGAGTGGAGACGGAGATAAACGGTAACGAGTAGATTGGGAGAGGGTGAAAAGGGGGACGTGGATGCGCACGGAGAACGCCGACCACGGCAAGTGAAGAAAGAGGAGGAGGGGTATAAGAAAGTGGGACGGCTGTACAAAAACGTCACACGGGGCACGCAGCCGCAGGGGGATACGTGTGCCTCGGCAGCAGGGGGTCGTAAAGGTGTTTGGTAAAGGAAGAAAAGAAAGAAAAGAGTATACAAATGCAAATGCTATATTTTACTATTTTTCCTTAGCGGACAATCGCAAGTCCCCAAAATTACGTGGCCAGGTAAAGATCTAAGATTGTATAGCGTACACTGTAAGCAAGATAACCGCTACCAGATAGGGGTAGGATAAAAAGTGAAGTGCTACTATGTCATACGGGACAGGATCGGGAGGGTGGGGGAACACCCTCACTACCCCGCTACAGCACATATGTAAAACACTGTCACCCCATAGGGAGAAACTGATCAAATACAGCATAGAATGGACACAGGGGACGGACAACAAAATGACGACACCATGGCCGCCTAATGGCAGTTTCGACCCATATACCCAACATTCACTATTAACCCATCTGCATAACACATACAAGGGGAAGAAGTTGACACACCACGTGGAGGTGTTTAACTTATGGAGGATGTTCCAAGGGTCCCGACCAGGACCAAACGGAATGTTCATTGTGGGGGAAACAACGGAAGAAAAAGAGATTAAGGAGGAAGGAGAGAATGGGGAAAAAGAGAGTGAAGGCACACAGAACATGGGGAACGGACAAGAGGGAGGAGAAAAGAGTAACAACTCAAACGAAAATGAAATAAAAAAGGAACAGAGCGACGATATACCCCTAGCAAAGGTAGTGAAAACGGAGGGAGGGGGGTTGTATCCTTTAAGAGAATTAGGAGAAATAGCAAGAGAACAATTAAGGGCGGCTGAGGGGTACTCGAACCCGGCATACAGCCCGCCACCATGTACTGCTACAGGTGGCCACAGGGGAGGGGAGCGGACTAGTACGACGGATCAGCTCATAGGGATGAGCAGGATGCACTGATCATGCAGCTCGAGAGAGAGGAAAGAGAGAGAGCCCGGGAAAGGAAAGAAAGTAAGAATGAGTTGGACAAAATGAGGGAACGAACTGAGGAGCAAAAGAGAGAAGCAGAAAGGGTAAAGGCAGTAGCAGAAAGGGTATCCAGAGCAGCACTGCGTGACAGGAAAAGAGAGGAAGAAGAGAAAGAAAAAGAAATGGCAATATGGAAGAGGAGATTACTATCAGAAACGACAAGGACATACAAAGAAGGGAGGATGATAGAGAGTATTTTAGAACGGGAAATGGCGAGATGGGAAAGGAAGAAAGAAGATGAAAGGATATTGGAAAAGATGAGTAGTGAAGTAATGGAGGAATTAAAAAAGAAAAGAGAGGAAATTGGTAGAGAAATAGCGGAGAAAAATGAAGGGGAAAGAGAAGATAGGAGAGGGGAGAGTGAAGTAAGGAGGTATGTATACAGAGACACAGAAGTAGCAACAACATAAGCACAAAGGGGAGCGATTGGTAAAGACGAAAAGGGAGGAACGGATCTAATAGACTTAAAAACAGTAACGATTAGGGGGAAAAAGACAGATTGGGGGTTGCCATTTATGAATGAATTTTGTAGTGAGGAAGAAGAAGGAATGGAGAAGGAAGGAAGAAATAGTGAAAGGGAAAGCCTAGATAAATTATACATCACCCGGAAAAATAGAGACTCACCATGGGCCTGTAGGAGAAAGGAAGAACTGGAAGGAAGTAAGGGGGAAGAGCAAGGAATGGCAGGAAGACAGACACGTGCAGTTACACCCTCATCATCCCGTCCAACATGCTCCCCCAGCCCCACCACCCCACACTCATTACGTGCAACAGGCCCACATAAACTCGCACCCTTCTCCCACGAACTGACACCCTATGCAAGCAGGCTTAGAGACCTCCCTGGACGCAGGCAGGGAGAACGATACACACGCCCACATTAAATAAAAGAAATGATGAAAGAAGGGGAAGAGATGGAGGAGAAACAGTTACGAGCAGGGGAAATATGGACGCAATTGACGATGTAGGAGACACGGAAGAAGAGGAGGGGTGCGCGGACTCGATTTTGTGGAACCCAGGGGGTCAAACAGAACACAACTTAAGGCCACTTCTGGAGAGGGGAGGGGTTAGACCACAATACGTCCTTTTGGAAGCATGCAGACAAGGAAAATATAAAGTGCAGGCTCCCATCATTAAGTGGAGGTGCGGGAAAATGGATATATGAAATGGAAAAACACACCGCAGGACAGAAACTGGCAGTGGGGGATGCAAAGGGCCTTCTAATATCAATATTGGGGGATGCAGCAGATGACATCTGGAAGAGAGCAGGCTTCCCCGGGGTTACAATAACAAACACATCACACGATGGGGCACCATTCGCAAACTGCAGACATGCATTATGGCAAGCGCTGAGGGTACAGTACCCAGACACGTCATACTTAGGAGCAATTACCTCACACAAGATGCGTGACACTGAAGATCCTGTTGATTATATCCAGGAAATTCAAGAGAAGTGGCGTATGGAAACTAGAGAACAATGGGACAAAACACCAGCAATATTCTATCATATACTAATACAAGGGCTCCCAGAAGCAGTTCAGAAACAATTGAAGAAGGTAGTAGGGATGGAAGCAAAAGCATGGCCAGAAATACAACTGACAAGAGTACATCATTGTAGGACATGGCAAGAAAAGATGAAACAAAAGGAAGAAGATAGAAAAGCGGAAGAGGCTAAATTGGTACAGAAAAAACTTACTAAATACACGATGGAAGGTGCACTAATAACTACACCTGCAACAATGACTCAAAACCCCACACAAGTAGTGGCTGCACAAGATCCCTCCCAAATACAATCATCACAGATTGTAGCACAACAGCTGCCACCACCCCAGCCATACACGACTAACATGGGTGGAGGATACTCAACGCCAGGAGCTGAATATTATAATTATAACAAGGGAAGGGGAGGAATCATGAGAGGGAGGGGATACGGCTATAACACACAACAGCAAGGGGGAGGATTAAGAAATTTCTACCCCACCGGGCAACCAGTATACCAGGATAATTCAGGGAGCTTTCCATGGCAGAACAGGGAACCACCGGTATGTTGGATTTGTGGATTACTAGGGCACATGTCACGCACATGTAGAATGAGACCAGGCACACCATCATGGGGAGGACAGGGACAACAAGGGCCTACACAGGAATAGCAGGGCATCCAGCAACAGCAGGCATTGCAATCGGGAAATGGCCAGCAACAACTAGTAACACAACAACAGCCACAGACATATTCACTGCCACAACAACAGGTAGCAATAACACAACAACCCCAAGTGCAGGTAACACAGCAACCTGCCCAAATTCAAGACCATAACGTAACCACTACCAATACACAACTACAGCAAACACAACTGGGAAGGGTGACGGTCCTGGGACACCCCTTACACAGGAAGTGGCCAATCATTATACCCACAATAGGACAGCCCACAGACGGCCTTGGTGTGTCCCATCCTGTCGGTAACACCTAATAGTGTGGAGGAACCACCCATAGAGGTAACGATGGGTGACAAAAAATTGTCATTCCTTGTTGACACCGGGGCGACCCGGTCTTGCATAAGGGAAGGTAAATTTAAGATGTCAGGTGAAGCCATGAACACCCAAGGATTCTCTGGGGTTAGGGGGTTGGTTCTCTTTACTGATAACATTCCCTTATCAATAGGGGATTATGACATGTCCGTCCCGCTTTTATATTCTAGGGCCTCACCAGTAAACATACTAGGGAGAGACATAATGAGAAGGTTGAACATGACGATCTCCTTTACGGAGGACGGCATAATTTGCTCCACTCCAGGAATAAACATGCTCACTGCACGACAAATTATGCAAGCATATTGTGGACAGACAGTGATTAGGGCTGAGCCAGTAGATGGCGAACTATTCCATTATGGAACAGACATGTTATTTGCATGGATGCCAGGAATAGAAGGAAAGATCTGGAGGAGGCCAACAGCCTATTTGTTCAGACCAGAAACACCAGCCAATGAACCAGAAGGAAAGGTGATTTCAGTGAGCATAGAGAGTATTATAGCAACTGCTGATTACATCACAGCACATGCCCAAGACAGAGAAGGAAGAGCATGGAGGGCAGTGATAGCCCTAGCAGAGGGATGCAGGCTCACCCAGGTGTCAGACGAGGAGCTCTTTTCAGAAGAAAAGGAAGAAGGTGAAATGGTATTTATGATGAGTGTAGACATTTGGATAAGAGTAACATACAAACAAGTGGCACAGAAAATTGCAATGGCACTTGAAGCACCCACATCCACTCCAGTTCCCTTCTTTGAGGAGGATATGGCAAAAGTACCAACATCATTATGGACTACTAGTCCCTATGACGTGGGGTGCATAAAGAGCATAGGGGGAGTAAGAATAAAATTGAAAAAAGGTGCAATACTCCCTAGAGTGAAGCAATACCCACTATCAAAAGAGGCAGATGAGGGCATATATGAAACAATAACGGCCCTTATAAATAATGGCATATTGGTACCATCAGAATCACCATGTAACACAGCTGTATACCCAGTGCGCAAAGCTAAAGGAGCGTCTTGGCGTTTCATCCAGAACCTCAGGCCCTTGAACAACATAGTGGAAGCAGAATACCCCACAGCAGCCAACCCGGCCACAATATTGTGTGGCATTCCAGCAGAGGCATCACGATTTACAGTGATTGACCTTAAAAATGCCTTTTTCTCAATACCCCTGCACCCAGACTCACAGGATCTAACAAGCTTCACATACAGAAACACAAAATGGAAACACACCAGATTGCCACAAGGGTACTGCGAGTCACCCTCAATCTTCAACAGAGTAATACAGATGGACTTGGGTAACATTGAAGTGGAAAGCACAGTGTTGCAGTATGTCGATGACATAATAATTTGCAGCACAAGCGAAAAAAGATGCAGAGAGGACTCATTAAAGATGCTGACAATATTGGCTGAAAAAGGTTACAAGGTAGACAAAGAAAAGTTACAGTACTGTCAGGAACAGGTACTATACATTGGTCAGCTCATATCCCAATACGGAAGAAAGATTGCACCACAAAGAGCACAGGCCATATCGAAAACACTGTTGCCCCAAACAGTGAGGGAACTGCAGCAGTTCCTGGGACTGTGCAACTACTGTAGAGCATGGGTGTTTGATTACAGCTCATACATAGGACCCCTACTTGAGGCATTAAAAGAAGCTAACAAAGTGGAGAAAAAATTGGGGGTGGACAATGGAAATGAAAGAGGCCTTTGATGAACTGAAAGATGCAATATCAACTGCTCCGGTACTGGCCACCCCAGATTATGAACGACAATTTTTTATATTTTCACATTGCGACTCAGCAGTAATGAAAGCAGTGTTGGCTCAAAAAACAAGCATGGGTTACAAACCAGTAGCATTTTACAGTGGTCACTTGGATCCTGTGATGTTAGGACATTTCCCTTGCAAACAAGGTCTCGCCGCAGCTGCCTTTGCGGTAGAGAAAGCATCATCAATCACAATGGGGTGCCCAACCACACTATTTGTGGAACATGCACTATTTGCAATATTGAACAAGCCTAAGTCCACACTAACCACGCAGAGGGCGTCAGGTTATGAGATCATCTTATCTAGACCAGAATTATCAATTGTTAGATGCAGCACAGTTAATCCTGCAAGGTTTATAGCAGAAGTAATTGAGGAAGGAGACTATGCACATGATTGTACCCAGTCTACCGAAATGTACTCATGTACTAGAAAAGTTGAAGAGAACGCACTAGATGGAGGAGAGCTCTTGTTCATTGATGGGTCATCAACAATAGACCAAAGTGATGGGATAAGGAGAACTGGGGCAGCAGTGGTAAAAATGACAGAGGAACCGGTCTGTGTGGCGGTGAAATGCGTACAATTACCACAACATTACTCTGCTCAAGCAGCAGAATTGGTTGCACTGATCTTGGCGTTAAAGGAAAGCTTTGACAAAAGAGTGACTATATATTCTGACAGCGCATATGTCACGTCCACTGTCCACTCAGGATTGTCAAAATGGAGGAGAAAAGGGTTTAGGAGAGCTGACGGCACCCCAGTGCAACATGCTCTCTTATTAGCTGAACTAATTGAAGTAATAAATGACCCACAAGAATTAGCGTTGGTTAAATGTACCACACACACTAATGGAGAAGATCATATCTCAAAAGGAAATGCAGCAGCAGACGCACATGCGAAGTATGCTGCATATTTTGGTGAGATATGGAACCCCCCAGAGTCAGACAGAGGGAGAGGGAGGGGGATAGCTAAAGAGATGTTGATAAGAGAAGGCTACACCCATCTCCCAGCCACACAGATAATGGCGTTACAAGCGGCTGCACCAATGGCAGAAAAAGAAATATGGGTAAAAAGAGGATGTACAATGTCACCAACTGACGCACTATGGCGCCAGGGTAACACTGGAAAGATGGTAATGCCATTGGCACTACTGAACACCGCCCTGAGCCAACTCCACCACCCAGCCCACACAGGCAAGGAAGTTATTGCAGCACGAATTAGGGAAGATTGGTTCTGTCCCGAGTTAAATTCCCATGTGACAAATTTTATCAGCAATTGTCTCACATGTCAACAGTTTACGGCCGGTCACACGCTGAAAGTGATAAAAGGTACTATACCCCGGCCAGAGGGACGCTTCCTGCACATCCATATTGACTATGTTGATATGATCAACGTATGTCAAGGAAATAGGTATATGATTGTAGTAGTATGCCCATTCTCCAGGTGGATTGAGGCAGGACCCTGCTCACATCCAGATGCATTTAGAGCAGCTAAATTTCTAGTGAGGGAGGTTTTCCCCAGGCGGGGAGTGTGCGAGGTACTGCGGTCGGATAAGGGCCCGCATTTGGCTAATGAAATGTTCCAGCACATCACATCCTTACTGAACATCAAGCATAAATTTGCATGTGCATATCACCCACAGGCCAACGGTATATGCGAACGTCTGAATGGCCTACTGAAGGAGGCAATTGCAAAGATACAGCAAACAACAAAGAAGAGTTGGTTGTATTGCCTTCCGCTAGCCCTATTTGAGCTGAGGAATAGACCAGGCTCCGACCACCACCTCACTCCTCATGAGGTGGTGACCGGACGACAAATGCGCCTTCCTCTAACACCAACATCAAGGGCATTCAGAGACTATGAAAACACTGCAACTGTTCTTGGTGATGAAATGTACCAATATGTGTCTTCTTTGGTTACTAGTGTAGTGTTTCTGTCTCAACAGCTCGAGCGCATGCGGGGCGGGTCTAAGAGTGATCAACAAGAAGACGCGGATAAAGAATTGGAAAAGGAAAAACTGTGCAAAATTGCTAAAGGTGACCACGTGCTACTCCGCAATTTCAATAGAAAGTGGAACAGCCCACGCTTCACTGGTCCTCACCTTGTAGAGGAGGTATCTACGAGAGCAGGAAAAGTTGCAGGATAAGCGTGCTTGGAAAAACCTACACGACGTAAAGATCTGCAAACTCCAGACCCGCCCTAGCGTCACCGACAGGGCCATTGGAAGAACAGCGACAGCGTCACCCACGGAGGAAGAGAGTACTACCACAGCTGACGACCTAAGTGTCTCCATACCCTGCCACCCCCCAGATTCCCCAGAGAGAACTACTGAAACTGGTAATTCCTATACCGCCCACCCCATGGTCACAAGATCAAAGAGTAAAGAGACTTCCGCCAGTTGAGCCCAAACCCTCTGCCCATCGACCCCCTACCCACTACAGTAACCACCCAATTGAAGGACATTGCCTTGCACATATACACGTGTAAACACCTGAATGATCTCTTCTTTCTTTCTCGCACATGCAGGTACCGCGTATTATTGTATTGCTAAGAAAACAGATAACTAACAAGTTCATTGCCCAGGAGTAGATGCTACCCTCAGACGATAACTACCCTGAAGCCCTATCACACCAATTTGTCTATCACATAAAAAGGCCAAAGTACCTAAAAAGAAGGAGGGTACGTGTCTACTACACAGCATTTATCTTGGCCATAGAACAATCAATGCCCCATCTTCACCAACACTTGCCTGCCCTAAGAGACAGATCGCTTAGATTGGCGTGGGAACAGCTCTTCGCCTGGGCACTGAACGACTACTTGATAGGGAGAGCTTGAAAACAACAACTAACACTAATAATAAGCCTATTGAGAATTTTCAGGCGGGCAACTTTAACGTCGCAAGAATAAAGCTACCGGACTGCAGCAAGGTAAGAGCAAAATGCCAGTGAGACTAGCTTCTGTAATAAAAATGATAGGGATTTTAATGATCACCGGGTTTTTGGCTGCCTCTGTATGGCAGAAAAGTTATGCTATCAATATTTTGGCTGTATCCAAACCTAACATGCCCCCACCCACGGCTGCAACAGGTGTCACGTCAGGTGGTAATAGCAAGATCCCACATAAGGGGAATAGAGTTAAACGCAGCACATACTCAGATAATAAAGGTATTGATAACTACATAACAGATTCAGCACACGTCTCGAACAACATGTGGTACCAACACATGAGCCAAATAGGTAAGCAGACAACAGAAGACAGCTGCTACGTCTGCTCATTGATCCCATACGCCATGAGCGCTTCTCGAACATTTGTTGCCACGGAAACAGATGAAAAGACAGCACGATGTATAATATACCTGGCACTGTTCCAAACGAAAGGGAGATTTCAAGGGACGGTGGTGAAACTGGTGTGGAAAACACGAGACACATATCCATACGAAAACAACTTCCTCAAGACTTATTTGAGTTACCACAAGAGCAGTTTGCATGCTGAAGCATTCAGATACATGACAAGTGGTCCTGAAAAGGGAGAAATAAAGAAAGTAACACTACAATACCTACCATGTGACTGGTACGCCACTGAAGTTCCTGGTAAACAAGGATGTTGGGAAAGACCACTGGTAACAATAACAGGGAAGGTGTACATGGACAACAAATGGGACATAGGAGTGGTTGGCAGCAACATGGTAACAAGAAAATATTACAACTATTAATGAACACAATGACAGATGTTGGACGATTTGGGTCAAGTATGTACCCATGCTAACGTGGATAGAGAAGGATGAAGACCCAATAACCATACTGCCGCTGTCTGCACCTAAGGTATGCTACCAACATAGAGGAGAAGTGGACGTGGGATAAAACACCAACTGTGCAAGCGTGGTGGAGTTACCTGAGGGGGGAGCAGGAACAGCAGTATTAATGGACCATTACTGGGCCTGCGGAGACAAGGCCTACCACACACTGCCCCCTCTGTGGAATGGTATATGCACAATGGTACACGTTAATGTACCATCACTAGTAGTGCCCCAGAAACATGTGAACATGGCGAACTTCCCTAAAATGGATGAAGGAAACAAGAGGAAGAAGAGATCTGTAAAACCTCAGAAGGGGCCAGAGAACGAAGACAACAACAACAACAATGTCCTGAATAGAAAGAAAAGACAAGGAGAACCTCTGACAGGAAATTACCTATTGGGAAGGTCGGAAACAGCACTCACGTCAATTCCACCAGAACACAGACGATTCAGCAGAGCAGCAATGTTCTTCTCGTCAATAATACATCCGGGACTACATGCTTACGCAAACGCAAAATGGCTCCAGTTAACTAGATGGGAGCTAATGATGACAATTAATTCTACAGTAAATGGATTCAACGCAATAAAAGAGGAATTCGAGCAGTGAGGATGGCAGCACTACAGAACAGATATGTATTGGATCTCCTTACAGCAATGGAAGGAGGAGTTTGCGCAAAGATAGGAAAATCATGCTGCACATTCATTCCTGCTAACGATGCTGACAATGGTACACTGACAGAAGCAGTATCACAACTGGCCCAGATGTACTCCAAAATGATGAATGAAAGTAAAGGAGTGAAGAAGGATGACAGCTGGTTTTTACTGTTATGGTCGTGGATGCCATCTTGGCTGTCGGACGGACTGAAGATTATAGTTGGATGCATAATACTGGCTGGAGCTGTACTGATCATAATAAGATTCTGGAAGGCCCGGAAGGCACGCACCACAGACAAAATGATCGACATGGTTGGTATGCACCCCTTGATGCCGGCAGACGATGGCCAGCACACAGGCATAATAATAAAAGAGAGAGAAAAACTGCGCAAACAGATCATCACCAACCACCTGGACCCACCATCTGTGAAGCTCGAAAATTAAGAAACCCAAGGAGCTACATAGGGAAATGGGTATACTGCACACCTGGAGGAACCTGTGTATATATGTATTGGTCATTTGAAGACCATGTCAACCACTATGGGCATTTGGGAGGAGTAACTAAAATATGGAGAGTAAGAGGAGATAAGGAAAAAGATATGTTTGTGGTCCACAAGTCGACCAGAGGGGGGACTGAAGTGGGAGAATGAAAGAAAATACTCCCACCAATCCCCTCACGCCCCTGGCCTAGAGGATCGCGGCCCAGACATCCGCCACGAGAGGAGTTTGCCTATCTACCAGACGACCAAATACCCTGGTACAGGAACATACGGATGTGCCCACCAGCCTGCCCACCAGCCTGCCCTGCTCATGCCGATGCCTGCGGCATGGATGAACTCGATTAAACCATTCAACAGTAAATGAACACATCGTTAGAGATGCCATGACGACCTAGCCAACGGTCAGCACACCCGTGCAAACATGCACACTGGACACTCCCACACCAATCCACACGAAGAACATATCCAGTGCTATGACGTAGGTGACGGGCACACCCACTGACGCGCATCTTTATTATTTTCACATAGCTTTTTTCAAAATGCAGAAACGCAAGACGCACAACGAACTCATCTAAAATGCTTGCTGACGCTTCTCCTAACCCATACATTGCAATAAGAAATATAACGAAGACATGATACTGGGGATAAAGCAACATGACACCGTAACTTAAAGCGCCATGCATCAAACATCCCCACCTATGCACCAGGCCCAAGTAGGCCGCAAGCAAGAGCCTCCATGAACATTGAACGAGCAAGAGTACAATTGCTGACCCTGCAGAATGGGCCCGGCGAGAACAGACAGTCAAGGGCACAATCTTGCAAACTCGCATGCCACAAGCCGAAGCCAAGGCCACACCTGCAAACTAAGCCAGGCACACAGTGGAAGATGCAATATTAAATGTGCAGAATTCTGCCTCAACCACGGTCTCTCCTCACGTGACCAAGCCGAACCTGACAGGATGCCAGGCCCAGGAGGAGGGAGGCGCCTGGATCCCACGTTTTGAGACACAGGCAGCAACAATTAAGCAACTCAATGGACATCTGCGGCAGTGGGAGTAGTCTGCCCTCCAGCATATGAACAAATCCTCGCATTGTCTGCACATACCCAGAGTTATACATTGTTGCAAATGACAGGTGCACCGCGAGCTGGGAACAACGATGGTCCCAGACTGGGGGGCTCGCGAGTGGACCAATCAGAACATGGGGCTCTTATCACTGACGCCATTAACATTAGCCAATCCTCAGGGGTCTTCATGTAACAATTTTCATTTATCTAATTGAAGGGACAACCCAAGTATACCACCTGACTGCCCCTCAACCACTAATAACGTTCTCCATATGTATGCTATACTAACCCTACCACTCGAGGAACCAATCCAGAGTGGCGATAGGTTTTTTGCTAACTTTCCCAGGTGATGCAAGTAGCGCGTCATACTAAAGTAAAAAGGGCCTGCGAGCCCCACGAATTGAGAGAGTGTGTCAGGACGGACGCGTAGGATCCTTGACCCATCCCTGCCGTTGTTTAATAAACAGCAGAATCACCTTGCTTCTTGCGTGTGCCTCATACTCATTTTTGGGATACGAGGGAGGAGTTGGGGCCTCCCTGCCCGGAGGTCCGCGGACGGCCCAGCTGGCCCCGGGAGAATTTCCCCCCGACAAGATTAATCACTATATTTTCTTCTGTTGCAATCTCGTGTTTGGTTTTCCTTTTTGTTTTTCTCTTACCCCTTCGTGTTCTCTTCTTCCTTCTCCTAAAAAAGGCACTCTATCTCTGTTGGGTGTCTCTGTTGTACCTGATGTACTTGAAGTTCCGGGGGTTGCTTCTTCCCCCTGATTGGATGTTTCTCTCTCTGTGTCGGTACCAGAGCTGGAGGTTTCACTAGTGTGGTTCTGTTTTGGTTTTCTCAGCTGGGGGCCATATTTCTCCATCCAAGTATAGACTTCGTCCTTTAAATAATCATAAGTGTCACGTTTAAATTTTCAGATTTTCTTAGCCTCTAATTCTGATTTGTATCCAGCCAATTTATTGTTAATATCAATCAAGATCTTATTATTTGGATCAGATATATCGACGATATTTTTGGCATTTGGAAGAACACAGAAGTACGCCTTCTAGAATTTTTCGGATATATCAACAGCATAGACCCTCGGATACAGTTTACATATGAATACTCACAGAAATCCATCCATTTTCTAGATGTGGAGATAAACATCACACAAACTGAATATCAGACAACAATCTATCGGAAGAGCACAGACAGGAATAGTCTGTTACAACGGCTCAGCTTTCACCAACCAAGTTTGATTAGAAATCTACCCTATAGCCAAATGCTTAGAGTTAAATGAATTGTCAGCAACCAAAGTGAATACGAAGTAGCAGTTAAGGCAATGGGCAGCAAATTTCTTGCACGAGGCTACTCACAGGAAGAAATTGCATCCGCAGAAGCACGGACAATCACACAGAATCGAGAAGATCTACTCAAACCAAGAGAAACCAAGAAAGATACTTCACCTCCACTAGTCTTTGTTTCCAAATATTCACGCCAAAGTAATCGCATTAAGGCAATTATGAAGGAAAATTGGAACACCGTCACATGCGATAAAAGGGTTGAACATCTATTTAAAGAAACTCCCACGTTTGCCTACCAAAGAAGCTCCAACCTTAAAGACAGATTAGTTCACACGAGACCTCCACAGAAGAAGAAGAACACAGACCGAATAGGTACATTCCCATGTTTGAACTGCAGCAACTGCAGCTATATCATGAAAGGAGAAAGAATCAATCATCCCTATACTGGAGAGAAGATAAGATTAAAATGCTATGCAACATGTGACACGCCAGGAATCATATATGGGATCAAATGCCCATGCGGATTGTATTACGTTGGACAAATGCAACGTACAGCTAAAATTAGGTGGAACGAGCACAGATCGTGCATTAGGAACAATACTGTAAGCTCGGCGGTGGCAAGACATTGGCAGAACAAACAACACAATTTGGCACAGATAAAATTTGTGATCTTAGAGAGGGTCCAAAGAAGAGAGAAACATGAGGATTTACAGAAAAGACTGGATCAACGTGAGACGTTTTGGATTGATAGATTGAGTTCTCTCACCCCAAAAGGAATTAATGAAGATATCAATTATATGTGTTTCCTGTAATAAACTTAACCAGATGTTGCTTCGGGACGGATATTCTGGGAAGCAGTATCAATCACATGAGTTTTCTCTAATTTAGATAACAAGTGTATGTCTGCAGCTCCCAACTGTAGCACTGCGAACCAGAACATTGTGGACGCAATTGTTAAAAAAAAGTTTCCATACACAGCATGAGGTCATCATAATAATGTACAGTAGATGAATTCCGGATATGGCTATACGTTCTTTCCTTAATTAAGATGTTCCTTTTGGATTAGCATTTGCATATGGTTTTTAAACATTAATGTTCTTCTTTCTTATTTCTTATGTCTAACTTTTTATAACTTGGTCCAGGATCACAGAATGAAGTGATCGTATATACACTGACATTTGCGCACAGTAACATATTTTTTCACACTGTTAACGCTCTATGACAAACGGGTCGCCGTGGCAACAATCCCGCCCCTCTGCAGCTCTGCAGAGAGGTGGGACCCGAGGCGTACGTGCAGCAGCGCTCGCGCTGCTCAGCGTCGCCCTGCCCACGTTCCCATGGCGATCTTAGATGGTATCTGGGTTCGCGCGCATTACACTTTCGCTTTCAACGCGATCGGTTCTGCGTGCGAGCTCCGCGCACGAAGGTAAGATACTCTTTAGTGCGGATATATTGGTTATATGTAAATGAACAGATAGAAGCACTCAGACTCTCCTACTGTTAATCAACAGGAATGTTGGAGACAACTATTGAGAATACCCATATGAGAGGACAACCAATTTAAAGCAGGTACAGACTGCCGCACGTTGGGAATAGTTAAACACTGGAAATACATAGTTGTTTTACAAATATTGATATACTTTCCATTTATTTTCTCCCTTGTTCACTCACACGGATCCACCTGGGGGTATGTGCTTTATCTATTTTTGTATTATCCTTAAATCATTGATATATGTTTTGTGTTGAAATATTGTATTGTTATACGAATGATCAGTTGATGGTATATTCACTAAAGCATGGCCCTGACGATGGTCATAGACCGAAATGCATTGGCATATGTGCTTACTGATGAAACAACCTATGTTTTTCGAAGTTGCCTCACTATATGAGAATTGAATTGGCGATACTAAACCTAGAAATGTGAATAAAACATTTCTTGTTGAAGAATTCACTACAACCTTTGCATATCTATGAATTAATATTAAATACTTTATTGAATTTTTGAATTTAACTGCGCAACCCTGCCAAGGGTCAAATGAGAGCTCTAGCCTTTAGTAAGGTAATGCTACCTTACTTTCCTTCTAAACTGTTCATTGAGATCCGGATGCCATAGGATCTTTTTTCAGACTGGAAGCTCCAGGTCAAAACATCTATAAAGATTACAGAACAAGCAATATTATTACCATTGTAGCAGAAATCCCTGTGGTGCCCGCCGAAACTCTGTAGCTCATCCACCCTGACCATGCCCCGCAGCCAGCCCATCACCCCTGGACATGCCCAGCAGGCAGTCCATCCACCCTCCCCATGCCCCGCAGGCAGACCATCAACCCTCCCCAGGCCCAGCAGGCAGCCCATCCACCCTGACGATGCCCTGCAGGCAGCCCATCCACCCTGACCATGCCCCACAGGCAGCCCACACCACATGGGACACCCCTACAACCCCTGGCCATGCCCCGTAGCCAGCCCACACCACAGGGGGGACTTTTTCCACGCTATTTGCCTGGCGCGATTGGGGTATGCATATTCCGAGGGGTGTGCATGAGGTTTTACATGCGATTGGGCTGGCGCGAGTGGGCGTATGCATATTTGTAGGGGTGCGCAAGGAGTTTTACACGCGATTGGGCTGACGCGAGCGGGGTATGTGTATTCCGAGGGATGCGCGGGGAGTTTTACATGCGTTTGGGCTGGCGCGAGCGGGGTACAGGAGATTACAAGCGATTGGGCTGGCGCCAGCGGGGTACATATATTCCGAGGAGTGCGCGGGGAGTTTTACAGGCGATTGGGCTGGCACGAGCGTGTATTCGTACGGGTGCGCGAGGAGTTTTACACGTGATTGGGTTGTCGCGTGAGGGCTGAGTGGCATTTTTAACGCAATTTCGTTGTTGGGGGCTGTATGCTGGTCCACTGGCCTTTGCACCATGTTGGGGATTTGTGCAGATGTTTTTGGCACACAGGGCGGGTTTTGAAGGCATAAGTGGCGCTGATGCAGGGTCGCTGCGCCACGCTGCACCACAGCTGGTCATGGATGTTTAAATACATTAATACGCTGTGCGTCAAAATGGGTTTTGGCGCACGTGGCTGGCGCAAGCTGGCACATGCTCCCTCTATGCACCAGCCGCGTGCGCCACTTTCGCGCTTGATTCCATGTATTACCCCCTTAATGACTGAAAATCCAGGACAGGGATGAAGTATCATACAGTATATGACATGAGTTGAATTGGCATCTATGATATGATAGGTTATTTATAATGCGCTTAATACCCAGAGGTCTCTAAGTGCGGACATGGGGATGGAACCTATGTTGCTCTGTGTCATCTTGCTTGCAAGGCGAGCACGTTGCCGCTGAGCTATACTCCCTAGAATGCCTCTTGTTAATAGTTATATGAAAAAAAAATGATGTAAAATGAATGACTATAAAACCTGATAAAAATGTAAATGATTAGTAAATCTACATAAAATACCCTTTATACAATTTAAGTTCGTCTTTTGTAGTAATATTTGTTGAAACAACTGAAAGCAGCAGGGTCGACCTTAGACACAGGCAGTTTGTGGCATAGCCCAGGGCCCAGCAGGCAGCCGCCGCCCATACTTAACTACGTTAGTTGGCCTCAAAAGTACTGTTTGTAGGGGCTGCTTACCCCTGCAGCGCTCTACCGACTCCCCTGCTCCGATGCTCCCCTGTAAAGAACAGCAATGATGGCATTAATATGTGAAACTGACAAACACATCCATTTAACTATTCAAATGCGTTTAATTTCTCAAAACAGGCAAACTCAGTTGTTTCAAAGTATACCTGGTTTTTAAACCACCAAGTTAATGTAAACATTGTACGCTTGTTGAAATGCACAATATTTTTTATCCAACTTCAAATGTGCATAGTAACAATTAGCAGGTTTGTGCAAAGAAATGACTGCAAGCAGGTAATTTGCTTTGCGCGAGTGGGGTACACACCTCTTGATTTATAGGGTGTCTATAAGTCTTACAAGTACAGTTTTAGAAACTCTGTAGATTTTTAGGGCTCACAAAACGTTGCCAATTCTGACCAGAAAAGTGCAGCTACGAGCATTCCTTTTGTTTTTCATGCAAGGGTTTGCATATTCGCCTGCTTGGTATGCGATTTGTGCACTTTTTAAGTTAATTCTATCAAGCAGTATATTTTAGCACTTGAAAGCCAAACATGAATGCTTATGTGCATTAACCTGAGCTCAGAAGAAATGTGGTTAAGTGCCAAAATCGCAGGCAGGGTTCCAACGTTGGCTTCAATTTAACAAAAGTATGCGATTCTGGGAAACTCATGATATCCCACTGTGCCTTATCTGCCAAAATAGGACTGCCCATTTTCTCAGTGTACAATAGTTAGAAACCCTCACCCATAGTTCAACAGACATTTGTATGGCTCCATAAATAATAATCACTCAAGGTCTCATTGCAAGTTTGGTAGTGTGGGAAAAAAGTGGTCGTAATTCTGTTACCACCACTTTTTTTGGAAGTTACAGAATTACTGCCAATTTTCCTGCACCGCCAAATTATGGCAGTAAACAAGTAACAAGCTGAGGTATAATCTGCCACTTTCCCTCCAAAAATCAACAGAGTTCCTGCATAATAATTCCGCCTGTGGTAAAGCCTACAGACTCCAACAATTGTGAATTGCCACCACTAGTAATCCTGTAGTAAACTCAGGGAAACAAGTGAGAGTAACAGTAATCGAGTGTGGCAGTAATTCGGCACATTTACGCCCAAATTACCACCAAATTCTCTTAATGAGGCCCATATGACTTTATTGATTACACATGACGCATGCATTTTTCTATTGGATTTGCTACTGGCAACCTCTTGTGATATAACTTTCCCTGATACCCTCGAGTATAAAGATTGATGGGACTTCATGTGATGTCACCTTCAGTGATGCCAATACATATGCAAATTAGGGGGCGTGCATATTTTACCTCCCAGTGCCTCTTAAATTCGAGGGCCGGCCCTGGAAAGCAGAATACACTTGATTTGTTAAGAAAACACTCTTATGACTGCATTAGAAAGGCCCTCCAATTCTCCGTCCCCGAGACTCGCACTTTGTTTTCCTCCATTTTTTAAAAATTGTATTAAAGCTCTTGCAATTGCTCTTGGCCGTGGGAATGGGAGAGACAGTGTAATGCATTTGCTAATATGCTTTTTTTTTCACCTGGGAGCCAGACTAATAATTCTTTCCCGCCTCCAATGTCCACTCACCCCCAAATCGAGAAATAACTGGGATTTATTTAGTCCAGAGGAGCGGTTCGGATGTGCTGATGTGATAATGTCAGGCAATAAATCCAGGTGATGGCTTCCCCTGGCGAGGAAGCTAGCTGATATATCTTTGTGTGTGTCTCTGCTCTTGAGGAGCCCATTAATGCTAAATAAAGGCCCGTTCCGTTGCAGCCGTCTCCTCCGAGTTATTTTTGGCCACACAGACGTCACTTAAACTAACCAAAGCGTTTGCTGGTGATCTGCGAACAGGGCGAGCCCATAGTATACAGGATCTGAATTCCCCACTATGCGATAGCTTTATGCGGGCTTTGGATAATGCTTTTACTTTGCATCTTGTGCTGGGATTGGAAACGCAGCATCCACTGAGGTCATTCAAAATTGGGTTTGCTACGTTCAGATGCTCATAGGCTTTTTGTTGAGTAAACGTCTTAGTAAGACTCACTCTTAGGTTTTATATTTTGAGAGATTTATGTTACTTCTTAACGTTTTTTGTACATGGTGCCACCATTATTTCTTTTTGGAGGCACGTGCTACTGTTTCGCCCCTACATGGGCTTTTTCAAGGCACATAAACAGTTTCAATTGTATACAAGTTAAATCTTCGTATGTAGATTCGTTTACAGTCAGGTTAGTTATAATATCATTCGTTACTGCCAGTTGTAGGCATGTTGTAGGCATGTTGTTAGTACATTTCATTTTTTAAAACACTTCAACAGACTTTCATTTGTATGCAGGGTCAATTAATTAGCAGTCGGTTTGGTTATATTAGCGTCCATTAATGCCATTTGTAGGCATGAGTTTAGCACATTTAGTTCCCTTCGTAAGTGTATTATCACATCCTAGAGGGCTTATTCTTATGATGTCATGCACTCTGTGTTTCTATCCAGAATTTTCCGTTCCTAAGTGCAACCTAATTAGGTCAGACAAGTTTCTTTCAAGGTTTTCTTCCTTCCGAATGGCGGCTCTCTGCATAGCGTTCACTGAGGTCATGTCACAAAATTCATATGGGTTGTAGAATTGACACAGTACACAGTACACCGTTTGACCGCTTGAAGACATCACACAAAGTGACATCACACAGGCCCTCGTTATGATGTTGGCTGCAATGGTAAAACCAGTTAGTATTTACAAGCATCTCCTGTTTTTACTGCTTGCTAATGGTGGCTGGTTAATTTGGGGTATAAATGTTCCCCACAAATAAGCAGGAACGACAGAGCAATGCACCTGAGCACAAACTAACCAAGGTGTTTAGGAGGGGTGGGGTTCTTCCTCCGAGAACATTTTTTAAATAATAGTTTATACAGTTTTACATTTTACAGCACACTTTCTGTGAAAAAGTGGCTAAAAGGCAAAGAACTTGCAACTAGTTTAGCATGCTAGGATGTGAAAAAATCCCATAGATGCAAGTCACCAAAGTGCACATGAGCATTTTCCAATGTATTTTCATGATGCCTTTGCCAAAACATATATTCCAGTATACATACAAAAGCGTTTGCATTCTCGCTGTACCCATACATGTCCACGCAGGCCTCACCAATATATGCCAGTATTGCTGTATAAGGACATCTCCTGTTGGCTTTGCCAGGAAAAAAATACCACGCCAGTAAGAAAATATGTTTTGACTGGCTGCACAATGCAGGACAGTATTGCAATGTAATAACACACATCATGTTGATTTTACTCTTCACAGCAGTAAAAATGCCATGTTGCAGTGACAAAATATATATTCAGACTGGCTGTGCCAATGTAGTGCAGTCTAGCAACGGAATAACATGTTATGTTTGCTTTACCCTTGATGCCCAGTACAAAATGCCATGCCACAGTAAGAAAATATATCCTGACTGGCTGAACCAATGAAGGCCAGTCTAGCCACGCAATAACAGTTATCATGTTTGCTTTATCTTCGAGGCCCAGTAAAAATGGCATGCCAGTGTTCAGCATCAATGTAGGCCAGTTTAGCCAAGTAACAACTCATATATTGTTTGCTTTACCCTTGATGCACAGTGAACAGTTCAATAAATACATAGGGATGTCCAGCATCACCACTATGCACATTCAGCCCTGCAGTACCTCACCTTGCATTCCCAATGGGCCATGCAAGTCGGGGGAAGCAAAACGGTTCATCCATAATGGGTATTGGGTTGGCGGAGCGTTGCCCATTATGCCTGAGCCATCCCTACTGCCCGCTGAATGATGTGGAATTGAGGACTTATTGCATGTTGTAAGTAGTACATGATAAACAGGTTTAATCGATGGATGGAATATATTACTTGCGGGTCTGACTCAGCATCTTAGTGGGGTGGAATGCAATGATCAATATTGGGTTCAGTTACCCTGGAGCAAGCTCTTTGGTGCAAGAAGACGTATGCTCTGGTTGTGTCACTTCCTTAGATCTGTCAGGGGGTGTGAAAGTCATTGATGGAGACTGAAGGGTGGAGATTCAGAGGCCGCGGACGCTACCTTTGACGAGAACCTGACAGAAGAGGTACGGATCATGAGAGGGGTTGGAGGTGCTTCATTTCTCCATGCCCTTCCCCAATCGCATGGAATTGGACGTCCGGCCTCAATTTCACCTCAATGCAGTTAAGCCCAACTGACTAAATAAATTGAATAACCATGGCTGCAAACCTTACATTTACTCAGGGCACCTAATGTATGGGCACATTTGGGGTAAGCTTTGACTATTAAATTGCATAATCATGCTGCATAATCTCATATGCAGTCAAGGCACCTAATATTTAAACATACTGCAGAACCTTACACGTACCAAATTGAGAAATGGGACCTTCCCATTTCTTGTTTATCACTAAATAGTGGAACTGCTAATATTTTCATATTGTGCTTTAGCCCCAGCAAACCCCAGCCCACTTCTTACTAAACATAGTTAGATGGGAAAGTCATAGTCAAAATGCTATTTAAGTTCAACTAGTCATTTACTGCAATGTTTTGACCACACACTTCTGCAATGTATCGCTTAACATGTAATTGCTCACATAATGATGCATGCAATTTGAAATATTGCCTAACGTGAAATTGCAAAGCCTCAAATGTAAACAGGTGGATTGATAGTGATGTGTGCACATGCTCACTACACCTTTAAGAGCAGCATCCACATATCAGCTGACTGAGTCCTAAGCCAAATTCGGTCCCCATCCCAGCAAACACATATTCACTGTCAGCAAAACACACAGCGCTCAGGCATCCTACACATACAACTATTAAATATTACGGTACAGTGCTAGTCATCTCAGCCAAAATTGTCATTACCCTGTACTGTGCAGGCAAATCAATGCACTGTTTAGCAGGTAATGTTTTCTAAATATGCATGTAATGTTTAGTAATATCTAACATGTAATTGCAAGGTATGCAACTGTAATCAGTTGGCGTAGGGACAGACAGTTGTGCATATACACTCTGTCACTTCATCTTTTCCTTAGAGCTGCATCCAACAGTAGTTGGATGATTCACAAGCAAACTGTGCTCATCATGCCAGCGAGCACACATTTCCTGGCATAGCAAACCACAAAGCACCACACAACCAACACATAGTACTGCAAATGATATTGTTACAGTACTAGCCACCTCCATCAACATTGTGATTTGTAAGCAAACCTCAGAGTAGACTGTCATATAATTGTCGTTCTCTTGCAATGCAATTTACAGTTATCAGGAATGTTGAGTCTATGGTCTGCTGAACTCCAATACACCCCATAGCACTTCCGGGTAACAACAAAGGCAGTTGGGAGCTATACAAATATCGAATAACCCATAACATAACATACAGATACCTCTGAATTTACCTCACCCAAGTTGAAAAGGTGACCATTTTAAACCTCACCCCTAGAAATGTTGAAAATGTTTCATTAAAGAAAAGGATGCACTGGTTGACCCCTTCACGGGCATACATCTGTAGTGGGTCTTCCATATGGGTTGGAAACATTAAACATCTCTGATACCCACTGGGATGGAATGCCACAACAAGTAAACCCAACATTCTAAAACAACTAGTCTGAGAGCTGTTTCAGTACTAGATGTAAAAGTATCAGAGTTTGGATGTATTTATATTTCTATTTATTTGAAGTACTGCTTAACCCCTGTGCAGGGGACATAAAAACAACAGATGACACGTTATCCGGCGCATGAAGTCGCGGCGGGGATCCCAAAACAGAAAATAGCTAGAGTAAAGGATCCTTGCGCGTGGCCACACAAGGGTCCCTTTACTCTAGAAGAGAAAAAAAAAAAAACGTTAGAGGTGCGAACGGAGCGCCGTGCCATAGCGGAAACCCTCCAAGGGTTTTGCAGGCGCTCTGCTCAGCGCCTGGGGCAATGCCACTGCCCAGGCCTAGAAGCGCTTCCCTGACAGGCAGGGGAGCACCACAAGCACCGCCACCCCCATCTGGGCCCCAATCACTACCGGGCCAGGGCACCTGTTAAATTAACGGCACCCCATCGCCCCCCTCAGCAAGGGACCGCCCAACGGTTTTAAGCCCTTCTGGGCTGGCTATAAGTAAGGGGACCACGCCCCTGTCAGGTGACCCACCAGGACTCCCTGGGCCACACCTGGCAGATGTGTTCCACGTGGAGTGAGTTGTGTGGGGCCCCCGTGCTGCATTGGAGTGCTGGGCTGCACCTTGCTGCACCTGATGTTGGAGCCCACACATTGCTGCTGCAGCTGCCTTCCTGCAAGAACAATCACACGAAGTGCAAGAGAGAAGACCACGAAGAGAGCAGCAGCAGAGATCTTGACACAGCCCTTGCCAGGTTGTCTCGGAAGTAAAGGTGTATGTATTGTTTTTTGTACAGTGCACTGTATGGACTTTGTATATATTTTGTATATATTTTGTAAAGACTCTTTTGTATTTAAATTGACTTTTTTTTATATTTTTGTTAGAACTGCAGCTGCTAGGATTAGTTTAATTTGTATATAGAGTCTTGTGTTTTCGACTTTAAAAAAAAAAAGAAAAACCTCTTACAAACCTGCTGGTGTACCGGAAAGGGAAAAGTGGGCACATAAAAAGAACCATACACCAGCATTCCTTTATCCGCCTTTCCTTTTGTGTGCCAGTTACTATAACCTTGTGTCTTTCTCCCTTAGGGGTATTTGGGAATCCTGCCCTAACCTTCTCTTTTTTCCTACATTCATCACTTTCACAGCAGGGCTCACCGGGGTGATCTCAAACCCAGGGGAGCAGGATTTGGAGACAGGTAAGAGGTGGGTCAAGTTATAAATTAAGGTAAAAAATACATATTGTTTGCCCGCCTAAATCTGTCTCCAAATAAGGTGCATAACACAATCACCCCACTACACTTGGATCTCAATTTTGAACAGAAATAACTTATTTAATTATTTGTATATTTATTCACAGCATGCAAAGCCCATGGGCATCTAGGCGCTAGTTACAAAGTGGTGAAGAAGATCTGGAGGAGGAGGGAAACGCAGGGAGAAGGTAAATGTCAGATTTTCTACAGTTGAGCCCACACATTGGAATTTCCTACCATCTCAGATGTGCACTTTTAGCAAACAGTTGTAAACATATTTCTTTTGTTAAAATTCTAATGCTATTCCCGCCAATTGCCATTCCTTTTCAGAACAACTCTCTTGCACCCGTGCCTAGATATGGTTCTTACTGCCTGGTGTGTGATATAAACGCCACAAAACCAAAATCAGATACAAAATTATTCATGTGTGCCGCCAAGTTGCCATTCTGAGATCACATGGTGGATCGCGAGAGATGTCGCAGACCTTCGGCGGGGCTTTTTCTACAGTCGAAGGTAGTAAAGGGAGTCTGCGAACACTAGTTTTCAGTAGATGCTCAGTTCCGTGTGTGGGGCGTGTTGTACTAAATCCAGTGATTCAAAGAGGGTAATGAAGATACCAGGTGACATTTCTTGCTATCAGGAAAGCCAAAGTGACCGCTTTCCGCAGGACCAGATAGAATCCATGGTGGAATCCCCAGTCTAGCTCTGTCGCCCCACAAAATCCCTCAGAACCATAGATATATCATTCAGTAATGTAATGCTGCTAGGCAGTGGGAGGAATTAAATAGGTGTAGTGGGCTGGGGGAGCAGAGCCATGTTGATTGCACTTTTCCCCTAATATAGTGGCATAGGCATTCCCATCACTTGCAATCAGCAGAAATGTCTTCAATTTCCAACACATGTAATTTGCTATCGGTGAAAGTGTTGCTTGTGATTATGAATCCCATGAAATCCGGCTTCGGCCAAGTAAAATTGTGTGTTGGGGAATGAACTGTGTTGGCTAGGGAGTGAAACAGGGAACATCTTTGTCTGTAATGCTGGATGTGTCAACACTCTAGGGAAACTTGGAAGCACCTAATACTGGAATGTTTATAGCTATCTAGATAGGATTGTGAATGTTAGCACCTGCCACACTTAGATGGAACTTGAAATGTCACACTTAGAATTGAGAACATTGGCCTGCACTGCATCTAGATATGATAGTGAATGTTAGCAAGCGCATACTTAGATGAAACTGTAAATTTTAGCATGTGCCGCACTTAGACGGAATTCCTAACTTTGGCCTGCGCCGCATCTAGATAGGATTGTGAATGTTAGCACCTGCCACACTCAGATGGAACTTGAATGCTAGCATGTGCCACACTTAGAATTGAGAACATTAGCCTGCACTGTATCTAGATAATATTGTGAAGGTTAGCGAGTGCCACACTTAGAGACGGCATTATGTAGGTCAGCAAGTGCTACACTTAGAACTGTGAATATTAGCATGTTAAATGTCATATAACCCACTAACCAATATAAGCTCAAACTCTCTGCATACTTATGTCACTCAAAAAACTCACACAACCATCTCTTGCACAACAAGCTGTACGTACTTCACCACACTGCAACAACACATAAGCCGCACCAACAGCACACACAGACTGACACCGATCCAATACTCGCACCAAAGCTCAGCACCCGGTGTCTACTGAGTTGAAGCTGCTAACAGTACACCACTCCTCTCACTATCCTACTCCATCTTCACCTTACTAAACCACCCCACCTTCTCGTTTACAGATCCGTCAGAGCGCCTGGGGACCAATTCCGTTGGTGACGGTGCGCTATATAAGTACGTTTAACATAACATAACATAACATAACATGAGTTACCGCTGCAACGTTGGTTAAGCTGATTTATTTTGGGCCAATCCATGGGTCGAGCCAATACATTGTTGCAAATGTTGTTTGAGACTGCCTGCAAACCAATGATAATTGCACTTTTTCACTTTATAAAATCAATTTATCTAATATTGGATGGATCTTTTTTATAAGGATTTTAGAGGATAACATTGTATTTGGGATAACTCACTTTTCTAAAATAATGAGATCGATGAAGTATTTCGATAAATAGCAAGTATCAATTGCACAATTGCATTTAAGTATGGGATTAATGGACTTCTTGTATAGGTGTCAAGGGGATGATCGAATGTTTTTTTTTTAAATTATTGATGTATAAGGTTTTTGCAAACCGAATCACAATTTTAAAAACATGCATTCACTTTAAAATTGTATATTTGAACGAGTATATTTAGAAGGTGAAATAAGTCAGGGGAGGCGTCCTCTGGATGGGACATGAGAATTAGCAGGTCGTCTGTCCACATACTGCAATACCACGTTACGCCTTTAACTTTACCATAGGCCAGGGGGGGTGCAGCTAAGAGTTATATGAAAAGGTCAAAAAGCACCGGTGACGAAAGCCGAGGTGACAAAGGGTATCGCTAGCAGGTACCTGACTACATTTATTTTTTAGTGCTGCTCATGCCTGGTTTTCATTTTAATTGGTGGAGCACAGGGCAGAAAGTAGCAGGCGCATTTTAATATGCAACCAGGATTGCTGAAAACTGCTTTTCTGATTGGCTCGCCAGGACTCTGCATTTATGGGGCAGGTGTCGGTTTGAAGGAGGCCGGGAACGTGCTCGTTCCTCGCCCCCGTGGCCTCGGCATGTCGTTGGAGCCCAGCGCGCGCCTCTACAGGCGCGCTCGCGCTTGGGTCTCGCAGGCTGAGAGCAGCTGGAAATTCTGTCGCATTACTTTAACCGCAGTCACCGCCAGGGTTTCAGATTTGAGATGCGGCTTTGTGAAATATGGCAGGCCTTTTGAATAATGGATGAGCCGTTGCTGCGTGAGGCTTTTAAAAACACTTATTTTTCTCTCCTAGGGGTAACATAAAATACGGTCTTGGAATGATTACTTTATGGAAATGAAACGCTGGATGCTGAGGAGCGAATCATCATGCGCCGTTGGTGGCAAGTCGGAGGACAGAAGGCATTTATAACACTTTTTTTGTAAGACAATAATTTTGTTTTAAGGAAGGGAGATATTCATCTGTCAATTCCGCGTGACCCTTGATCTAAGGGTGAGTCTGGTTATGGGGTTGTTTCGGTGCAGCAGTAGAGCTGGCCGCTGATATTTTTGTGTGGTGCGCCTCAAGATTTTGCTCAAATGCTTACTTATTAACTAGAGACCCCTTATGCCCAAATCTGTCTGCTATCAAAATGTCCACCTGATCGGAAGAGTTTTTTTTAAACAAGAACCGTAACTCAATATGTGGGGACTGCACCCCTGTGAGCCATGCTGAGGACCCCCCTGACCCCCAAACTTGGCATCAAAGCATGGACCAAGACGCACTGCGGGCCAGCTTGGCCCGCAACTAGGATGGGCAAATTTACATAATGGTTTCAAAGGACACTTTAGACGTGGTAGCGCATCAGAAGCGGCCTGCAGTGGTGCGGTTCCCTATGTGTAATTCACGCCCCCTGCCACTCATCCACTTTTTTGGTAACATTAGTGGCAGTGGCAGATGACATTTTAACACATACACAGCACACAAAAAAATAGTAAAACCGTTATACATGCAAGACACTCGTCTGTTACAGCTCTGTCCAGGCGCTGTGGGACAAATATATGCAAACATCAAAATTTGCATATGCGTTGACAACAACATAAGTGACTTCATAGAAAGAGCACTGCAAAAAGCATCACCAGTCTGTGCTACTTAGGGAAGTGACTTTACAATAAGTTGCCATGAGTAAATTGAGTGTCAAATAACTTTGTGGTGTGAAATGCACGAATGGCACTATTATTATAATTATATAGGTAGCACTTCTGTAGCATTTTTTTTAATAACAGCTTATGATAACTTAATGGTATAATAATATAAGCTATGAACTGAATCACTTACAGGAACTCCATGTAAGACACTGTGGGCCTCATCACAACCTAGGCGGTATCCCACAAATGCAAATAGCGTTACTGCAACTCGGTCTGGCACTATTCGCACCGGATCCCAAGTTGTGGAAATGCTGTTACTCCCCATTTTATTGAGTCCATCGGACTCTATGGGGCAGTATTGACGCTATTACTATCAGCGCAAAAAGTACTGCAGTAATAGCACCGCAAATGGGTGGAAAGTATTGACTTTTACTTCCAGAAAATTGGGGATTGGGCAGAGTGGTAATGTATGTGGCGGTAATGGCGTTACTGCCACGTTTTGTCTGCTATGTCCAAACCCTGATGAGGCCGCTTTAGCTTAAAAGATTTGCCCTGGATAGCACACTTTGGTTAGGGAGTGAAAATGGGATGTGGGCAATTTAAGCAGTTGAACAGATATATATATCTTTCAATGTTCACTTTAGATAGTTATTTATTAAAGCTTTGTTTATAGAAACACCTGGGAAAAAACAAATGCAACATAAAAAACTAGCATCTCACAATAAACTTAACCTTACACTATATACATTTTTATAGAGACATGTTGAGCAAAATGAGTATGACTTTAGCTTTATTTTCCCCATCCTGCATGAAAGATCAAAGTAGCACCAGGAGCACTAATGTGAGACAAAACATTCTCACTTCGGTTTTAAAGCGATAGTCTTATTTCAAACACAGCATGCTGCATTGTGCATCCTTTGCATTTATAATCATCCCCAATTCTAATTTCTTAAGGGACAAAAGTGCCCATATTGTTGTCTAATTGCTGCCATTGTAATGCTCTGTTGACACAGAGCAACGTGTTAAGATGCTGTGCACCCTGGGAAAGCTGCTCTTCTGCCCTCAGCTTGAACTATCATATTGAAGTGTGAGCTCAGGGCAGAAAAGGCTTTGGTAAGGCCGTGGGTCGAGGCAAAGTCGGGACTTATGGCGTTCCACAGATGGTGCCTTCAAATTGTGGGACAAAACCCATCAAGGTGGGTAAGTCCCGCAAAATACGGGATGGTTGGCCACCCTAACCACAACGTATGCGAAACGCACATGATGATAATACTGCTGCAAAGGGATGCCACACACTGAACCAGGTAAAAGATGTATGTACATGTATATATCCAACTTTAATCAAACCGCCATAAATCCTTCACCTTTCATGGAAACAAGGTGGCTCTACATGGCTTCCGTCACCCAAATGTACCAGCTTAACTCTGTGCGTGGCTAGTTATATCACACACAGTAACAATACCATAAGAATTTTTTTTCATTCTGGCTCTTCTAGTGTAGGCCAGTATCAACATGTACGAACATTCTCTTGTTCTGTTTGCCAGTAAAAATCTCTTGCCAAAGGAAGAAAACACATTATCACTGGCTGCACAAATGCTTTGTAAACCCCCACACCACCATTAAAGAATACTCTAAATGTAGACTTTCCCTCAATGCAAGTACAACATACAAGGCTACATTAAGAAAAACATTTCTTTGTTTGGCTGCACAAATGCCTCCACCCATGTGTACTTTACCCTTAACACCAGTAAAATATGAAATGCCACGGAAAGAACATTTCCAATCTGCCTCCCCGTTGTGTTATAAATCCTCCCACCCCAAACCATCCTTCATATAACAATATTCATCAAGTTACCTTTGCCCAAAAATGCCAGTAAAACATGTAAGAAAACATCCATGCTCCAATGCCCCTTGCCTTGGTCCCAGCTTTGCATGCACACGTTGATACCCAGTCACTTGCTAGTTACTCACCCAGTGGTGGCTGGAGATTTTTTTTATTGGAGGGCCATAAACATTTCCACAATTATGCTACAGTGACCGAGCGTAGCTTGGGAACCAAAACCAGCTAAAAGAAGTTCCGAGGGTTTTCCCTCCAAAGATCTTTTTTGAATAATGCTGCATTGTACAGGACACTTTCTGCAAAAAGTGCAGAAAAATTCAACTTGCCATTATTTTTGTAGGGTAACTCCAATCCTAAAATCCAAAAGATGTAAGTCACCAACAGTGCACAGCAGCATTTCCTAAAACGTTTTCATGATGCCTTTACCCACAATGTATGTTAGTATACAAACATTTCCCACTGGTTGTGCCCATACATTTCAATGATGGCTGCATATACAGCAGTATTCTCAAATAGGAACATACTCATGTTTGCTTTGCACATTATGCCAGTGATGGTACTATAAGAAAACATGTCCAAGCTGGTTCTGCCAATATATGTCAGTATCCCAACATAAGGACATATTCATGTTGGGTTTGCCATTTAAAATGCCATGCCACAATAAGAAAACCTGTCCAAACTGGCTGCCCATTGGAGGCCAGCCTAGACACACTTATCCGTGTTGCTTTACCCTTGATGCCCAGTAAACAATGCCATGCCACCGTAAGAAATAGCTAGACTGGCAGGACCAAAATACCAATCTAGCCACTTAAAGCACCAAACATGCTTACTTTATCATAGATGACCAGAATTAAATGCTATACCACAGTATGAAATAGCTAGACTGGCTGCATTAAAATGACAGTCTTGTCACCAGGTAATGACACATTTGCTTGCTTTTTCATAGATGCCCAATAAAAATGGCATGCCATAGTAAGAATGGCTAGACTGGCTGCACCAAAATGCCATTCTATCCACATAATACAACTTATCATGCTTGCTTTATTATGGATGCCCTGTTAAAAATGTCATGCCACAGTAAGAAACTGCTAAACTGATTGCACCAACATGCCAGCCTAGCCACACAATAACTCTTACCATGCATGCATTATCATAGATGCCACATCATGCTTGAATTATCATAGATGGCTAGTAAAATAGTTCATGCCACAGTAAGAAATGCTAGACTAGCTGCACCAAAATGCCGGTTTAGCCACACAATAACTCTTACCATGTATGCGTTATCATAGATGCCACCTCATGCTTGATTTATCATAGATGGCTAGTAAAATATTTCATGCCACAGTAAGAAATGCTAGACTAGCTGCACCAAAATGGCAGTTTAGCCATTTAATAACACATATGAAGTCTGCTTTATCATGGATGCCCATTAAAAATGCCTTAGTATTGCCTCCCCTCACATCCCACCGCCCCTCTCCCTGCACCCTAACTCACCAAAATCAGATCCTTGGCCCACCACAAACACAAGTACACACACATTTTCACAGCATCCACTCAATCATTTACCCACACCATACACTTGCGTATTCACATCTGCACCCAGCCACCCATACATCAAACACTCACTCATTGACACACCCACACCCAAATTACATAATACATAATACACACCCTTGCATGCATGCAAGTATAAATACATACAAACATACATCATAAACACCCTTGCACTAACATGCACACACCTCCACAAAATATTTTTTTTCTTATCTTTTTCCACACTCGGTCAGCCCTCAAGGGACTAATCTGTGGGCAGGCCTCTGGCTCCACCGCTCCACACAGACAGGAAGCAGGGAAAGCTTAATGATTCCTAACATGCGCAGTGGAGCCACAGCGCCTCCATCTCGCACCACCAAATGTATGTTTCATTTCTGAAGTCCGAGCTCATTCACAAAGACTGTCTGAGGTCCCATCCAGGACATTGCAGGCCCCCAAAATGTAAGTGCTTTTAACCCTTCCCTAATATGCAGTCTCAAGTCACAATGAGATCGGTTATCTAGGTAACATACTATTATGTTGTTGGTATAAAGTGCCTATCTGCCGATGTTGATACCTCATGCAATGGTATTCGACTCAGCTCCAGGAATTTGTATCTGGGTGGGCCATGGTTTTAATCAGGGGACGAGGGACAAAGGGAGGGGGCAATTTCCATTGCTTGTCTTTGTAGGAGTAGCCTAAACTCCCAGAAGTTACATTATTTAAGTTTCCTCAGGGGGCAACATGTTGTTCAGGAGAGCAGCTGGGCCTTCAGATATGGAAGATTATCGGGGCCGTTTGGGACATAATTTGTTTGTTTCAATATACAATGTACGCCTCTCGGTATATAAAATATATGCATGCCACTTTAAAGTATATATCTCACAGTCTATCTAAGGAAAGTATCTCAGAATGCAGTGTATCTATTTCAGTACATAATGCATGTATCTCAATTTACAGCATGTACCTTTCAGTATACAATCTATGTATCTCTGTGTACAGTGTGTGTATTTAGGTATATAATGTGTGCATCTTAATGTATGATATATACATCTCAGTATATAATGTATACATTTTAGTGTGCAGTATATACTTTTATGAATGTTGAATTATGTCCCAATGGCCCCCCAAAAAGTTGAAAGTGAGCCATACTTGCCATTTTAGCTTTGAAATGTTCTGGTACAGCCTTGTTTGACCAGCTCAATAGGGTGAAGCTTGGTTCCCTGTACGTAGCAAGCTAGGCACTCACATCTGAGCATATGCAAACTGAAGCTAGCATGCATTGGCAAAGCCAACAGTTGGGACTTTTAAGTAGTTATGGGATAGTCGTTGGCCTGGCATTGACAAAAGGGCATCACCTAGTCATAAAATAGTAACAGCTGGAAATGGTGCAAGTACCTGGGAATATAATGTAATTGCCTGGCAAATGTCTGTTTAAA
The DNA here is from genome assembly GCF_040938575.1 of Ambystoma mexicanum. NCBI lineage: Eukaryota > Metazoa > Chordata > Amphibia > Caudata > Ambystomatidae > Ambystoma > Ambystoma mexicanum. Next base: position 483,177,987 of record NC_090929.1, read on the forward strand.
ACCTATACACAAAGCAACATTGTTGGCTCTGCGAATGCTTGTTTTATACAGCGCTTCAGTGCAAGGAACAGACACAAGGACACACATATTGCTTTTAATGTAAGTGGCTGGAGACGCACATTGTTAGGAGATTTTTTATTTCACCATGGGCTCATTTGCAGCAGAATTGAGCCAGTGAAATTGATTTGGATTTTTTACGGATTTAAAAGACGCATATGCCCAGTAACTGGGCAGGAAAAGTTGCATCTGGGCACTAAAGGTAAAATTCAGAGGGTGAAAAAAAACAAATTGGACAAATCACTGAAAAAGAAAAGTTTAACATGTTTTGCAGAAGATAGTCAAAGATTGAATTTAGTGAAGTTCCAAATGGAGGCAATTCCAAAGCCGGGGGACCAGTAGTGGCAAATTATTTTCTCCTCTGGTTTAGCAGAGTGAAGCCCTGAAATTGACCCCTATTAGGCAGAATCCAATGCAGTTCCCTTAGGGAGCACTACACAAGATTAGGACTATAGGTGAGAGCAATAAATCCCCTTTGGTATCAGTCCGTACCACAAAGATTTAGTTGGTAGCTGTGGCTGAGCAGTCAGACTTATCTCAAGAGGGAGATGAGCAGTATTCAGGGTTTACACAATAGGCCTACAGTACTATGGCACAAGGAACCACTGACCAACGCTTTGTATTAAAAAGTATATATATATTTATTTTATACACTTCTAATAAAACACATGTATCACTATTATCAAGCAAGTTAAATTAAGTCAAAAGAAAAATATACACACTCCCAAGTTCAATTGTAGACCAAGTGAGCCAGAGTGAAAACTGAGCAAAACGGCACAGTGACAACTACACACAAGGGATCCTCTAACAATTCCCCACAAGGGAGGGAAAACACAAGTTATCTAGAAATAGTTTCTTATACACCCTAGCAACACTTCCCATCAGTTTGTGAACCTGTTCAGAAAGATAGTGCATCAGTATAGGCAATACAAAAAATGAAAACTAGCAAAATGGCCTTTCACAATGTTTAGAAAAGGGAAGGAAGGGTGGTTGTAAGAAATAGGTGCACCAACAGAGTTCTCAGTGAGAATCAATCTAAAGAAAGCAGATTTAACAAATGTGCCCAAAGTCAGTAGGCGTGTGCCAGAGTCAGTGGTACAGGGCAAAGGCCCAGGAGCAACATGTTCTTGTAGCTGCAGTCAAGACTTTGGTTAACAAATTTGAAAAGGTGGTTGCAGAAGTTGAATAAGAAAATGTTAAGAGGAGGGGCGGCTGACCCAACAGGTAGGTAAAGGATTTAAAACACCTTTAGTGCTACCACGAAGAATGGGCGGCCTGGCAGAACAATGTACCTTTAAATGAAGAAGTGGCTCCTGCGATGGCCGTTGTTCCTGGTAGTTTCTGCAGTTCGGGTGATCCAGCAGAGGAAGAGAGGCTCTCATCGTGGAGGAAGGTTCGAGTTACTGCACTACCCAGGGATGAAACCAGCCGCAGTGCTACCCAACAAATAAAAGGTACGCTCCTTTAAATCGCGGTCCGGGTGGACTGGTGCCTGGCTATCCGGCCTCCGAATACAGGGTACGGGAGATTCGACCAAGGCAGGTCCGGGAATGCGATTGGCAAACTGGTTGGCCCCACCAGCTCAAGGGAAGAAGACTCTTGCAGGTGAAGATCTTCTCTCGTCGTGTGGAGAAAAGTGGTGAGATGCTGCAGCAGGGCTTCAGCGGTGGTTCAGTCGTTGCAGATGTCTTTGGCTTCTCTCCACTTCGGCTTCTTAGTTCCAGTGGCAACATCTTGCTCTTCCAGTCCTCAGGACCCTGCTTTTATGCAAAAAGATCCCGATTCATACAGCCTAGCTGTCACTCACACAGTGGAGTGGTCATCTTGGCGGGAGACCCTCCAGCCTATCAGGATAGAGTGTGACATGGGTTGCGGAGGCAACCCTGTCCAGAGGTCCTACTCCCCCTCCCACACAATGGACCCACCCCAGACTCAGTGGCGCCGAAAGGAGGGCTTCTCGGTAGAAGCCCGCCAAAAGGACAAACAAAGGATCCCCGACCTGGGTTAGGAGTTTAGAGAAAGATACGAGAAAGAAGTTATATTAAAGTTCTGGAAAATAAAACCTACCGGAGTAAAGTTAATATTAAAATGCACCGGCAGTATGTTAGAGGCTGTCAGAAAAAGTGGTAGCCTCGTACAATGGGAAAATCCCATTGTGAAAAATTTGCGGTCGAATATTTATGGTAGTAAACAATGCCACCAGCCAGAAAATTTTGAGAGAGGGAATGTACGGTACCCTCTCGAAAATGAACATAGGGGAAACACTATTAACCCCTTCCAGTACCTCCATAGTAAAATGGGTTGTACTGGTTTAGTTCATAGGATTTGACTAGTAAAGTCAGTGGGGACTTTACATGCCCCGGGAGACAGTAGTCAGTCCCAGGGTATGGAGTCTATGTTTGGGGGTCGCTACGACACCCCTGTGTCACTGCACTGAGGGTGCTGTGTAACACATGTGAATAAAGATGGTTCCTATTGGGTTGAGAAAGATCCCATAGGCATTAAACACAAAACACAAAAATAGCCTAGAACACACGTAGCAAAAATGCCTTAGAGTGGAAAAAAGAGTCTCACTCTTAGCAGGTAAAAAGAAACAAACCCTTCAAATCCAGCAAAGCTGCTGGGGGACTCTATAGGTAAGGGAAATTAGCCATAGAATGAGAATTCTCCCTAACAACCCCCAGATTCCACACCTTATTAAAAAAGTAGGTATGAAGCCCAAAAAGGATCAGGGGAGTACAGGATCGCCAGGGATCTGATAACAAGTGTTGATTTCTATCATGGATGGATTAAGTTGTAGACCATTGTTTATAAACCATTGCCGTACCTCAAGTGAATAAATCTAAAAGAGAGTTGGGTTCTCAGAAGGACCAGAGTCTTTACCACACACATGTGTATCGTCTACATAAGAATGAAGTTTCAGAGGAAATTTATGGAGTAAACCCATTCATTGTTGTAAATAATTGGATAGGAAATACTAAGTCTGAGATCTCATAGTGAGATGCTGGAGATGCATTGGAGGGACAGGACCTCCCTGTCCGTGTCTAAACCTCCTTATTCTGTGTGTTCTGCTTATTTTCTGCACAGGGTCCAGTTTGAACCCCTGTCAGTGCTGCTCATCATTTTGTTCTTGATGGACAGAGAGCCATTGGATAACCTTAGGGCACCCATGGGTAGGGGTGTATCCCAACACCCTAAGTGTATGTTTTTAGGTTGTCCAGTCAAAGGATCGATTACAAAAGGCTCGAATGTAAAAGGTGAGAGTCAATAGGGTCGAAAACCAAAGGTTTGATTTTTTTTATTTATATATTTATTTTTGGGTTTCCGTGTAGGTAAAAAAAGTGGTTTTTACCACAAAAACGGGGGTTTGGGGTTGGAGGGACCCCGCCCCCAAAAAAGAACAAATATATTAAAAAAATATATATCATTTTTTTCGAACCTTTTGTTTTCGAGACTATTGACTCAAACCTTTTGTCATTCGACCCTTTGCAGTCAATCCTTTGACCTATAACCTGTTTTTAGGCACATGTGTGTTGCCCACATATCAGGATATGGGCGGGTGTCAGCTAAATGCTGATGTGAAAGTGACTCTAGGTATCTTCCATGTTTGGGCTACCCAGGCACTCCCATGGGAATCAATGGATACTTAAACAAAGTCAAGATGGCCACTGTTGGCCTCTTGGTTTCCTTTGCCTTACCCCCTTGTTTCTCAAAGTCTTGAGAAGCCCTGACTCTTTTCCCTTCCCCTTAATGATTGTTGGGTGGAAGGACCAGACATTGGCCTGGGGCTGCCTCCTGTCACACTGGCTGGAGCCTCACCAGGGGCTGCTTGTTGTGGGTTCACCCTTGGGGTGAAGCCTACCTCAATGGAGTAAGTAATCATTATGCATTCTGTGTTGTGACTGTCTGGTTTTGGTTGTGTGACAAAATGCCTGAGCCAGCCCTGACTGAAACTGGAATAAATGCAGTGTGGTGGGGATTAGCCCCCATCCACATCCTGTGTTGTCGGTGTCTGGTTTCTGGTGAACAGCCTGAATGCCTGTGAGCCTGATTTGGTGCTACGTGCATGACTGCACTTTTGTGTGATTGGCTGGCTAAGCCTCGCTCATCCTGAGATAATGGGGAGTGTTTTGTACAACAGGTGGCCTCACACTCAGCTCCTTGTCAGAAGCTGTAACAAGAAACCTGAAGCTGAAGTAATCTTAAGTGCATCTTGGAATCCAGTCGGAGGAATAAGTCTGCAGCTGCATCGCTTCATCAAATCTGAAAACTGCTGTGCTGATTCAAGGACTGAATGAGAGAGGACCTGGATAGACAACCTCTTCCCAATGCCACAAGGGAACATTTGTGCAACTGCTGTTCTTCACCTGACTTGTCCTGGAAGCCAGTCCTGTGTGCATGCTGTGCAGAGAAGGGATCTTCATGGGTCCAGAAGAGAAGTGCCTGAACATCTTAAAACCAAGAAGTTCATCTGTGTCACCCAGGGTCTGAAGGACTGTTTGTGACCACTAGAAGCCAAGCTACTGAGTATTGTTCGGAAGAAGGGGTACATTGGCATACTTCTGTGTGACACCCTGAGCTGCAAAAGTTCACAATACCTGAAGAATCCTTCAAGGGGTATCTCTGCCACTACATCTGTCCACTTGTCCATGCCTCAGAAGGTCCAGGGTCGCTGCCTGCAACAGAGTGTCTGCCGGTGGGTGTTCCACCCCTAAAATCCAAAGAAGACGTCCCAAGTGTTCAGACTCATTGAGGGCCCACAGTGCAGTAGTTGTGTCCAGGTTGCCAGAAGCCAGCCTGAGGTCTGTGCTGTGACTGCAGCGCTGACGAACCAAAAGTTGTTAAACTGCAACATTCGAAACCTGACACCTACGTCTGCCACTGCACCCATCACAACCGAGAGTCATACAGGCTACCAAGGATATTCAGGGGGGGTGGGGAGTCCCATCCTCCAGGGGTCTCATCAAGTAAAGCCAAGAAACGTCACTGCTTTGCCTGCCAAGGCACCCAAAGTACTGTGATGAGGAAGAACATCTTCAATCCTCAGGTTTCAACGAAGGGCCCCAGATTCGTCTTGAATCCTGTTCTCCTGTGGCTTCCCAGGTACTTTGGGGTTGTGTGATCTGTAGAAATAGAAGCAGACTATTTGGGGTGGGCTGTAACATAAAAGATAAAGTACGCCTTGACTTTTCCTTTCAGGTTGCCCAGTTAGGACGATCCACGCACAGCATTGTTTATCCAAACTAAAGAAAGCATTCTGCCAATGTTCCTAATCTAACCTGCCTTCCTACAGTAATCTATGAAGTTACAGCTTTTTTTGAATTCTCATGCTTTTTAATAACTGTCAGCAGTTGGTGCATTTTTACTAAATCTAAGTATATTGTGGTACCACACAGTGTGTAGATTATTGCCATTATTAGGATAGTTTTGCATGAGTACAAATTGTGTTATTTATGTGTATATATTTACCTGAATCCTATTTTATATCAAAGTACTGTTTTAGCACATAAGATAGTGTGTGGACATTCCTTTGTGTGGTGCTCGGGGATTCACTGTATGCCTACGAAGCAGCCTGCATCACCTTCTTTGAGTCTCAGCCTCGGTTGCTGGTCCATTGCTACCCTATGGAGAACTTTGGCTGGGGTGTTCTGTGCCTCTACCCCAACTGTTTATGTGGCAGAAATATAGATATCCCCCTCCAGTTTTTACACAGAGTGAAAGCTGTTAAACCATGACAAAGTGTGATCAGACATCATAGTAAGGTTTGTTTAAGCATGAGAGAAGAATGATGTAGGCCACCATGTCCAAGGCTTTGGAAACTTCCAACATGAGCAAAAATGACAGGTGCCCCCTATCCTTATTAGCTAGAATATCGTCCCAGACAGAAGAAAGCATGGATCTGGTTCCATACCTGAGACAAAAGCCTGACTGTAACACATCAAAGATGTTATTCTTCTGAGCTTAGGGCCTTTTAGGTACATATGTAATGGATGGGATCGTACAGAATAATTCAGAGTCCAAATAACAGAACCAACTCAGGAAGATGGCAACGTACTATTTTATTAACAATGATGTAAAACAGGCAGGTTACAATGAACATCAACAGACGTACACTCAGTCTCTCAGTGATCTCTACACAATGCACTGTTTTTATACCAAAAATAGGTTAGAGGTGACATCATATTATGTGGTAATAATAAAAAAAACCTATCAAGGGTCAGGGTTGGTGAAGAGAAACATCTGAGTATACTTTTCTACAGGAGATCGGATTGTGATCGTCTGTCCACTATCACATGGACAACCTATGCCTTCCTCTAAAGAAGAAATATTATACACTGTTTCTTATTGGTCTTCAAACTATAAGGTCCTTTCTTATATGGACCAATGTAATTGGTTGGCATGCTTGTTGCATGTCTGGAACATTTGGTTCACTTAGCAGTATGTAAACCGAGACCCAGGTGCAAGGAGATGAGTCACTACCCCACCATCTTATTAGCCCAAGATCTCTCATCGCCCATACCTTCTGCCATGAAATTGTCTTTGTAGTTGGCCTTTCAGAGTATCCTTGTCTTTGTGAATGCACAGGAGTGAGAGCACTCACTATCATGTCTAGGACTCCAAGTTCGAACTCTTTTTTCATCCTTGGCTCATGTGACAGGAGACCACGATTTGGTTCATTTTGTAGGTTTGAAATGCTCTAAATGAATTAAACTTGGCACCCCTGGTGTTCTTTCTTTGTACCTAAACAAGGGAAGATTCATCTGCCACACGTGTGCTCCTTCCTAGAATAGATAGCTGACCTTGGTGGCTTCAGTCTTGTGTCTAGGCCAGACAACCTCGCCATGCAGCTCCACGATTCAGCTTATTCTTGCCGCAACACAGTCTTCTCTTCCATGGGTCCTGGCTTACTAAGTTCATGATACCAATGTCCAGTTTTCTATACAATGGCGGCTTCACCTGCATTCAATTCACTACCTATAGCCAGATTCTATGATGACTTAGTCTACCTTGGCCTTGCGTGACTTGTCCTTGTCCTCAAGCCCTGGGATCGTATCTCTCCAGCCTTGAAATCCCTTCATTGGCTCCCAGTGGATGCAAGGATTACATTTAAAACCCTCTGCACTGTCCACAAGGCTTTCTGGGGCTGGGTCCAAAATACCTTCAACTATCCCTCTGTAAATACCTCCCCCCTCGAGCCCTTCGCTTCTCTACTTCTAACTCCCTCAGGGATAGTCGTTTTTCAAAAAAACAAGCTGGGGGTAGATCTCTGTCTTTGGCTGGTGCCTCCCTTTGGAACAGCCTCCCAGCCACCTTGAAACTCGAGGAAAAACATCTTTGGTTCCGGAACCTTCCTCTTTGCCTTTGCGTTTGCCCCCCTTTTTCCCTGTTGATCTGTTTCTTCTCTTAGCATCTTGCACCTGGCCACCCTCTGTTTTTTCGAGCCCAGATACCTGCTCACCCTGCCACCCTCCTGCACTACCTCCAGGCCACCATCTGCATCAGGGTTCTGTATCTGTACCCATACTGTCCCCCTCCCACGTTTCTTCTGCACTTATCAGATACACCTTTCTGACTAACTTTCAACTGCCACTTGCTGGCTGCACTACCATGGTTTATCCTCCGTATTTATTATTTATTCTATTTAATATTTATTTATGTTTTCTGTCATCTGCCTCACATTTTCCACTCCCCCCCCCATGCACTTTTCCCCCATTTTCCTTTCCCATGCACTTGCGCTTTTTTAAATGTCACTGGCCTAGTAAGATCACTCTTTTTCTGTTTTTTCTCCCTTGTTCCCCTCCCTATTTGCCTGGTCGCGCTCTGAAACACTTGTGTACGAGCGCGATATAAATAAAATATAATTTCATTCCATTTCATTTCATTTCATTTCATTACCTTGCATTTCAGCCCCTGTACATTTATTGAATGGTTGATTTTCGGCTGAACTTTGTGCGCGTGTCATTTTCTTCTTTTGTATTTAAAAGTTCACTTGATTCTCTACTTCATCGTTAAGTTCTTTGAGATCTATACATTATCTTCAGCCAGTATCTCGGGACATTGTGTGTACATTTTATGACATCACTAGCTTCTTTTCTTTGCCCTTTCTCATACTCCTTCAGGGAGTTCCTCCATTAGGTTATCATCACTTCGGGGGTACATTCGGTAGGGTTGTCTCAATGGGTATCTTCTTTCGAACACACGCTGCAGTATTGGCACAACGGCTGGTGTCAAACATGGCACAGTCTCATGTCTCCAGTATATGTGAGGAAGGCGGGCAGTGTCTCATGCAGTGGTATACAGCTGCTCCACTACATTCCCCCTTCTAGTTGAGACCTCGATCACCTTCTTGAGTGTTTATGCATCCTGGTGTTTTCTCTTGAAGAAATGTTTCTTAGGTGTTCATATATTCACCACCACCTCAGGCTGCCCCTCTGATTTAACATGTTCATCTACACTGTAGGTCATGTAATTACATTGTCCATTCGGGGTACAATAGACCCATCGTCCCATGTATTTCTTATGATTCTTTGGATACAGGAACTTTGTTCCCTCAGGTGCTACGATGCTAGCCTCTATGTATTCCCTGACAGAGTCTCAGTCAGCTCCTTGGCTTTTGGTTCATCTTCGGCATCAATCTTGAGCTTCAATCCTACGGCTTTCCTTGCAGTTTCCTTACATTGGGCAATTATTATCCTGATTACACCGAATCCAAACATTATTAGAACCAGTATTGCTCCAAGAACCTTGAATAAATTTGCCAACCAATGAGGAATCCATGAAAACATGAAGGCAAACCAACTGTCATCTTCAATGCCATTTGTCTTTTCTTCTCATCCTGGTACGCAGGTCTGTCAGCATCGATACGGCCTCTGTCAATATAACTTTTGTTCATCAGGTATGGTTTCATGTGCTGTTATTGATTTGGCTGAGTCGGCGTTCAAGTGATCTTTTTTGCTCAAATTTCATCAACTTTTGGGAATTCATCAATATTTAGATCGCTCTGATGAATCACTAATTCTGGAACATAGTCGAACACCAGGGAACGCACTCCACCCCAACCCCTGGGCAATTTCATATAGGCTCTAAATCCACAAGCCCAATATCGATCCATAAGGACAGATGTCCCCTTTCTCATTCTCATTCCAGGTATGTCAATTGTGGTTTTTCATACTTTATTATGTCCCACGTGGTTCCTTCCATGGCTTCGGAAACATATTGTCACGTTAACCAATTGGATTACAACTACTGGGTCTGATTCATCTTCTACCCGTGTCAATAACTTGGAGTACTTGGCCCATGCCTTTAAGCACCCACTCATTTACTCTCTGCACTTCTTGTATGTATTCCTTTTTCAGCAGATGAGCTGGAAAGGACATCATTTCATCTTCCCATCCCTTCTTGGTATGCACTTGTCCATAGATCAACAGTAGTTGTGATCGTTCCAAACATCCAGGCATTCTTTCCATTTTCGTCATATCAGAACAGTTAATTCTGTTCATTTTTTCAAAGATCACCTCATCCTGTCTTGCAGAAGGATACACAAGCATTTTGTCTGTCCATCCAGGCTCCTTCTCCATTCATGTGGTCTTGCTATAGTCATCCTGGTCTGGAAATGACTGTCTTGATCTCCATCGCAAGGCTGCCCATTTTCCGTGGAGCTGTCCAACAGTAGTTTATGCTGAAAGATGGCTGAGGCATTTTGCATCGGATGCAGACACCTCCTTTGAAATTAAAGTTTTAACTGTATTCATGGCATAGTGTGAAAACAAAGAAATTGATATGAGGCTGGGAAGCCCAAAGGAAACACACCAACACAGGTTACAAAGGACATACAAAGTGCTTTATTTAAAAGCTACAACAGTTACCAAAATGTCAATTGACAAACGGATAGCTATTCGGCTCTCAGAGTAACATAACAAACTTCAACGAGAGTTCACTGCGTTAGTGAGAGAGACCGTACATTGGAATATTTGTGCTTTTATACTCTTTATCCAGCTCCGGCCAACCCCCTCGCGGGTTAACCATTCTTAAAACCAGGCCTAGGGTTCCTTGCCAGGTTAATCCTATAATTTATGCATTTTGATCAGTTTCGCTGATATAGTTGTACATTTACACATACGTCAGGGATAGGACAAGGTCACAGTTCGCGACCCCGACAAGTGGCCTGCAGGCATATTACTTATTCATGTATGTGGAGGTCACAACGGCCAGAATCTCACTCAGAATGTCATTCGGCCTCCATTTTGATGTTCAGGGTGACTTCCACATTACAAGAGAACCTAAAATGGTGGCTAAATCCAAGATGGCGACTTACACAGTTTTTGTTAAGGTCAAGACCTTGCCGCAGAATCTATTTACACGATATTTTAGACAACTTGGCGTAGACCAACACACATTCAAATACTGTAATAGGAGGCATAATATTATTTCAATTCCAACAGACCCTCCTTTTGGCCTATGTCAAGTGCTAACATCATTTCTAATACTTTTGAAAATAACTCCATGTGTTGTCATCCATAGATCCCGAATCATTATCTGTAATATCTATAGCCATTAGGTCGTTCATCAGAACCTCTTGTAACACGAATTCTTTAGATGCTGCATCTGGGGCATATATTTTATGCCCTATTGTGCTCACTGCTTGGGCACAACATCCCCCTAGCATTCCACATATACTCGGAAGACATTGAAAACAACAACAAAGGAATAGCAGGATCCCCAAAATAACCAGAATAACAGAAAGCACCTTCCAACCCCAAGATCGTAAAGAATCCCAGAACCAAGTGCTAAGATTCCAATCTCCTACAGGGATATGTACTTCAGAACTAAGAGTATGCAAGTTCTGTATTGCTTTAAAAATTGTCAGCAAGGAATCTGGTACGAAAACACAGCAAGCGGACCCCACTAATTTGCATACTCCACCTCGTTCTGCCAGAATGACATCTAATGCCATCCGATTTCGGAGTGCTACCAATCTTATTGCTTTTTGCTCTAAGGTCATATTGCAGAGTATGTCCGTGGTCCGGTTGATCATTCTCTCCAGTACCCTTGCTAATCCCCTAATGTTCTCTGAGTTTGTTATTTGTCCCCAAAAGGGTACAACTGATTTCGCTATATCTCCCAATACTTGCCCAGGGGTATCTCCATTCTTGTCCCGCCTTGGGCGAGCCTTAGAAACCTCCAATGTACTAGCTACAAATACCCCGGGTAATAATATTCCCAAATAACAGGTTCCCTGCCAATCCTTGGGCAAGCAGGGACATGCTAAACTACCACAAACAAAATAAACAGGCCCCCCTACATACAGAGGCCTGTTTTCTCCAGTCAGATTTACAATGTTCTTACAACCTTCAAAATCTCCCATTGGCCTAGTGCCATTTCTTTGTACACAAAAGGGGACCGAGTCAGGGCTATGATTTATAGAATAAGAAGGAGGTACGGCGTCCTTATTGCCTATCGGAGCCATTTTAAAGGAAATTAGAGTTTGAAAAGGAAGAGATAGTTTATCAGACGGCTTAATAGAAGCGACATTAGGTTTACTTCTATTTGCAAAAAGCGAGCATCCCAGGGGAGTCAATTCACGTTTCTCGAAATCATTCAGATTAGTTCCATCGAAGTTCCCTGAGATGCTATCATTCCATCGGCCAAAGAATAGTGCTCTAAGGGAGGCATAGCAAGCAGTCGTTAAAGGTAAAGGATGTATATACCACCCCAGTCCCTTGCTCCCATGTTGCGGTAAATGAGTACAAATCCAACAATTACTCTTATTAAAAATGGCATGAGTTGCATTCATTACTATCATTAGAGTGTTATTATGATACTTTTGTCTATGTTGGGAGTCTCTAGGGGACAGAGTGTGAGGGTGTACAGAGGGAGTCAAAACAGTTGGTACAATCTCGGTCGGTAGTAAAGGTTTCAGAGGATAGATTTCTTCAAAATACCAAAGTCCTACAGCAGCAGTTGCAAAAATAACAATTATCATATCAAAACACAGCAGTACGTTTTCGGGGCCCAGGCACATTGTTCATTGTCCAAGTTGGTCACCCCCTTATTCACAAGTCCAATGCGGGGAGCAGCAGCAGAGGTGGCAGGCATTGTAGTTCCTCATCGACGACCCCAATGGTCGTTGCTGGCGACGCTACGGTCGCGCGATTTCTTAGTCCTTCCCAACCCTAGCCAGCAGAATCCCTTTTGTTCAACAGAACTTTCTTATAAAAAGGAAAACTTCCAATCACTTCCTTTTCCCAGATGCACAGAAAAACCTGTGCCGTAGTTCTATTTCCTTCGTCGAAGTGTTACCTGGTGGTACCCAAAATTGTCTGATCCGGAAATAAGGTGTCGTCACTTCCTGAGGGAAGCGACGTATTGGAGGCGACAGAAGTCGCAGAGCTCGAAACAGTGTTTTCCGGAAGTGATTTTTCAAGAGAGTGCGGAGACGAAATGGACTGTTCCCCAAGCTCCTCGGGCCCAGAGAAATTCTCCGACGCACTCACAGTGCTGTTTGCTACTCCAAGATCAGTGCTGTAGCATCAGCGAGGGGTTCTGCTTCTTCTGTAACGTGTGGCATCGGGAGAGGAAGTTTCTTGACATGCGTTGCGTGGATCCAGTTCTTCTTTCCAGCCACCCGCACTGCTGTCCTGGTGACCAGTAACACCTGGTAGGGTCCCCGCCAGCGAGGCGCGAGACAGGAAGACCTCTCGTAGGCCTTCACTAGGACCCAACTTCCAGGCTGTATATCGTATCCCGGGCCCGTGAACCGTACAGGTAAAGCCGAGTGCACCTGGTGATAAATGAAATACAGGTTTCTAGTTAACTGGTTACAGTAGTCTACAAGAAATACATTTTCCACCTCTCTCAGGGCTTTAGGTTTCAGGAGACCCCAAATGTTAGCAGGTCTCCCCATCACTACCTCAAATGGAGAAAGCCCGGTTTTATGCTGAGGTGCGGTACGCATAGCTAATAATACAATAGGTAAGGCATCTGGCCATTTCAGTTTGGTATCAGCACATGTTTTTGCAAGCTTATTCTTTAAGATACCATTGTGTCTTTCCACCAACCCAGCACTTTGAGGATGTCTAGCTGAGTGAAATCGTTTTTCAATACATAAAGCTGTGCATCTCTGCAAAATTACTGCTGCAATAAAGTGGGGACCATTATCCGACGAAATTACCCTCGGGAGCCCAAATCGAGGAAAGAATTCTTTTACCATAATCTTTGCAGTGGTCATGGTGGTAGCATCTTTAACGGGGAAAGCCTCGACCCATTTACTAAAGGCACAAATAATTACAAGAACATATTTCAGATTATTACATCGTTCCATCTCAATAAAATCAAAGTGAATGACTTCGAAGGAAACAGAAAGGGGCCCAAAGCTTCCCCTTGGAGTCACTGTCCCCTTACCCACATTGTGCTGTAAGCAGATCATACAGTTCTGGACATGCCTCTTCGTAGTCTCCAGAATCTTGTTATTCACCCAAACTTGTTCTAACATTTTCGTGATTTGCTGGGCACACACATGTGTAGGACCGTGTGCCATCGTAACCATTGCCAATACATATGAATCAGGGAGCAACCATTTTCCTTTGGATGTATCCACCCAACACCCTTCATCATCCAATTTCCCCATTCCTTCGGCCCACCTTTTAGATTCTTCTGTTGTGGCATCAGTTTGAATATCTCGCACAGACCCAATACCTTCATCCATTATGTAAGCATCTCTTATTTCCCTCAAGGCATACATGTCTGTGCTAAGGTCTGTGGCCGTTTGTCTGTTTATCAGGTCCGCAAAAGCGTTCCCTTTGTCCACATCATCTATGACCTTACGATGTGCTGCACATTTCATGATCGCTAACTGTTTAGGGAGTGAGAGTGCCGAGAGTAATTGCACTATCAAGGGGCCATGCTGGATCTTGGTCCCATGTGAGGTCAGGAACCCTCTTTCCGACCAGAGCCTTCCAAAGTTGTGAGCCACCCCAAATGCGTACTGGCTATCAGTATATATATTTACTATACGCCCTTGGGAGAGTTCACAAGCTCGGGTCAACACTATAATCTCTGCGGCCTGCGCAGAGTTATGTGTCATGCCTGCCTCCCCATCCGGGTCCGTTACTAAACCCAGGCATCCCTGTTTCCTTGCTTCCTCAGCCTTGAGAACGGCTAGACCGTTCTACACCCAATGGAAGCTGTTCGGGAGACGCTAATGCAAAGGTCACATGACCAGCAGACACTTTTCGTCAGCGCGTAGGTCAGACGTAAGTCAGCTGACACTATTTAGCAAGACGGAAGCCTTGCAACAGCGCTTCTGATCGTTATTGTTACCTCGCGTTCCGGAGCTGTTTCTGCTACTTTCTCGCAAACGCTAACGCTACTTTCAATTCAAGGTGCGGTTGCCTTCCGCGTCCCTACGCAGTTCCCGGCAACAGTGCAGCTCCTCCTTGAGCTAGCTGCTAATCGCGCTCCTACGTGGCTCATTCTCTCCACATTCCCGCAGAGTCCCGCTCTGCCTAAGCCATTCCAGACTTTCAGAGTCCCGCTCTGCCCAAGCCATTCTAGACTCCCAGAATCCTCCTTGTTCCAGTTTTCCACGATCCTGCAGAGTCCCGCTCTGCCTCAGCCAATCTGGACTCGCAGAGTCCCGCTCTGCCTAAACCATTCTAGACTCTCAGAGTCCTCCCTGATCCAGTACCCCACGATCCTGCAGAGACCTCTCTGCTCCAGTTCCACGATCCCGCAGAAACCCGCAGAGCCCCCCTCTGCCTCAGCCAATCTAGACTCACAGAGTCTCGCTCTGCCTCTCTTCTACCGCCTAAGGACTTGCTGCTCTTGGACCAGGATTCCTCTTCTCTCCCACACATGCACTGTGCTCTGGAGGCTCTCCTGTGTGCACCAACTCGTCTCTAGTGCGGCCCCCGTTCCGCCCGGGTTAGATTCCTCACTACCCTTTCCTGGTCGTTGTATCCTCGGACCCTTCAGACCATCTAAAGAGACTTCCTTGTCCTTGCATCCAGGTCAGTGTTTACAACTTAGGTTTTTGTTGCCCTTCTTATCTACCAGCATTCTAATCAGTTTCCTCTCATCAACAGCCTGTTGGATCTTGGTCCTCAAAAGCCCTTCTCACCAATAGCTCACTTTGACTGTTTAAATTACTAGTCAGAGAGTGACATTGATTAGAAGGTTCCCTTTGATACACTACGCCCTACCTGTCATCTTACGAAGATAAGAAGACATCGAGTGTATCCTTTGTTACTACCAGCCAGTATCCTTTACGAGGGCCATAGAATTGTTCTCCTGTGTCCATTGTGTTTCGTTGTTTCAACCCATATCATAACAGAATCAGAAGCCATGTTGGAAGAGTCAGATCCCCTGTCTGTCCTCACCCAACTGGTGTCGGACTTAAGACAGGAAATGATCACTGCTCAGGACACCATGCCCCATCGTATGGACGTAATGCAGGACGCCATACATGCCTCCTCACAAGGAAGGACTGTCCCGGTTCCCGTTGCATCCACTTCGGGTGCATCTGCACCACAAAGAGAATCCGTTCAGGTACTGATGCCAACCCAATTCCCTCTGGCTCCACCTGAAAGGTTTACGGGAGACCCAAAAAACTATCGCACGTTCATTAATCAGTGCCGCCTCCACTTCTTGTGTAGACCCAGTTCGTTTCCGGATTTGACAACCAAGGCAGCATTTGTGTTGTCGCATTTGGGGGGCACTGCTGCAGCCTGGGCAAACCCTTTGTTGGAGACCAATAGCCCTCTTTTATATGACTGCGATGCACTGCTGTCAGCTATGAGCAGGGTGTTCGACATGAGATATTCCACTCAGGCAACCGATTTGGAACTGTTGAATCTACAACAGGGTAGCCAATCATTAGTGACCTATCTCGCACGATTCAATCAGTTGACCGCGGAAACACAGTGGCCAGAAGACAAGAAGACCGCAGTCTTCTATAAAGGACTGTCGGAGGAATTGAAAGACGCCTTGTCGACAGTCCCTGTTGTTCCATCGGGATACATGGAGTTGATCGATCTTGTGCTACAAATCGATGCTCGGAGAACCGCCAGAGAGGGCGAGAAGAAACCCTTTTTGTCCATACCGAATCTTCCAGGAGTTTCTCAGCCCTCTTCTGGTGAGCCCGAGCCTATGCAGATAGGTGCCATTCGGGGTCGGTTGTCCGCCGTTGAGCGAGAAAACCATCGCAGGAATAACCTATGCATGTACTGCGGTTCAGCGGAGCATCTACTGGTTGCTTGCCCGAAAAGACCGGCAAAAAAGCCGGGAAACGCCAAAGCTCGGCAATAGCGGGAGTCCCAATGCCGGGTACCAGAACGGACTCCGCTCTATCACTGAATGCTTCCATTGCAGTCTCGGTGTCCTTAAGTTTCAACGACATCACCGTTCAGACCCAAGCCATGATAGACTCGGGTGCAACTAATAGCTACATGGATACTGCCTTTGCCGGACAGTCAAACATTCCTATGACCACGAAAACGGTACCTGAGTCCGTTAGGACAGTTGATGGTTCTGTTCTGTCTTCTGGTCTGGTAACAGAGGAAACGTTACCTATCACCGTATCCTTACCTGACGGTCACACTGAGAAGATGGTCTTTGACGTAATCACAGCTCCCCAGTATCCAGTGATTCTGGGTCTGTCTTGGCTTAAACTACACAATCCTCTGATCGATTGGGTCACTGGTCATATCCAGTATCCGTCGGATCATTGTAATGAGAACTGCTTCTTGGATTCCGGTGGGGTTCATGATGCACCCGTCGTGGCTTTTCTCGAAGGGTTGTCAAGAGTAAACGCGCTGGCGTCTCCTAGGTCACTGATACCTCAGGTATACCAACGGTTTGCCGACGTGTTCGACAAGGGCAAGGCTGATGTATTGCCGCCACATCGCCAGTACGATTGTCCAATCGAATTGGTCTCCGGAGCCAAAACACCTACTGGTCGTGTTTACTCCCTTACCATACAGGAAGACGCTGTCCTGAGGGAATACATCAATAATGCACTCCGGACTGGGTTTATTCGTCCTTCTCAGTCCCCGGCAGCGTCTCCTTTGTTTTTCGTCCCTAAGAAAGAAGGGGACTTAAGACCCTGCATTGACTACAGGGCTCTCAATGCAATTACGGTTAAGAACCAGTACCCCCTGCCTTTGATCGACGTTCTGTTGGATCAGTTGGGCTCTTCAGTGGTTTTCACTAAATTGGACTTGAGGGGTGCTTACAATCTAGTAAGGATCAGGGCAGGCGACGAGTGGAAGACCGCCTTCAAAACCCGATATGGTTTATATGAGTACCTCGTCATGCCTTTCGGCCTGTGCAACGCCCACGCGACCTTTCAGTTCTTCATGAACGATATATTCAGCGATTACCTGGATCAATTTGTGGTCATATATCTGGATGACATTTTGATATATTCAGCATCCTTAGAAGAACACATACAGCATGTAACCAAGGTACTGCAAAGACTCAAAGAGAATCACCTCTTTGTCAAAGCAGAAAAATGTGTTTTTCATTCCCGAGAGGTGGAGTTCCTGGGGTATGATATTACCAGCCATGGCGTCAGAATGAGTCGATCCAAAGTCAAAGCCATCCTGGACTGGCCAGTTCCTGTCTCTATCAAGTCCTTGCAATCTTTTCTGGGATTTGCAAACATTTATAGGCGTTTTATCCATTCCTTTTCAAGAGTGGTGGTACCGCTGACTACACTGACCAGCCCAAAAAATCCATTCCATTGGACACCGGTGGCTCAGAGGGCATTCGATCGACTCAAAGAAGCGTTTACCACAGCTCCGGTCCTACAGCATCCGGATCCTGATTCACCATATATCATCGAGGCGGATGCTTCTAATCAGGCTATAGGCGCAATCCTTTCTCAAGGATGCAAGGACTCCGGGGTGGAACATCCGGTGGCATTTTTCTCTCGCAAGCTAGCCCCATACGAAAAGAACTACACGGTGACCGAGAAGGAACTGTTGGCCATCAAAGACGCCTTGCTCACCTGGCGTCACCACCTTCTTGGTGCCAAACACCCGGTGTCTGTCTACTCCGATCACCGGAATCTACAGGCCATCAAAACCATGAAATGCCTTACGGCTCGCCAGGCCCGTTGGCATTCGTTTTTTGCCCAGTTTGACTTCCGCATATCCTACAGACCTGCTAGAGAACACACTAAAGCCGACGCATTATCCCGTCTGCACTCTAGGGTGGACAATGAAGACCGTACCAAACCTCTTCTACTGGCAGAACATGTGATCTGTGGTTGTTCTGTTCAACCTTCATTGAAAAAGGATATCCTAGACTGGGTAACGCATAACCAACGGGAGGTACATGACCTCCACCTTAATGTAAAAAATGGTCTTCCGTTCATGAACGGGCTTTTATACCTACCGACAGAGGAGACGCGTACCAAAGCCTTACATTGGGGTCACGATTCCTTGATAGCAGCTCATCCGGGTCAAAGGAAAACGCTAGAGCTTCTACGACGATGGTGCTGGTGGCCCAAAATGTCCAGAGATGTTGTGGATTACGTCTCGTCATGTGCCTTATGTGCACAATGCAAGAATTCACCGAGTAAACCTATGGGGTTACTACGCCCATTACCGATTCCTCACAAACCATGGTTTATGGTTTCCATGGACTTCGTACTCGAACTGCCCTCCGTCCATGGATACGACACAGTCTGGGTAGTAATCGACTATTTTACTAAAATGGCCTTGTTCATACCCTGCCAAGGCATTCCTACGGCTAAGATCCTAGCCGATATGTTCCTAAAAAACATATTTCGGTTCTTTGGTTTGCCCTCAGTTATCATCACTGACAGGGGCTCGCAGTTTGCATCTCGCTTTTGGAAAGCTTTAACGTCGGCTCTGCTTATGGAGGATCGCATGTCCAGCTCTTATCATCCTCAAACCGATGGGCAGACGGAACGGGCTAACGGTACTATGGAACAATACCTACGCTGTCTGTGTCTTCAATACCAGTCTTCTTGGTTTTCGCTATGTCCCCGTTTTATGCTCTTTATGGTCAGCATCCGCGATCCATCCCTGCGGACTTGGAGCTTACCGACACAGTACCTGAGGCAACTGTCAAATTGAAAGCTCTGGCCACCCTTCATACCAGAGTAAGGGGGCATCTATTGAAGGCCCAAACCAGTGCCAAACACTATGCTGACCGGCATCGGACGACTGCCCCACAATACATACCTGGTATGTCTGTCTGGTTGTCTACCAAAAACCTGAAGATCCCGGGTAAAAGGAAACTACTGCCTCGTTTCATTGGGCCGTACAAAATAACGCAAGTGATCAACCCCGTTGCTATACGGCTGGACCTACCCGCTCGCTGGCGGGTACATCCGGTGTTCCATGTGTCCTTGGTCAAGCCTTGTTCCTCAAGAACCCGGTTGCCCGTCCGGCCTTTGGCAGTTTCCGTGAGAGGCACTGATGAATATGAGGTTCGTGCCATTCTAGGTATGAAAATGAGGGCCGGGATTCCTCACTATCTCATTGACTGGAAGGGTTATGGTCCGGAAGATCGATCCTGGGAACCTGTGTCAAACATCCATGCTCCTGTTTTGCTACGTCGTTTTCATGTGGGGCGCCCTTTGGGGGATGGCACTGTCATGCCTGCCTCCCCATCCGGGTCCGTTACTAAACCCAGGCATCCCTGTTTCCTTGCTTCCTCAGCCTTGAGAACGGCTAGACCGTTCTACACCCAATGGAAGCTGTTTGGGAGACGCTAATGCAAAGGTCACATGACCAGCAGACACTTTTCGTCAGCGCGTCGGTCAGACGTAAGTCAGCTGACACTATTTAGCAAGACGGAAGCCTTGCAACAGCGCTTCTGATCGTTATTGTTACCTCGCGCTCCGGAGCTGTTTCTGCTACTTTCTCGCAAACGCGAATGCTACTTTCAATTCAAGGTGCAGTTGCCTTCCGCGTCCCTACGCAGTTCCCGGCAACAGTGCAGCTCCTCCTTGAGCTAGCTGCTAATCGCGCTCCTACGTGGCTCATTCTCTCCACATTCCCGCAGAGTCCCGCTCTGCCTAAGCCATTCCAGACTTTCAGAGTCCCGCTCTGCCCAAGCCATTCTAGACTCCCAGAATCCTCCTTGTTCCAGTTTTCCACGATCCTGCAGAGTCCCGCTCTGCCTCAGCCAATCTGGACTCGCAGAGTCCCGCTCTGCCTAAACCATTCTAGACTCTCAGAGTCCTCCCTGCTCCAGTACCCCACGATCCTGCAGAGACCTCTCTGCTCCAGTTCCACGATCCCGCAGAAACCCGCAGAGCCCCCCTCTGCCTCAGCCAATCTAGACTCACAGAGTCTCGCTCTGCCTCTCTTCTACCGCCTAAGGACTTGCTGCTCTTGGACCAGGATTCCTCTTCTCTCCCACACGTGCACTGTACTCTGGACGCTCTCCTGTGTGCACCAACTCGTCTCTAGTGCGGCCCTCGTTCCGCCCGGGTTAGATTCCTCACTACCCTTTCCTGGTCGTTGTATCCTCGGACCCTTCAGACCATCTAAAGAGACTTCCTTGTCCTTGCATCCAGGTCAGTGTTTACAACTTAGGTTTTTGTTGCCCTTCTTATCTACCAGCATTCTAATCAGTTTCCTCTCATCAACAGCCTGGTGGATCTTGGTCCTCAAAAGCCCTTCTCACCAATAGCTCACTTTGACTGTTTAAATTACTAGTCAGAGAGTGACATTGATTAGAAGGTTCCCTTTGATACACTACGCCCTACCTGTCATCTTACAAAGATAAGAAGACATCGAGTGTATCCTTTGTTACTACCAGCCCGTATCCTTTACGAGGGCCATTGAATTATTCTCCTGTGTCCATTGTGTTTCGTTGTTTCAACCCATATCATAACATTATGCGAAATTCTCTTAGTTTCAACAACTTTGTTCAATGTAGTAACTGCATAAGCAGCTGTAGATGTACCATCCAAAAGTTTGAAGCAGGAGCCATCGCAAAACAGCTCCCCTTCTGCATTATCCAAAGGAGTATCTATGAGATCTATCCTGCCCTTCGTTTCTTGTTCAGTGGTATACAGGCAGTCATGTAATTCTTCGTCACCGCAAACAGTGTTTTGCGGGAAAGGTAAGAGTTCAGCCGGATTAAGAACACAACACCTCTTAATTTGGATGTGAGGGGCAAACAGAATTAGTTCATACCTTGTTAACCGCGCAGAGGTGAGGTGTTGCGTTTGGGTTTTGTTCAATAGAATATCAACAGAGTGAGGTACCATCAAAATCAAATCATGGCCTAGGACCATTCCCTCACTCTGTTTTACAGACGCGGCAGCAGCAGCGACAGCGCGCAAACATCTTGGCAAAGCGCATGCGACAGGATCAAGGGCGGAGGAGTAGTAGCCGCATGGCCTATTCTTCCCTCCATGTTCCTGTGTTAACACAGCCAAAGCACATCCATCACATTCATGCACAAACAACACAAAGGCCTTGTCATAATTTGGAGTACCCAGAACCGGTGCAGAGCATAACGCGGTTTTGAGATGCTCAAATGATCGTTGATGTTCCGATTTCCATGGCAGTGGCAGAGAAATGCCCTTCTTCGTCAAAGCCAACATCGGTTTTATCACTAGCGAAAAGTTCGGGATCCACAACCTACAGTAAGAAGCTATACCTATTAAGGCTCTGACTTCCTTCTGTGTATTTGGAACAGACATGCCAGAAATGTGTTTTATTCTTTCAGGTGTCAATCTTCTCCCCTCCTTTGACAGGAGGTAGCCTAAATAGGCGACCTCCTGACAACAATATTGAAATTTTTTAAGCGAAGCTTTATGACCATTTTTAGCTAAATGAACAAGCAACAGTACAGTGCCTTCTTTACAAGCACTCTCAGAGTTTGCAGCCAAAAGCAAATCATCAACATATTGAAGCAGCGTACAAGTAGGTGGCAATTCAAGGGTGTCGAGCTGCTCTTTCAAAGCTCTACTATAAATGCTAGGACTTTCAGTATACCCTTGAGGTGCCCTGGTAAATGTAAATGAGCGTCCCCCCAAGGTGAACGCAAACAGATATCTACTTTCCTCATGTATAGGAATGCTAAAGAAAGCGTTTTTTAAATCCACAACGCTGAAGTGCGTAGCCGTAGCAGGGATCATTGTCAATATCGTCGTCACACCGGGCACAATTGGAAATTGTGGGGCGACCACTCTGTTAATAGCACGAAGATCAATTATGAACCGGTATGGAATTGCATTGTCGCCTTTCTTATATACAGGCAAGATCGGACTATTACACAAACTACCTGTAATCTCTTCGATCACCCCACGATGCACAAAATCGGAGACAATGCATTTCAAAGCACGTTCGCCCTCAACTGATATTTTATACTGCGGAATGCATGGTAGTTTCACTCCATGTTTCAGAACTATTTTAACGGGCTCAATCTGTAATACCCCGACATCATTGTCGTCTACCGCCCATAAACATTCCGGGACAATGCTAAGCTCAGGAGGTAAAGGTCGAATCAAGAACTGAGAACTAGGAAGTTGCTGTGGTGAAACCGTCAGCCGTACTCCATCAGAAGAACAATGAATTACTGCGTTCAATTTCTTTAACAAATTCAACCCCAGCAAATTCTCTCCACAGTTTGAAGTGAGGCGAAAAGGGCAATGGTCCGTAAAGGGACCCAGAGAAACAGACACCAGTGCAGAAACCGGACAGACAGTTGGTATACCAGAAAACCCTATGGAAACATTTGTTTGCCCTGACAGTGGAATGTTTGGAACCCGAGAATGATCAATGGAGCACTTCTGCGCTCCAGTGTCTATCAAAAACTGGTGTTTCCTATTCCCTACCAATAATTCAACGTAGGGGCCTTTCTGATTAACGGGAATAGGTGAAGGTTCCAAACCCTGCTTCGGGCAATCCTAATGAAATAGAGTATCGTTGGAAGGAAGCTCTTCAGAAAGGTAGGCAGCAGAAGGGTGATCAAATATGTTCCTCGAGTCCACACTCGAGGTCTGATTTTCCCGTGAAAAAGGTTGCTGAGGATCTTGTAAAAACTGACCTCTATCAGGGCCCCCTGCTCCAGGGCGGCCCCTAAGTCGTCTACCCATACCACCAAACTCACTGTTTGACCTTTGGCGAAGGACGGGGCACTGTGCTCGCCAATGATCTTCCTGGCGTCAATAAGCACATTGATTAATATTCACAGGACCCAAAGGAGCATTTCCTTTTGGGACATACTGACCTCTAGTCTGTGTCGTGCCTCCTCTGGGGTTTCTAACAATTTGCTGTAATAATACTTTGGTTTTCAAGTCTCCTTTCCTCTTTTCAATTTTTTCCTTCTCATTATTAACACGGTTCTCATAATACTGAGCCATGTGCAAAACCTCAGATTGAGATTTTGCCTGCCAAGCGCTCTCAGAGGACATAATCTGTGACTGGATGTCAGGCAACAATCCACGTAAAAATTTGTCCACGAACAACCTTTTCACAGACTCTGTACCTAAATCCTGTCCACTGAAGTCAGAAAATACCTGCTCGAATCTATTAAAAAATTTGGTGGCGCCTTCAGTTTTTCCTTGGACACAGGCCGTAAGCTTGTCCCAAATAATTCTTTTCTCTGGAATTATAGTGTTTAATTTTGCGACAATTCTATCAGGCAAAGTAAGTATTACCTGTGGTGGTTTCTCACCAGCTGGTCTTTCCCCATCAATCCTAATCATATTAGCCCACGCATCTCCCAACCCTGGCACATCGTCTACTGTCCGAACCTGTTTCCATACATCTACGGGTAGGAGTACAGGAAATAGCAAGTCAATATCACTCAAGGTGAACACAGAGGACTGCAAGACGGACTCTATTTCTTTGTAAAACCCCGTCGGGTTTTTCCTGATATCGGGAACTGATTGTCTAATAGTGTTCACTTCCTGTCGTGAAAACGGGACGTGAACAAATTGTGATACATAATGTGCAGGGATATCCACAGCGGGGGCACCAGTCCCAGCGTTGGCGGGGATCTCAACTTTTGGGACAAAGGTTGGAGGAACCTCTCTCATAGGCAACTGAGATATAGGTACCTCCGGCTGCTTACTAAGCAATAGAGCCAGGTCGAGCGCTAAGGCAGCTGTAGAAGTATCGGGCGAAAAAGCCCTTTTACAAATCCCCAATAATTCTATGGGGCAACTAACCTTCTTTCTTACACATTCTTCTTGCAGGTACTGTACCATTACCTGAATTACCTTTCGTTGCATTTCTACTGTATACTGACTATACGTGTCATATACTTCATCTGGCAGAATCGATGAATCCGAGATCAATCGAACCGCATCTTTAGTACAAATTCGTATTTCCTCAGGTGCCGATCTACGGCACGGAAGGAACCGTTTCTGTGCATATATTCTATCGCCTTCGTCGTCCTCATCTCGTGACTTTTCAAAGTCTTTCCTAAACTCAAACAATTTTTCAACATGCCCATATACTTTCTGTTCTGAGTCCCTCGAAAGTGCCAAAGCATTCAGATCCCTCACTCCTTGTGGAAGATCCGAATTTTGTAATCTACCCCACATCACACATAAATGAGTCCCCAAACCTTCGATAAAAACATTTTTCTCTGGAAAACTATCCAAATTAGCTAATGTGGAAAAAACATTAACTTGATCACCTTTCTCCATACAATACTTAGCCCATGCAAACAATTCCTGTTTCTTATCTGCAGAAACAGTATTACGAGTGACGATCTTCGATCCTGCACCTGGATCAACTTCAGTCAATACAGAGCCACTCGGGAGCGGAGGTGTAGGTAAATTTAATAAAGGTGCAACTATCGGTGCAGAAGGAAGGGGCGGTGCGATAGGTGGAGGAACAACAGCTAGAGGACTAGGAACAATAGGTTGTACAGGGGGAACAGGGATAACGGCAGGAACAACAGCAGGAATGGGCAGAGCGCCCAAAATAGGAACATACGGAGGTGGCGCAGAGGCATCAGGCCTGCGTTCGTTTAACAATTTCTCAATAAATTCCTCGGAAACATGGAAATCTTTAGAGGGGTAAATTTTCTGAATTCCAAGTGAAAAAGCCCTATCCATATTTTTAACTGATTCTGAACGTTTTTCTTTATCATATAACAACGCCTTTTCGGCGTTTGTCTTATGACGGCGTGCATGTTTGTCCCTAGTTTTAAGCTGCTGTAACGCTTCTTTTTTCCAATTCTGTAAAACATCAAAGGCTGCAGGTCTAACCTTCTTTTTTAGCAAGATTGATTCTAAGTATTCTATACGGGGGATCTCAAAACTACCATTGATTGGCCACTGAAATTCGGAGGCATGTCTGGTCTGTCTGTGCCAAATATCATTAAATACTATACTACCAATGCCATACTTACAGTACATAGTACATGCCGGCGACCCCTCCTGTGGTGCCGGGCGGCTAAATTCCAAGGATTGTCGATCGCTGCGGAACAGAGCCCTAAAGCAGCTAGACAATTTCCCAGGCATTTCAAAAAGAATTGGTGTTACCTGGTCAATAATTGTGTCTGCAGATACAATACGCCAAATTCAAATTGTCAGGGTTAAATTAAGAGCCGGGTCACGACTGCACCTGACCAAACCTAAGGAGGACCGTACGGTTTATCAAAGAACTTACCTAACGAATTTTACCTTGTGTTTGGTGGTTTCGACAAATCTGCCCGCCTCAAAAATGGACCCTCGTCAAGATGCTGTGTCAGACCACACGACTATCGTCCAAGGATCGGATCGTGCAGCGCTGCCGAGGTATCGCGTCTCGATCGGTCGGGCCCGCAGAATCACACCGTCCGATCCCGGTTCGATAGTCTGCGTCAACCTTCAATGATCCGGCATCAATCTTGAGGGTCCCTATTCGGGCGCCAACTGTGAAAACAAAGAAATTGATATGAGGCTGTGAAGCCCAAAGGAAACACACCAACACAGGTTACAAAGGACATACAAAGTGCTTTATTTAAAAGCTACAACAGTTACCAAAAAGTCAATTGACAAACGGATAGCTATTCGGCTCTCAGAGTAACATAACGAACTTCAACGATAGTTCACTGCGTTAGTGAGAGAGACCGTACATTGGAATATTTGTGCTTTTATACTCTTTATCCAGCTCAGGCCAACCTCCTCGCGGGTTAACCATTCTTAAGACCAGGCCTAGGGTTCCTTGCCAGGTTAATCCTATAATTTATGCATTTTGATCAGTTTCGCTGATATAGTTGTACATTTACACATAGGTCAGGGATAGGACAAGGTCTCAGTTCGCGACCCCGACAAGTGGCCTGCAGGCATATTACTTATTCATGTGTGCGGAGGTCACAACGGCTGAATCTCACTCAGAATGTCATTCGGCCTCCATTTTGATGTTCAGGGTGACTTCCACATTACAAGAGAACCTAAAATGGCGGCTAAATCCAAGATGGCGACTTACACAGTTTTTGTTAAGGTCAAGACCTTGCCGCGGAATCTATTTACACAATATTTTAGACAACTTGGCGTAGGCCAACACACATTCAAATACTGCGATAGGAGGCATAATATTATTTCAATTCCAACAATAGGAGATGAGAGAGCAGACATAGCAATTCTCATCAGATGCTCTCCCGCCCTCCCCCCCCCCTTTTTTCATGTGCTGGTACCACATATTATTCCCCAGATGAGCTGAATTATCTACATAGGTATTTATCCCTTCATTATCTTCCTCCGTATCTCTTTTATGTCTCATAACATACCCATAGAGATCAAAGTAATTGTCATCATTCATACTCATAGTGGGGAAAATCATAGGAGCTCTTTCTTCAGTGGGACCATTAGGATAATAAACTGTGAAAGGTAAGATACAAAAAGATAAAGAGAACAATCATGCAAATACATATTATGCATAGAAATCTGGACAACTATTTGTGGTTGTATACGAATTGTTTGAATGTCAATTGTTCGAATAACAATTGACCTTCTGCACAATTGACCAAATTTAAACGGTCAATTAGGATATATATGCAGGGGAAACCCCCTGCAGCCCCCCACCAATCCAACCCCCACCCCAACCCCCCTCCCAGTCCCCTTATATTATTATTACACCAACCCAACCCATAATATATATTAAAATGACCATACGGTCAATTGTGCAGAAGGTCAATTAGGACCCCTATTATTCAAACAATTGTGTCATTCGAACAATTGTAAACGAACAATTCTGGTAATACCCTATTTGTAGTACCATCCCACTGCTTTCTGAACTTGTGCTTCATTAATAATTTTTATTACAATCATTGAGTTCTTTTACATTTGTAACTGTAAAATCTATTCAATTATAGCAATGAGGAGTCTTCTTATCACTGGGCCATTTTTAGGATCCTGTAAAAAAAGTGTCAATGTCAACGTCGCTCCTAACAAGAGCAGGGTACGATTGAAGTATGAACACAAAAACAGCAACCACAAGCCAATGCATGTCACTATTGGCAGGTATCATGTGTTTTTATCACTTAAAACAGATATTCTCCATTAAATGAATCTGGGTATTGATCTCTCTTCCAATTTATGATCAAAATCTGACATTTAGGCATAGAATTAATGCAGTTATTCACTGTTCCAATATATTTCTAAAAATATATTTCAGCTTTTGGAATTTCTCTGCAAGTCTTTGCACTTCCTGCTAAAATATATCAGGAGTGTCTATTGAATTCCAGTCCTAATAAAGTACATGGTAATCACTTGTTGCTTTATCGTCCTTTATCGCCCTTCTTCTCAGTCATCGATCGAGTTTGCACATATGGAGATTCTTCTTCTTGTCTTGCTTGTAGATCAGCAATGGTGGGAAGGAGGGTCTCGCCTTTATAAATCTTCACATCACTCAGATGTAGCCAAGCTCGTCTTCCCGAAACTTTAACTGTGGAAGCAGAAACTTCTTCCACAATGAATGGGCCATTGAACCGAGGTTCATGCCACTTCTGGGTGAAATTTTTAATAAGAATCAGGTCCCCAACATATAACTTTGGTGGTGGTAACAATTCACTTGGATTGGTCGCCAAATTGTCTTCTTCCATGCTCCTAACCTTGCCCCACGATGCTTGACTTGATCTGAAATAAAATAAATACTGGTAGTTATACATGTCAAATAATCATGCATTTCATCACCTAGAGTCTTAGATACACTCTGAATCAAAAAATAGGGCTCCTGGTGTGGAACCTATTCTACCCTGGAGGGTCAACTAGGAAGACAAAAGATACAAATGAATAGGTCCAAGGATGCTAGGCTCAGAACAACACCTCCACATGTATTATCAAACTCAGCATTGCTAAGGAAGGAATCACTCTTCAATAGTATGTTGTAGATTAAAGCCGTAATCCAGGGTGGTGTTTATGCAATACTTAACATCTATTGGAACCCAGTGGACATCTCGATTGATTGTTTCTTTAGGGACCTGAATAATTTATTAGATCTGGTAATCCTAATAGGAGTCGGGTTTGTTGCACACACACAATTTGGAGATTGTCCCAAAAAATGTTTTTTTGGCACTGTGTGTTGTAAATATCTTTCTGTTTTTTTGTCTGATTGTTCTGTTTTAGCAAACCATTTTGATGTCTTAATTTCTCTAAATGTTGGATTTATGTCTTTTTGCACACAACTCTAATATAAAAAATGAGATTTATCTCTACAACATACTATTGAAGAGTGATTCCTTCCTTAGCAATGCAGAGTTTGATAATACATGTGGAGGTGTTGTTCTGAGCCTAGCATCCTTGGACCTATTCATTTGTATCTTAGATACACTCTGGGCATCACTCCTGATCCTAGATGGAGGGCATTCTCATTTCACTCTGTGTCACCAACTTGTGCATGGTGGGGTGGTGGTCAGAACCTGGCTGATTCCGTGGGGGCATATAAGGCCAGGGGTAGGCAATGCATCCATCGCTTTTTCAAAGTCAATTTAATCTTGGGGATCCTCTCTTTGAGGAGGTCATTGAGTCTCTCACATAGTCCGTATGCTTGTGGGTGATACGCAGAAGAAAACTTGTGCTTTATACTTAATGAAAGCCCTATTTGTTTGAATAGTTAATTGACAAAATGTGGCCCATTTTTGGATCTTAGTACTTTGCACAAACCCTGCCTTGGGAAAACTTTGTATATTAAAAACTTTGCTGTGCAAGTGGCATCAGGGTGTGCACATGGACCAGCTTCGATCCCCCTAGAGAAGGGGGCACACTACCACTAATAGATATCTGTAGCCATTACATGTCTGCAGCATATCAACATAGTCGCGCACCGAGGGAAGCACCAGGAAGCACCTCTTTGCACCTCTCGCTACCTGACTGCCATTGGATTTGTGGCTGCAACCCACAGACTTATCACAAGTCCATTTAATTCATTATACGCTTGAAAACAAGCGTTATTTTACTGCTTTGACCTAAGCTACGTCCACAGGAGGGCAAGGCTTCAAAATCAGAAGTTAGCGCGCACCAGTGTGCGCGCACCGAAGGAACTTTGCCTCTTCGCCGAGGAGGCGAGGCGGCGAGGGGCGTCAAGGTCTTCCATGCAGAATATTGATTGTTGGCAATGATGATTAAATCCCTAAAAACAGGTATGCCGTCAAGAATTCCACCATTGCCTCTGAGCCTTGAATGTTCGACTCCTGCCAGGGTGACAAGTAGCAGAAGCACTCTCGTTAATGCGGACATTTGCATGTTTTGTAAAGGTTCATTTTGTCTGCTCATAGAGCAAGGAGGGCTCTGGATGTCATGCTGACGCAAGGGGTGGTGGTGGCTGGAAGTGAGGAGCATTTGTGCTTTAAGCCCGCTCCCAGTCCCCTCCCACATCCGTCGACTGTTTCACTTTTGCTGGCACCCTTGATTCCAACACGGGGTGCCGACTTACGGCTAAATGAAATGTCAATATCTGACACTGCCTTATTGGACTCGCTAACTCCTGTTGTGAACATACCTATACCTATTTTCTGTGCAACCAAGTCGGTTGGTGATATCGCCATCATTGATTTAGATATTGATGGTTTGGCGTTTTCGGACAAATGTATGTCTGATAACTTGTCTTGTTCCCCGATGATGTTTTCTGATGCTTCATGTAGTTTCACTGAGTCTGTGGCTGTATCTGTTCATTCACGAGCTTGCAGCGTACACACACATACTCTTGGCACTAATACTTCCCCTTACACCAGACCCTTGGTCACGCAGGCCGACATTTCCTTACAGGCTTTAAACTTGGCGGTTCATTCTCTGAGCAAATTATACCAACTACTGGATCAGAGAATGTCTGAACAAGGGGAATTATTAAAGGAAATTGTTATTATGCACACCGAGCCTATGGAAGCCCCTAGGACTTCCGTTGCCTGCCAAACTATTCCTGCAGCCTGTTTGCATTCATCCGCGTGTCCTCCCCTGCATGTGACTCCAAACCATGGGACTGGGACTGTTCTACCATGTATTAACTCCATCATTTACGATGATTCAGCTGTATCCCAGACACACAAGGTGGTCAGGTGCCTGAGCCCCCAGGAACTACAACCGACACCCTTGCCAATACCAGTTCAAAAGATTTACTCAATTTTCAATTCAGCCAATAGGAACTCCCATAAGGTGTGAGATGCCCCTTTGCCGTTGGAAAAGCAATTGCCTGGTAAAATAGTGGAGAGAAAGGTGAAAATGAAACTTCCACAAAACCAGCCGGCACATAAGCGCACCGGCAAGGCGGCTTCTAAACGGTTCCTCATAGCAATCTCTGGCCCATTTAAGAAAAATGTGGTTGCATCTCAAGCCATTAAGAAAACATATTCGTTGTTGAACCAGGCCAAGGGGAAAAATGCTCTCATTGAACCCAGGCCAGTCTTGGCTCCTACCCATGCCCCCCTTGATGCTCTTGTAAAAGAAATCTCTCGGCTGGCTCCTGGCAGCACTAAATCAACCAACGCCTACCTGGCTTCCAGTTCTGAGGGAAGTGGTGTTTGTACGGGTTCTGTATTGGTCCCTTTGAGTGATGAGTTGTTTCATAGAGCTGAAGTAAGGAAAGCGGTAGACCCTTACATGGAGGGCCACTCTTTACCTCGCTTAAACTCATGTGCTCCTTCTGTTGCCTTGACAATGCCTTGCATGTCTAGTGGCAGTACAGACAAAATTTTGGGGGAACAGAAGCAGGCACCTGTGAGCATTAGCTCCCGCGACCTTCCATCTGCTCAGCCAGTAGTTGCTATAGCTGGTTTAAACCATGTAGGTTGTGGGAAAGGGGCAACAGCGGATGTTACTCCCTCCGGCATGTATAAACCTGCCTTGCATATCCAGTTGGGATCTTCACCTGATCTCTCTGATGCAGTCCTGTCTTTAATCAGGAATGGAACTTGGGGATCGACCCCAAAAGGGACTCGGTAGATTTTCTTGAGGCTCTGTTAAATAACCAGGTGAAAAAGGGAAGTGTGAAGTCGGTTCATCACCCTGCTTTATGCTCTTTGGTTTTAAAATGTAGGCCTGCACCTTGTACGCAGTTTGATCTGAACTGAAGAGCTGTGATGGCAATCTTCTCTGATATTCAGATGCTCGAGGATATTGCATCCGCGGATCTCACACTGGTAGAATTCTTAACTAAGAAAAACCTGAATGCGGTGAGAATATGGATGCAATCCAGAGTGGTCCAAAATTACATTTGGCAGGCGAATGGCCCTTTCATGACTTGGGATTTCTGTTGAGCGCTTATGTGGGTGGTGTGGCTGCTCCATCAGTGGCGAATATTAACAATCACTCTTCAAATTCCTTGCCTCTGACTTCTGGTGATGCAGACACTTAACAGCTGCCCCGAGCGATGTATTCATGCATTTGTAAGCTTAAACCAAATCTGAATTAGCTAGCTCACTCTATAATGCAGTGCTCAATTTCTCTTGTCAGTTGGAATTCTTGGGGATTTAAACATCTTTTAAACAATGATGAAAGCGATCTAAGCAAGTTTGATGTAACCCTCTTGCAGGGGACCTGGTTAACATCACCTTTGATATGGGCCAACCATGAAGTCCATTTGAATCCTGCCATGAGATCCTCTTTGGGTAGACCATCCTCGGGCCTTATTATTGCTAGAAAAGAGGGTCCGGGATCTTCCTCAAGGCTATGGGCGGCTCCGAATGGTTACATGTTGTTGGTTAAAGCCGTAATCCAGGGTGGTGTTTATGCAATACTTAACATCTATTGGAACCCGGTGGACATCTCGATTGATTGTTTCTTTAGGGACCTGAATAATTTATTAGATCTGGTATCTGAAGATGAAAGCATCTTATACTTTATTTTGGCTGGTGATCTTAACTTAAATTGTTTTGCGAAAGGTGGTATGCGATATAATGAGAGGCTAGCTCGATGGAAATCTTTGGTGACTCTTAGAAATGTACATGTCTTAAATGTGCCTTTAATACTGACACACCACCTGCTTCAACTTGGCACAGAGGACTGACCTCTTCAACAATTGATTTTGTATAGGTAAACACTGCACTATGGTCAGCGATGCAAACCTTTCATGTCTCTCCTACCACGGCAATTGATCACAACATGTTATCCGCTGAATGGCAAATGCAAATTACAAACAATTGTTCACCGAGTGTACCGAAGAATTGCTGCCTAGTTGTAAATGCGGGTGGGAACTGTCTCTGATGGACTGAGAATGCCTTGATTCATTTTAATCAATTACTTTGTCATTCAAATTCGACAGATGGCTGTCATGACTCAAATGCGGAACTGATATATAGTAATCTGATTCAAGCCTTTAGTTAACATAGACCTTCTGTTCGCAGAAATAGGAAAGATCTGCATGTCTTTGATAGGTACATATACATTAAAAAATCATCATACCGTGCTGAGATAAGAAGGCTATCGAGGCTTCCCTTTCCACTCAGAATGGTTCTCACTCATAAAGCGCGTTTGGCCTATAAAAACTGGTTAAAGGGCCACAGGGCCTTACTTTATCAGAGAGATGGTGCCAACATGCTATCCATATTGGCGGAGAAAAATATATCTAAAATGTGCTCTGTGCTAAACCAAGTAGAAGAACCGTGAGGGCGGGAGGGAGAGTGAACAGGGTATGGCCCTTACTCTAAAATAGTTTTAACACAAACATAGGGCAAAAACCACTGTATGGAAAAATGGGTTATAGCTCATCAGGAAATCCAGAGGCCTATGTGGACCAGGACCAATGTACTAGCACCCAAAGAGAGAGTACATGTACAAACAAGGCTGTTATGGAAGGACAGAAAGTGATAGAGTGAATATCTAACTATCCCTGCCTAAGTACAAAACCTCCTCTAGGTAACAGTGCTGTGCCGCTTACAAACAGTGGATAGAAAAAGAGATAAAATAACCACTTCTAGGTAAGTAATACTTTCAGCCTTGTTGGACCTATGCCACTCACTTCCACTATGTGTAAGTGGAAAAAGGAAGAGACGTGCTCAATGGTCACTTAAAAGGGTACACCTATGGTCAATTGGAGAGGCATCTAATGGGGTATCTGTCAATTTATTAGCCACTAGTTTGTCTTTCTGACCATGGTAGACTCAGGTCTAAAAACGACACAGATACATTGACATACAATGTTTGACATAAAAAATGACGAAGAAGACACCAAGTCCCATAGTCCGTCGTGAAATGATGTAGATATAACGGGTCATGGGTAGTTGGTAAAAAGGAATGCTCAAACTACAAGGTAGACATGGTTTGTGCCTCTTGTAAGTAGCAACCACTGTCCTGGGCCTGTGTGCTAAACCAAGCAAACTATGTCCGTCAAATGGATTTGCAAACATCGGCAGTTGATGCACATCAGTGGGTATTACATTTTGAACAGTTGTATGCACCTCCTCCAAACCATATGTCTTTAGCCCCACAGCTTTTGGAATCCGGATTTCATTTGAACTTTGATCAAAATGAAATCATGCGATTAATTAGAACATCAAGTAATTTGCGAATAATCATCTTTGTATGATATATGTCATTTAGGGTCCATGTACTGCAAGCCTGTGTTTAAAACATATGATGTTATTCATTTATCACCTTATTTAAGTTATTAGGATTTAGATTGGAGATCTGATGTTTTGTTGGATAATGAATTCTATGTTTATATTTCCATTATTCTCATTATTTCTATCTTTATATGCTGACCTTTGTTAAAGAATTTGCTAATTAATCTGTACCTTGAAAATTTTAGAATTTAATTCTGTAAAATATAATTTGAAAAGTTAGTTTATCAACTAAAACAAATAAAACATTTAAAAAAAACAGTCGATATGTAAGTGCTGGAATTCTCCTCTATTACTCCTCTAAACGATCTCAGTGTATGCCAGCAGAAAACATTTGACACACGATTCAATCTACCATAAACAGTGCAACATGTTCCAGCAAATTAGGAACTAACCAGTCTTCTGCAATATTGGCAGCAAGACATTGTCTAGTTATATGCGCTGGGTAATGCAGCTGTTCAAGAGCGACTTTCAACAAAGTTACTGGCATCACTGGCTTTCCAGTGCTTTCCTGCCACCATAAAGCTTCCGTGGGGGATAAAGAACACCCCCTTCGCTTGCACAGTTCTTGTTCTTCTTGTGGTGCCTTTCCCTGAATCTCTATTAATTGGGTTATTGACAACATATTAACCCCTCTTCTACTAACATGGTTTTAGCAAACTTTTCTTTAATGTCCTCAGTATCAAAACTCAAAATATCTGGAGACTATGCAACCATTTTGGCTTCTATGTCTGCTGCTTCGTTTCCACACAAGATAAAGTCTGTTCGTTTAGTATGGGCTGCACATTTTATGACTGCTATGGCCACTGGGAGTTGTAGTGCCTTAATGAGCCTATCCAATAAGGATGCATGTTGAACTGGAGCGACGTCTGTGCGGAGGTAGCCCCTCTTATTCCAACGTGACAACCCTGCACGTACGGTTGACATCACTCAGGTGGAGTCACTGTACACTGTTATTTCCGGCCATTCATGTTTCTCAAGTGCGACAGTAAGCGCTACTAATTCTGCTACTTGTGCTGAAAAGGGAGACATAGTCTTGCGCCGGCTACTATCGAAAATTCACCATTTAATCTGAGTCTCACTACTGCAGAGCCTGAATGCCTCTCCCCACTAGTCTGATCAATTTTCAAAGAGCAGTCAATAAAAAGAATGTCCCCTCCTGCGAAAGCATTCTGTTTCACATGGGGTATATCATAAAATTCAACATAAATTGCACACTTCTGCACATGATCACCTTCTTCTGTGGGTTCAGCTACGAACGTGGCAGGGTTCACTATTTTACATCTTACAATTTTAATTGTTGGGTTAGAAATATTTACCTCATAAGCTATAGCTCTTTGGGATGTCAATGTGCCCTTGGGTTTCTCTAGAATGGCAAAAAAAGCATGCTCCACGTAAAGGGTCATAGAGCAGACTATAACAATACTTGTGGACTTCTGTCATGGCCACTGTGAGGGGGCACAAGTTGTGCCACAAGCAGCGCTCCCACCCGAACCCTGAGGGCCATAAAACCACTGCAAAAGGGCTCCTGGAGCCAGTCCTGGCACCTTTGGCACCAGGCTCATTTGTAGGAAGGATGGGCTGTTCAAACTAGATCCCATTTATGTTCATGGGCCTATAAATCCAACATGGAAGCACCCACACAGTCTAGTTCTAAGAACAAAGCCATGCGGTCTAGTGTTTTGGGTGTGGCAGGCCTGGAACTACTTTCCCTGGTACTACTTTACCTGGGCTATAAAAACGACACCCTGACTGCAGAACAGCTTCGAGTTATTCTGCAACCTGCACGTGACGCTCACCGTGTCCAGCTCCTGGTCTTCAGCATCTTCCTGTAATCCTGCAAGAACAAGAACAAGATTATTCAGCCTTACCTGAGAAAACACCATCCAGCACTCAGCATCTCAACTGGGCTGCAATCTGTGGAAACCGAGAGAAGAAGAAACATCACTCACCTGTGAGTACTAGCTTAAGGACTTCAGGCGAACCGCTACCACAGCTGCTGTTCCAACACTGCGACCTGCAATAACGAGAAAGGGAAAAACAATATTAGAACACGTACTTCCAAAACATCGAATTCCAGTGGTCTTACCTGGATTCCATTGCGCTATGCCTCGCTTCCATCCGGAGCACCACAGCAACATCTGCAAAAAAAAGAGACATATTCAGGTTCGCTTTCAATATTAAACAACCGCACAGCGCTGTACTTACCTTAACGGACACCGGAGGCCTGTTTTTCATCGCGCTCTCATCCACTCGCAGCACTACAGCGGCCTGTGAGACGAAGAAGAAGAAAACACAGGCTAGCTTTAAAAGACAATAAAGGCGATGCGCTTCGCGCTTTCTCTTACCTAGAAAACGTGCCTCTCCATCCGGCATGCCAGAATCAAGACCTTCGCACCTGAAAAGAAGGAGATAAAGACATTAACGAATTCCCACCATAAATAGAACAAAGACTTACAATAAACAAGCCTACCTGCTTCCCAGCAGATTTGGGGTCACAGCAGGCCTGAGCCCAAGGAAGGCGTACTGCACCAGTGAAGCAACTCGGGCAGCTCGCAAACAAATGACAAGTGCCCCTGCACAAGAAATGCAGGACGGATAGCTCACCCTACAAATAACTAAGGTGAGAAAAGAACCCAGTGGGAAGGGAATCGGTCAGAGGGAGGTGGGAGATTCACCCATTAGAGATAATTATCAAAAATCCTCCCTTCTGTAATTATAGATTCATTATTCAGCACTGGGCAACTGCGCATCCAGGGTTCCAGATCTCAGAGCCTTCCAGACACCCCCGGGGATATCAGGTGAGTGTAACACTTCTCTATGGCAAATGCAGAAGCTGCCAAAGATTGTTCACCAGGGAAGTGTCCTCTAATAACTGGGTCTAGAATCCCACTTAATATGCCTATGGTTTATACCCCAATGTGGTTCTTGTCATGACTGCTGTCATGACTGTCCCATGTGTGTGTGAAAGCAAATACAATTCCTCGCCATAGTTGGGAATCCCTAAAACTGGGGATGTACAAATTGCTCTTTTCAACTGCTCAAATCCTTCCTCCATTTCTAAGTCCATTTTTCATTCCTTAACAACTTGTGCTTTCTTTAATGCCTGCAGAAGTGGCTTGGTATATGTGCTCTAATCAAATACCCAGGCTCTGCAATAATCGCACAAACCCATAAACTACTGCATCTCTCTGACTGTGTTCAGTTTTGGTGTTTCATGATTGCCTCAGCCCTCTCAGGTGTCACTGTCTTCCCTTCATGTGAGATCAACTGACCAATGTACAACACCTCTTCCTGACAATACTGTAATTTTTCCTTGTCTATCTTACATCCCTTGCCTGCTAAAATAGTAATTAGTTGGACAGAATCATGTCTACCCAAATCCTCTGTGGTGCTGTAAATCAATATGTCATCTACGTACTTTATCACTGCCCTTTTAAGATCGAGATTGCCTAGATCCATCTGTAGGACCCTGTTAAAGATTTATGGGGACTCACAGTACCCTTGGGGCAGTCAAGTATGTTTTAGGCAAGACGTAAAGGAAGTCAAGTCTTGCGAGTCCTTGTGCAACCGGATCGAGTAAAATGCATTTTTCCAATCGATCACCGTATATAATTTAGCTTCTACTGGGACACTGCACAATATTGTCAATGGATTAGGAATTAAAGGAAACTCAGTGTCTGCAATCTGGTTAAGAGGTCTCAAATCCTGGATACATCTCCACGACCCTGCTTTAGATTTTTTTTATTGGATACACCAAGGTATTGTACAATGATTCAGATGGCACTAGAATCCCCTGATTCATCAGTGCAGAAATAGTCTGAAATATACCTTCACCAGCTTCTCGAGACACGGGCTACTGTTTTGCTCGGGGGAAAAATTGCTCCTGGCTCAAGCTTTATTTTAGACTCACTTACCCCCTACAATTATCCTACATCATAGGGGCCTGTGGTCCACAGGACACTCAGCACCTTTTCAAGATCCTCCTGAAAAGATTTGCCGTATTATTGCCATTCTCTCTGGGACTGCCCTCTTTTCTATCCTCATCCAGTATGTAATACTCATGAACAACACCACTGCGTCATCGCTATGATCTTCCCATAACATATCATTATCGGGTTTGTCAGTCAGTCTGTACCCCTCCTCAAGAGCTATCACTGTTCTCCATGCTCTAGCCTCATCATGTATCCCTTCGAGCATTGCCATCTCTCGACATACAATAGCTGTTTCCAACTCTATAAGAATAGTCTGTCCACTTTCCTCATCCATAGGTATTTGTGGTCCAAATAAAAACTCATCAGGTACCCTCACAATCTTCCCTACCAGACCAGGTAGTCATGTCAGCAGAATGCTTACTGCACATAGAAAAATCTCTGGTCATTCCGGGACACCTTGCAGGGCTACTTGCTCTGTGAACGCCAGCATGAACTCTCCAACATTTAAATAGTGTATTCCTGGAGTTGAGCACACTATTTCTTGATCAGTACTTTTGAAGTCGTCATGTTACATTTTGTCATTAAATCTCTTCCTAAAATGTTAACTGGTGTCTATCGTGAATGTAACAAAGGGACGGGCATGTCATATTCTTGTATGGAGACTGGTAATTTATTAGTAAAAGGAACTAGGTTCATAGCTCCAGAGAACCCCTGACCATTCATGGCAATACCTGATATTGGATATTTTCCCTCCCGTATATACAAACGAGTTGCCCCAATGTCTACTAGAAAGGAAAAGGATTTGCCTCCTATCGTCACATCGAGCCTTGGTTCCTCTTGGGGGTCTGGTGTCACAGATAGTACTGAACACATCAAGTCACCCTATGAGCTGTCCTATTGTGGGTACACGCTCATCCCCATCCCCGTGAAAGGATTTCCTCCTACCACAGTGAAACATCCTATTCTAGGTGTTAGTACTGGTCCTGTATTCGCATATTGCTGTGTTTGGATAGGGGCTCATTGCGACTGCCCCTGCAGTGGATGCATTTGTGCTTGTCCGTGCTGTGGCACTTGCTGTATTGCAGCGCTTGTCCCTGATAAGATGTGTGATCTTGGGCAAAGTCCTCCCTGGTCTGTGTGGTGTATGGCAGTGGTTAAGCTGTCCCCCCTCTAGAAAACTGTCTGTTTTGTACAATCCCTCGGCTCTTGCCTACACACGCAATATATCCTGTCATTCCGTAATTCGAACACACTAGTGGTGCCATTCTGGTAAACCCTCCTTGGTTATATCCTTCCTGAGCACTCTGGTTCCTGTTCTGTGTGTTTTGAACCCCACCTTGTCTGTTCTGAAATCCACCTCTTCTTCCCCTATAACCCATACCTCTGCCTTGTGCCGTAAACCTATACCCACCTTGGTTCATTGAATGCAGACTTTTTGCCTGTGATGTACCCACTGCTTCCTGCATTCTCATTCTTTCTCCGCTTTTCAATACCACCCCTTCTATGGCAAATTTGGACAACTTTTTCTGAACTAACTTGGCTTCCTCAATTTTTCTATTTTCATCTTTCTTTTTGTTCTTCTCTTGTAATAACTGACAATGATGTACTATTGTCAACTGCATCTCAGCCCATGGTTTTGCTTCCATCCCCACTTGTTTTTTCATCTTTCTCTGTACTTGTTCTGGCAACCCCTAACATAATATATGGTAAAATAATGCCATTGTCTTTTGCCATGGCTTGCGAGTTTCAAGCTGACATTTCTCGTAAATATCTTGAACATAAGCAATAGTTCTTCATCTTCTTTCATTTTACGTGACATAATGGCATCCATATTCGATGTGTCGGGATATTGCACTCTAAGAGCCTTCCAAACATCTGCATACAATTATTATATGGCTCTCCATCCTCTGCAGTGTTTTGCGCAGTCACACTTGAATATCCCGCCCTCCTCCACATGTCATCAGCCCTCTCCCCAGGATCGGCCACCATAAGACCTTTTATATCCCCTATGGCCAGCGTATTTCCTCCTGTCATTTTCTCTAATTCATAAATCCATTTCCCAGCCCCCAAAGGCAAACAAGGGAGCTTGCATTTTAAATTATCCTTATCCATCTGCGGCCATGGGATGTATTGTGGTCTTCCTCCCCCCTTTTCTAGCAAGGGGAACAGAGTGAACCCCATCCCATAGTGGGATCCCACTATTAGTCTATCCATGACAGGGATATTCGTCCCTGTCTGTCTCCTTGCCGGAATGACCTTCAACTGCTTACATATTTTACATAACTCCACAAAAGTTATGTTGGGTGGCGGAAGGGGTGTGATTCCATGCATTTCCTCTGCGCCCACCCACTGACATACATTGTGGAATTACCTGCAACCCTAAGCATTCCAAACATACATAGCATTTGTGCTACTTGATATTAGAGACCTGTCTTTGTAAGTCCTAAGCATTTTCTCTATTAATTGAAAGGCTGCTGGTTCGAGAACATCCAGAGATACTGAGCTTTACGTGTTACGGTGAAATCCCAAATGAAATGTGTATTTAGTGTAAAACAAATTAACTGTTATGTTGATTTGGAAAATGTCCATTTCATTCTCCAAAGAGGAATAGGAAGTTAAAGCTGGCAGCTCTAGCTTCCTATTACTAGCGCCAAAAAACGGGAATGCCCTGCCCACAACACTAAGGAACGAGACCTCCCACACTGCTTTCCGTAAATCTCTCAAGACTAAGATCTTCTACTAGCTCACCTTAATACACCTAACCCACACCGTCTACATCCAAAGTGATCATGAGTTGTACCTAGTTCCCCATGAACTTTGAACTTTTTCAGGTTATATCCTCACACCATGCAAATGTCAACATAACTGTGTACTCTCCTGTATCTTGCTCACTATTCTTCAGAACACCCACAGTCTGTTCATGCCTGCTATCATATAACTATGTAATACCACATACAGTCTGTCATGTTTATTATTCATGTAACTAAGTAAGCCTACAGTAACAGTGCCACAAAGCATCAGGGCCGCCTTGTGCACTTTACAAATGTTAAAAAAAAAAAAGAATATGGTGGACACTCTCCCTTCTCACTATGCGTTCATTTTCAGGAAAGCTCAGGACATGCTACGGGATTTGGCATTCTGTCTTTAGAATGTCCATATCTGACCACTTCACTTCCTTATCCATTTGCTGGCTTCGTACAGGGGTGCACACTCTCCCTCCTTCCGCCCCAAGACCGAACTTTCTAGCCCCAACTAGTATGACTAACATCCCTCTCGCCTTTGTCTAGGTTCAGTCTGCTCAAAGACAATGCTCGCATTCATCACTAAACAGGTGCCCCTCCTCACTTTGTGATTGAGGTACCGAGGATCGAATACAGTCCCCTCGAGTTCCAAACTCGCTATCTCCTCTAAATTGCTGATAGGCCTTATCAATCCTTTCTCCAATGCTTTCCATATCATACCTTTCTTCATCTAGCGTTGCTCTAGGTGTTTCTAGCGTCTTCTTCTTCTTTATTGGGAGAACATCTCTCTCTCTCTCTCTCCCGCTCTCTCTCTCTCTCCCATTGTATTTCTGAGATCGTCCTCATTTGTTCTTTATGAATAGGACTGGTATCCAAACCTCACTGCCTACTGTTTTGTTCTATTTCTTCATCTACTTCCCTCTGCTTTCTTGTATCCCTTCAAGCTCTTTCTTCCGCTTGCCTTGGTTCTTCCCTCCTCACTCCTTCCTTTCTTTCCTCTTCTTCCCTTCGACTCCATAATATTTTATCCTTCACCCGTTGTGCTTCTTCCTCTTCTCTCTTTCCTTTCTGTCCCTCTCTTCTATCGCTCTTTGTCTATTGTCATACTTTCTCTGTTCCTGTGCCCATTTTTCATCTTTCTCTTGTCCCTCCCTATATATCTGTTCCCGTCGATCTCTATTTATCCTTCCTTGCTCATCCTCCCGTAATCTCCTCTCTCGTTTCTTATCCTTCTTCTCTTGCTCGTCCTTATCTTCTCTTTGCCTAACTTCCTTGATACTTTTCCCATCTATCTTGAGTAGTATCTGTCCTCCCATCCATTTGTTTTGTTTGAGTGCTACCTCGTCAGCCTTGTCCTTGTCTCCCTTCCATTGCTTGATTTCTCTGTCTATATCTGTTGACAAATTCGACTGTTCTTTCTTCCTTGTCTTGTATAAACCTACAAGTATCTTCCTTTCTTTTATTCTCTTCAGGACTGTCGTCACTTCTGTAGGTGGGGGTTCATATATTGGATTACTATACGCCGCTGCTTTCAGTTCCTTTAAAAGATACACTCCTATCTCTTCCGTAGTAACACTCTTTATTTCAGACAAGGTAAGGGGTGTTGAGGGCTCTACGCCTTCCCCCTTTTTCTGATTAAGCATCCACTCCTCAGGTAGCAAATCTTCTTTTTCCTCTTGGTACATCTTCGAAAGTTCTGAAATTTCTAGTTTTTTCTCTAATTTCTTCACTGTGTACGTGGCGTGCACGTATGTGATCATGTGTTGCAATACTGCTTTTGACAATGATCCTCCTTGTGGCCATGGCATGAACAGTTTATCCACCGTGCCCTTTACCCATTCTGCACTGAACTGTTTGAGCTTGGGCACATGTTTTGGCAATGTTTTGCATAGGTGCATGAGAGGAGTGTCCTCCATATTGACAAGTCTCATTTGACTGTCAATACTTACCAGTTCATTAAATAAACCTTTTACTTTAACTGAAATCACCACTTTTAACATTTTAAAACAACAAATATGAGCAAGCACCATCAATCGCTGCTCAATCCTCTTATTTCAATGACCTATATATGATATGATATGATATTTTATTTGTATCGTGCTCGTACACAGGTGTTTCAGAGCGTGACTAGGCAAGGGAGGGGAAACAAGGGAGAACACAAAACAACAACGATCTTACTAAGCCCAGTGACATTGAGAACGCGCAAGTGCATGGGAAGGGAAAAGGGAAAAAGTGCATGTAAGGGGGAGAGTGGAAAGTGCAGAGCAGAGGAGAGTAGATAAATAAATAATAAATAAAAAAAATAGAATGGAGGCAATAAACAGTGATAGTGCAGACAGCAAGTGGCTCTATCTATTCTTTTGATTGGTGCCAATAGTTTTTCTACACTTTATCTTTAATCACTGTTACTTTTTAACTCTTCACAGTTCTATCGCTCCTCGATACTTGATACAACAAACAACATTTAGACTAGTCACACATTACACATTAATAATCACTGTGATCACCTTCCCTCTATTATGTCTCATTAATGATAAGGGGTACCCTTCTCTCACCTTTACTTATTTTGCCCAATACAGGGTTTGAGACATCACCTCACACGGTCCTGACCTGTGCGTTTTTCCTTACTCCTACTCCTGCTGGAGCTTTAAATGTCTCCTTCCAATTCCCTTGAATTAGTGCTTGCAGGCCCTATCTCTTATCTTCACAATATTTCCCGTTACTCAAAATGATCACAATCCCACCCCTTCATATTGCCATTTTCCTCCGTCTACTTACCATTTGGTAATTGACTCGAGGCCTTGGGTATCGACTCCTCCTTCAATCCGACCACTTCGCCTTCGTCCGCAGAGCACCTGTGGAAACCGAGCAGGGATTTCTTCAAAGAGGGACCTGCCCAACATCTCGCTTCTTCTCGCAAGTTTATTCCTATTCCGCCGCTCTTCACAGGAAAATCTGCGATCTTCCAGTTCATGGCTCAGGATGCCAGATTGTCTGAAACTCTGGAGCAAAACTAGTTTGGATCTTTAAACCATCCGCACCGCTACCACATGAGCTTAGGGCCCTTTAGGAATGTGCATATGTAATGGATGGGATCGTACAGAATATTTTTGAGTCCAAATAACAGAACCAACTCAGGAAGATGGCAAAGTACTGTTTTATTTACAATTATCTAAAACAGGGAGGTAACAACGAACATCAACAGACATACTCTCAGTCTCTCCGTGATCTTTAAACAAAGCATAATTTATGTACCAAAAATATGTAAGAGGTGACGTCATACTACGTGACAATAATTAAAAAAAAAGATCAAGGGTTGGGGTTGTTTAAGGGAAACATCTAGGTATACTTTTCTATAGGAGCTAGGATTGTGATCTACCAGGTGGATAACATATGCCTACCTCTAAAACATGTAATCTTCAGAAACATTAGATAAACAGTTTCTTATTGGTCTTCAAACTGTAAGGTCCTTCATTATATGGACTAATATAATTGGTTGGCACACTTGTGCCATGCCTGGAATATTCGGTTCCCTTAGCTGCATGTAAGCCCAGACCCAGGTGCAAGGAGATGAGGCACAACATTACCCCACCACCTAATAAGCCCAGCATCTCTTATCGCCTATGCCTTCTGCCATGAAATTGTCTTTGTAGTTGGCCTTGCAGAGTATCCTTGTCTTCGAGAATGCTCGGGAGTGAGAGCACTTACTATCGTGTCTAGGGCTCCAAATTTCAAATTCAATTTCATCCTTGGCTCATGTGACAGGAGACCATGATGTGGTTCATTTTGCAGGTTTTAAATGCTCTAAATGAACGAAACTTGGCACCCTTGGTGTTTCACATTAACAAGGGAAGATTCATCCTCTGCACATTCGCTCATTTCCAGAATAGATAGCTGACCTGGGCTGCTTCAGTCTTGACTCTAGGCCAGGCAACCTCTCCATGCAGCTCCACGATTATGCTTATTCTTGCTGCGACACAGTTTTCCCTTCCTACTTCATGGGTCTTGGCTTACTAAATTCATGATACCCATGTCC
Source organism: Ambystoma mexicanum (assembly GCF_040938575.1). Lineage (NCBI taxonomy): Eukaryota > Metazoa > Chordata > Amphibia > Caudata > Ambystomatidae > Ambystoma > Ambystoma mexicanum. The sequence goes on from NC_090929.1 coordinate 483,222,737, forward strand.
AGTTTTCTATGCAATGGTGACTTCGCCTGCGTTCTATTCACTACTTATTGCCAGCTTCTATGATTACTTAGTCTACCTTGTGTTTCAGCCTCTGTACATTTATTGAACAGTTGTTATCCTGCAGCACTTTGTGCACGTGAAATCCTCTTTTTTTGTATTTAATGGTTCACTTGATTCTCTACTTTATCGTTAAGTTCTTTAAGATCTATACATTATCTTCAGCCAGTATCTCAGGATGTTGTGCATACGTTTTATGATGTCGCTAGCTTCTTTTCTTTGCTCTTTCTTATATTCCTTCAGGGAGTTCCTCTCTTAGGTTATCATCACTTCGGGGGTACATACGGTAGAGTTGTCTCAACTGGTATTTTCTTTCGTAAACATGCTGTGGTATTGGTACAATGGCTGGTGACAAACACGGCACAGTCTCATGTCTCAAATATATGGGAGGAAGGGGGAAGAGTCTCCTGTAGAGGTCCAGAGCTGCTCCTCTACACTTCTCTAGAAACTGCTGCAGTTGATCATAGCCAGCTGCTCCATAACCTTAGCAATCCAGGGTGAACAGCCAAAAGGCTAATAATTATTACGCTGAGTAGGATCTGAGGAGGCTTTCTCCAATAGTGAAGTTATTAGTACTGATTTAAGAAAAGAAGGCATTGCCCCTTCTTCAGAATAAAGTTAGATGAACCCTATAAGTGTGGCAGTTAGGCCTACAGCAAAATGATAAGCTATCATTGCTGGTATTATATCAAGTTTGAATCGGGTAGGTTTTAGGCTTAGTAATAAAGAAACTATTTATTCCATTGTAACTTTCTGGAATTCAAATGGAGAAGTAGGTAGTTCGAGGAACCAGGAATGAGACACAGGCACAATGGACTCATAGGGCCTCATTACAAGTTCGGCGGTAGCCTTGCCGGTAAAACCGGCAGGCTGCTGCCAGACTTGTGAAGTTTTCCGGCCCTGGCTTCACGGATACACCGGGGCATTACAGCCCTTGCGGTCCTTGAAGTCAGGCACCAGAAAATGTTAATCCCCATTCCCATTTGAGTCCCATTTGACTCAATGGGAATGGGGAACACAGAAGCACCGGCACTGTTATTAACAGTGCCGGTGCTTCCGTGTAGGTCTGCTTACCGTGGACCCACCTGCTGGGCTCAGCAACTCCAGCAAGCAGACCTGTGCTATGCCGGTCCGGACCGGCACACTTGTAATGAGGCCTATAGTCATTGCTATAAACTTTTATTTAAAAACTGAAAGGGTTGGAAATAACCTCACTGTCTCTACTCTAGGGGTATTTCATTTCCTCAACCAGAACTCAGGGTCTGCCCTGTGTCAAGATGTTCAAAGCAAACATTTTCTGTGTCGGAAATCCTATCCTCACCCGCACATTCTAGGAACTAACTTAAATGGGTGAAGGCTATGCCTTTGATCTTGAAGGTGCACAACATTTTCAAGTTCAACAACAAGGAATAACTCCAACCAAAGTAGATAATGTTCACAGTTTCATGGATTTACTCCCATCCGCAGGTTTCTTCACAGCAAAACAAAGTTAAAAGAAACAACTTGTTAGTAGCCCAGAAGGGTAACTTCCTCCTCTTGGCATCACAATTCACTGCAGGAGAAATTACTCCTTTCGTCAGGCTTTTTATTACATTCAGTATTACTCAAATCCTAAAGTCATTGATCTTCCTTAGGATTCTCCTTCAAAATAACACAACTTGAGCGCAGGTCCCAGACTAGCCAGACACCTGGTATACTCTCCTGCCAGGTTATTTTCCACATTCAACACAGTTCAACAATCCTAAGGGCATGGGTCTTCCTTAGAATTAAAAGATTCTTCCTTGGGATTCTTCTTTCAAAATAACAAAACTTGAGTCTGTGTCCCAGACTCGTAAACACACTTGGTATTCTGTCAGGTTTCTTTCTACATTCAATATAATCAAAAAAATCCTAAGGGCATGGGTCTTCCTTAGGATTATCCTTTTACGATATGAAGTTCTCTTCACATATTTGTCTTTGCCTGGCACACTCTCCTCCCTGGACTTTCTTATGCAGTTTTTACACACTTGACTTGACCTGGTATACTCCTCTGCCAAGACTTCCTTACACAATTCAATTTACAATGCAGTTCACTATACACACTTGACTTTGCCTGGTATACTCTCCTGCAAGGACTTTCTTATGCAGTTTGCTTTATAATGCAGTTCACTTAACACACTTGACTTTGCTGGGTATAATCTCCTGCCAGGATTTTCTTATGTAGTTTATGTAGTTTAATTTATAATGCAGTTCAATTTAGGGGCAGGTCCAAGACTTGCATAGGCCATGTGATGAGTCCACAAACCTCTGCTTGTTAGTTCGTAGTTTACTTTCCACTCATGAAAGCTTTCTCACTCTCCCAATCAACTCCTTTATGGTTTCCCAGGCTCCACAGTATCCGCCGTTAAGCACCCCAGCATCCCACCACCTCCCATTTCGGCTACTGCTGCTGCTTGCCGACGGACTGGTAGAGAACCTCGCTCTTGCTTTGCTACTTGTCAGGTTGAAAATCAGTTCTTGTCATTCTGTTGATTACAGGAAGTTAAAGGATCCTATCAGCAAGTATTACTGGTTATTGAAGGGGTAATCACAATAGGCCATCAAGGCATGAGGAATGGAGGGGAAATCCCTCAAAGGGAAAGGGGGATACCATGTGCCATCTGATGATATCTCTTCCCCTCCCAGAGGGTTACATTCCATCATGTGAACCTCCATCGTATAGCCACCCCCAGGGTCAGGATCATGTAGCGGCTGCCATCTCCCTGACCACATGAGGAGAGGTCACCCCTGGGAAATTAGTGATGACATCATCAGATTCATTACAGTAGGCGTAAAGCCAACGGTTCCTCATCACAAAGCTTTCTGACAAACATTAAAACTGATTAGAGAGGGCAACAGAGGAAGAAGATCAAACACAGCAGAGACCACGCTCAATGCCCTCAGCAATTTTCTCCACAGCTCCTCTGGCACATCTTGGTGCGCCCTAAGTACCCTCAGCACCCTGACTAGTGCAAATAAGGGGATGGACAAACTCCCATTCACCCTTGTTGGCAGCTGTCTCCAACAAGGCTGGCAAAGGTGTTCCCATCTGATGGCTTTCAATAATAATAGGTCCATTGCCTGCCAGTGCCAACCCATTAGGGTTCACTGGGATAGTGACATTTCTCCTCACTTCTTGGCCCGGAAAGGGGAACAGGTTCAAAAGGGGCAAGGCAGTCCATCTCCATCCGGGGCAGTTTAAAAGGGCCTTTCCTTCCCATATCTTGCACAGTTTCCAAGTCACAAAAGGAAATAAGGTCAGCATCGGCCGGCTGCAAGGCACAATTGGATCTCAGGTTGGAGGCTAAAAAGGGAACTTTGACTGCCTTCAGGGAAAATCTCATGTGGTTCTTGGGGCTCGTGCTACCCAAGCCATCAATGCCGATCATCAAATCCTTTATATCCATCATAAGGGAATTCACCTCCTTGATGGGCTTGAATATCCTGGAGATCTTGTTTAGGCTCACCCCAAATTTGTAACCCCATCAGATTTTCTTTTCCCTACAATATATAGGAAGAGCCAACTCTACCTACACAGAGCACCAACCTGGAAACTTTACCTCACCTTCTTGCCTGCTCACAGCTTCGTCGGGCCAGACGACGGAAAAGCCGACACTCAGAAGGTTATTATGGAAGCAGTGTCCAATTACAGTCCAGTGGGGGCAGTGTAGCGCTAACACCCAAGTGGGTGCCAACACACGTGCCCTTTTCTCCCCGCAGGCTTTACCCTCGTGGGCAAGTCAGCAGGTTTTGAATGCTCCGGTATGCGGGAGGTGGGCAGGGCCAAAGAGAGCAACATCAGCAACAGAGATCCTCCTGGTGCCAACACCCGCGCCCATAACTTCCTGAAGGGTTCAGTCTTGCAGGGAAGTCAGCAGGTTTTGAATGCTCCGGTATGCAGGACGTGGGCAGGGCCAAAGAGAGCAACAGCGGCAACAGAGATCCTCCTGGTGCCAACACCCGCGCCCATAACTTCCTGTAGGGTTCAGCCTTGCAGAGAAGTCAGCAGGTTTTGAATGCTCCTGTATGCGGGGAGTTGGGCGGGGCTAAAGAGAGCAACAGCAACTGCAGCAATAGAGATCCTTCTGGCGCTAACACCTGCACACGTGACTCTCCGCGGGCTTCACCCTCTCGGGGAAGTCAGCGGGTTTTGAATGCTCTGGTATGCGGGGAGGTGGGCGGGGCTAAAGAGAGCAACAGCAACTGCAGCAATAGAGATCCTTCTGGCGCTAACACCTGCACACGTGACTCTCCGCGGGCTTCACCCTCTCGGGGAAGTCAGCGGGTTTTGAATGCTCTGGTATGCGGGGAGGTGGGCGGGGCTAAAGAGAGCAACAGCAACTGCAGCAATAGAGATCCTTTTGGCGTTAACACCCACGCCCTTGACTCACTGAGGGCTTTTAGTGCACTGTTGTAAGATGGATGTTCTCTGTACATATGTTGTTATATAGTTTAGACCAAAAATTCTATATACAAAAAAAAAAGAAATACAATCTAGGCTACTCCCCACATGTGTGTGCATCATTTTAGCTCTGGTTGAGACATTCCAAATACGAACAATTCGAGTGTTTTAGCTTTTCTATGTATAATTCAATCATTTATGTATTACTTGTATATTAAAGGGTAAAAGCAAAACAAATTAAAATGAAACCCTGACTCTTGCGGCACCAGAGAGTCAGTGCAATCTCTTCAGCATAGGGTAACAGTCTCTCAAATATGCTCGCAAAACTTTGGAAAATATGCAGGGAGACCGAGCTATTGACTCTTAGAATAATCTGTTGACATAAAGTTGATACAAGCATGTACAAATAAGTGCCTTTGACATGGCCTAACCGTGGGACGTCTTTACACAAACCAGGCCTTTTTTGTATTAGTCAATAAGCTATAGGGTTCAAAGCCGAATAAAGGATTTGAGCTTTTCAATAATTTGACAGTGAGTCACCAAAGCAGTCAACACGCAGAAGTACTCAATTGATCCATAACACTCTGTAGTCGTGATCTTTGAAGAAAGAAAACATAAGAAGTCTTATATTAACGCTCGCGTTCTTGTAGCCAAAACAACAATTCCAAATGCTCTCTACTATTTCAAAGGATCACAATAAAAGGAAACTCAGAATGGTTCCACAAGCAAACTTGTTAACAAAGGTTTTTACACTCGATTCTGTATTCAATACACATGTATCTCTCCAGCAGGATGCATTTTAATTTGGTCTCGCTTCATCCATTTTAATTTTGTGCTGGAGCAATAATATACAGTCTGTTAAACATAAATCTGTTCTCTGTTCTTAGAGAGATCTTACACGTCATCCTCGGATCACTGAAGATGCCCAACAAGGCAGACATGCATATCCTGGGTTGCTGGTGGTACACCTGTTCAGAAGAAAATCACCTGCCGTGGGGCTCCTAGACTCCGTTGGTGGGTGGACTGATTTGCAAATAGATATTTCTCATCCTGTGTAGTAGAGAGTGCGAAACATGGCCATAGAACCTCTTGAATGGGCACCGTCCTTTTGAAAAGGCTGTATTGACTTGTGTTACATGACGTCCAATGTCCATCAGTAGAGGGGCAATAGGCCTGTCTTTCACTGGAATCTAGATGTGTGCCCTTATCTCAGGGTTAGAAGACTGGGCTATACTCTCCCAAGCCTTGCGTGTGGCTTGAACCAATGTCCCAAGCAACTGTTGTTAATCAACTGTTCTGTGTGACTCATCAGCAGCCAATAATGATGCCTGAACCCCTCGTGGGAGTTCAGGGATGGGGTTCTATTCATGGGCCAATACACGTTTTTTGAATCACCGGGTGAAATTTGGTGATCTCTGAGAGGTTTGGATAACCCTATCAAGGACCAAAGATTTACACTTTTTCTTTGTGGGTTTGATTAGGAGGAGGAGTTTAGAGGGCAAGATCAGAACCTTTGGAGGAGTTTCGTGATATTCCTTGACAAAGCTTTACATTTCAGTGCTTTTGGGTATCTATTTGCCTCCTTTTATATGATTGTGTGTTTATTAGACCTCATTTCACATGTTTCCTTTTTACCCTTACTTTTTCCCCACCCCAAAAATATGTATTCCCTCTATTGTTCTCTGTTCCTTCCCCTTGGTTCTGCCCCAAAGGTTCAAAACAAAAGGCCCTTCATTTTGTATTCCTATTCACACTGGCTGTGTTTCTGTCCTAATAGGCCGTGTGTGACTTCTCTCATTTGTTTGAATCAGGGTGATTGATTTATTACAACAATGGTTGAGGTAATCGGAGCACACCTTGAGACCTTGGCACAAGTTTATAAAGTACTAGAGCGAGAACTAGAAGTACTAGATACTGGAGGTATGCTCACGTGTGGCTCTCTTATGGAGCTGCAATTGAATATACTGTTAATTTTGTGTTCATATTCGGTATCTCAAAAAGGAAAAAACTTCTTTTAGCGCATTAAAACACTTTCAGTTTTTAATTGCTTCAAAGCAAAAATGCATCCAGAAAATCAGTGCCACTGTTGATGGTATGCCAATGCATTTCGCGCCGAGTCCGTCTTCAGGGCTGGGGTATTGTATACGTGGATGTTCATTTGCAGTATGTATAGCATTGTTGTTCATTCGCAGTATGTATAACATTGTCGTCAAGTCGTCAACGGACATAGTTCACAAGGTTGAAGACATAATCAAAAACAAAAACATAATTCAAAGCATTGTGTTTATGCCGTTATTAGTGTGTACAACCACAACATTCTGAAAATGGTCACATTTCAAATATTATAATTGTCAACATACCGTGTTCAATTACGATCAATCAGCAGGAGAAATTAAATAGAAAAACAGACATTAGTAAAAGCTGTTTTTAACTGCACTCTCAAGATAAACCGATATACATATGGTTGCACATAATATTACCTCATAAGGTGGCCTTGTGGCCTTTTCTCATTTGTTTCCCTTAGCTTAGCTTTATCTTCCTTATGTATTTTACCTTATTTGGGCAGCTTAATGTCTTACATTTGGGAACCATTCGTGAATCCATATGTTTGCCCCATTCAGTCAGTTGTGTTTGTGTTTATTGCCTTGCGTGTTAGTCCTGCAATAAGACAACATCATTAAAATGATGAAGCAGACATGGATTGGAGGGGGGTTGACTACTCATGAGACAAGAATATGGACCGTAGGGTGGAGGCCTCAGAGGGGAATCGTGCTGCTCTTGTAGTTGTGAGCCTTGGAGGTGCCAGACACCCACAACCAGAGCAGGTATTGCCTGGGGTGGGGATGCCTCAGAAAGGGGAGAGGAGGCAGGGCTGATAACAGCAGAGGCCTTGCCACTGCCACAGGAGAAGATTGTGTAAGGTAGGGGATTAATCAGGACCTGCACAGAGAGTGCTTATGCCGGATGTGTTGGATATGACTGGGTGGGACTGGCAGGCAATGCATGGCTTAATGCAGAATCAGGTAATTGTAGTTGTAGGTCGACTAGAGTTGTTTGTGAACAATTCCTTAACCAACCCTAGAGTTGTAGGGGAGATAGGAGGCAGTGCAGCAGAGATTTTGACCAGGCCGGAGCGATACGAAGAAAGGGTGCAGGACAGATATGGTCTCTTAGCAGATGTCTTAGGAGGAGGAAGAGGCTGGATCATCTGCACCTGTGGCCACGCTTGCATATTGGACAAGGTAGGAAAAGGTGTTCTGTGTCAAGTGTGAGGCAGCACAGGGCACATCCTGGGCCTGGACTGTGCCCACCTCATCATGAGCCTCAAAGCACCTTCGGTTGCAATAGGGGAAGACAGTGTGGGTTCAGGAAGTTACCTTTAAAGGCAATTTATCCTACCCACCAGTGGTGCAGGGTGCACTAAAGAAGAGTTCCTCCTTGGGTACCACTGCAATGCCCAACCTCATGGAATGGAAGAATGGCCTGACTAGTCCTGAATGGGACCAGCTTTTAGTGCTCCCTCTTCCAGCTGTAGTGTCAGCAGTGAGGACACACCTGCCAATCACCGGTCCCATACACACCTCAGTCCCCCCATCCTTTCAGCTATTCCAAGCACCATTGCCATCCTTGAATACTGCACCATTGGTGCCATCTGTCAGCAGGCCCTTGTTTCTACAGCACCACCACTGCACCTTGCTGTTGTTGTTAGTTTTGTGTGAGTGCTGCTATTTGGACAGGCATAGTGAGGCCACATGAAGCATCATGCTGATTGTATTGCCAGATGACCAACAGCTGGGGGTAGGGAGCTCAACCACACAGCAGCAGTGGGGCTGTGGAGGGGCATATGCTCTGGCAGCAGCCTACCTCCTTCTAGGGGGCTGACTAGTGTGATGGATCGGGAGGCTTTGTCCCTTTTTTCTCTGGGGGACCCACCCATTTTCAGGCTAGGGAGGTGAGCCAATAAAGCAAACCCCTCCCTAAGAGTTTAGGAAAGCGGAAACTCACTGGGAGTGACTTACCCCAAGGGAGGTGTCTCCCTATGACTAAAGCTTTTCCTGCATACCTGGGAATCTGAGAAACTGATGTTACATTCAGCTGTGGGACTCAAAATAATACTGAAAGTGATTTTGGTTGTTTGTCTCAAGACCATAACGCTCTCTCTGATGGCTTGGTAGCTGAACAGAAACAACACACCCCTTCTTGGTCATGGAGCAAGAATAAAGGCATGATCATTCTTGAATGGCAATGAAGGAGCGATATGCAGAGACGAGCCTCCGACGTGAACACGTCACTGAGGAATGATGCTGTGCTGAACAGCAGAGTCAGCTGTGGCACAGAGTCAGGAAGGAGTTGGAGGGGGACACCACTGATCCGCCACAGAGCCAAGCGGCATTGGCTAAGGCTAAGCTAAATCGGCCTTTTCTGGAGTCGTGACCACAGGGAGGACGTGGTGGGTCCTATGCCTGAAAAATAACGCCAAATGCAGACAGCAAGGGAGGAATGAATCTCCCGCTCACAATGAAGGAACTGAGGAGCAGAGAGATGCTTAGAAGACCAGAAAATAAAACTCACTCATCTCCAAGCGGGTATGCCAGAAAGCCATGGAGAATGCTACCACTACCGAGAAGATGCGACCTCACTGGAGCAAACCATGCCACCAGGGGTGTTTCTAGGTCTGGAAAAGATCCGGGGATATGCTAATTTTGGGATTGTCAGGACTCAGAGCAAGATAGCCTTTTGGGTTGTAACCCCTCAGCTTCTATCAGGGGTACAACCAAAGGACCTTGGGCTATAGCCCCCTGAGCCTCCTCCTAGCAACGCCTCTGCATGCGATATAGAAGCTGAGAGACACGAGTATGATAGGGGGAGATGGAGGGATAACCCAAACCAGAGAGTGAGAAAAAAATAACACGTGACAATAAGGGTTACAGGAGCCCAAGAAACCCACATATTGCAATCAGCAAAATGGCTCAAGAAACTACTCAGAACCCAAAGAGGCATATATAAAGAGGGTTCACCAATACCCCAGGGAGATAAGTGAGACATTGGAACAGAGAAACCCAAGAGAGCCCAAGAGGCCCAATAAGACAAGTTAAGAACAAATTCAAGGTGAACACAGAGACAAGCAAGACGTGAACCTAGTGGGTATAAACACATTCAAGTGGTGGAGAAGGATTAAGTAGGTATCCATCCACCAACAACAACTTTGACATTTGATAGTTTCAGGAACTTGAGGTTTTATTGTGTAAACGTTTTTAACTTTGCCAAGAAAAACAAGAACAGTTGAAACCAGGGAGAATTGCTTTGTACGAGTCCAAAACTAGGAGGGATTCCTGGAAACAATGAGAGAGATCAGTGTGAACAACTCTAAAGGCAGGACTCTCGGCCTAGTTTTTCTTTTATGTTTTTCTGAGTGGAAGAGCCACTTTAGAGGATGGGTTTTGACAGAGGACCATTTTAGTTATTTTCCCTATTGACAAGCATCTTAGTATAGTTTGTTAGGAAGGGAAATCCCCTTTTAGCAAAAGGGCTAGAAAGGCGTTTTCCTTTAAGTTAAATAAAACCCTTTGATTGCATGACCTCTGGTCCAAGTCCTTCTTCTAGCTTGCCACAAATGGTGTCGGTGGTGGGATTCTAGTGACCTAACACAGAGTCAGACCCTTGTCCCAGGTTGCATGGCAAAACCCATCACCATCTTCCACCAATTAGACATTGGGGGATAAAACCATCTTTGGGAGCGATCCCTAAAAAATCCAAAGTTCGAAAGACCAGTGACTACACCCCTTCTGCAAACCTCCCAATTGATTCAGAGGACAAGGAAGAGTGTGAGTCCCCTCCCTCTTCTCCTTCTTCTGGATTTCCACACTAGGCATTGGTCAAGAGGGTAGGAAAAGTTAGAAAGACCAGTGACTACACACCTTTTGCAAAACTCCCAATTGATTCAGAGGACAAGGAAGAGTGTGAGTCCCCTCCCTCTTCTCCTTCCTCTGGATTTCCACACTAGGCATTGGTCAAGAGGGTAGGAAAAGGGCAGGTAGAGTACTGATCCAGAAGTCTAGTGCCCAAACACTGAGGAAAAGGCTCACCAAGAAGTGCAGACACTGCTTAGTTGCACCACTGTGACAAAAGTTGAAAAGTGATTCAAACAAAATATGAGAAAGCAGTTAAGGAGTTAATTGGAGTGAAAGGCACTAGTCCAAACCAAAACCAAATGAATGGACTAAGTATCAACTCAGATAGTTGGGATCTGTGCACTTGAGTTGCTCAGACAATCTGAAGGCAGAAATATAATGAATGAGGCTCCACTCATTCTTTCAGTACATATTTGCATTTTTCATCTGCAGCATGCAAAATGCCGCCAGCAAGGATTGCATTAGTCAATCTTCTGTCATTGGTGGAAAAAAGGACAATGATTATTAGACATGGCAGAGGGATATGTAATTCATCAAGTCACACTGAATGCTATGTCAATATTAAATGCCTGAAATAAAATAGGAGTCAAAAAAAGTAAAACCTTAAAGAAGATGTGAGGCGATTTTACCTACATACTAGTTAGACAGGCTATTTTCTGAGCCTCCTACTTGTTATTTAGGTCTGCGAATTTGCCATCTTGTTATTGATGAACTGAGGCTGATGTTTTGCAAGAAACTGTTTAAATGTTTATGTGATACCAACCACCACACAGATGCATGGTTTCTTCTCACTACTCAGAGACATGCACATCCATAAGCATCCTTTGAAAACTACAGAATTAACATAACCAACAATGCAATGATGCCAATATGAATAAAAACACAGACAGTGATGAAAGAATAACGATTGAATACGCGCAGATATCTAATACTGAGTTCTGGATTATGGCAATAGTCACAGTCAATACAATTAATGGATTCCAAAAGAAGTTGTAACCGGTAACACACACAATTTAGAAAAATGCATATATAGTGCAGACTCTCTATTAATATAGTATAGGGATAAAACACAAGTCAATATTGAATAGAGACCTACACTGCTAGAGAATGGAGAGATTGCTTCCGGTTTCATATTGGGAATTGTTAAGAAGAATGTAAGTCATTTTGAAATTTTGGATTCTATGCCAAGACTTGAGGCGAGCATTATGCTTTAACTTCTTTAATTCTAACTCTGCAGCAGTTTCAAAACTTATAAAAAACTTCATTACATTTAAACCATTTTTTTCTTCCTTTTTTTAACAATGGACTACAACTCCCTATGTCCTTTCCTTGTCCTGTAGTTCCATGGGCCACTTCCTTCTATTTTCACCCAGCATGTCACTTCCTGTATAGGTGCATTCTTCTTCATTTTCTGCTCTTCAGCAAGATAAGTAATACCTTTTGTCTGTAGAGCGCTGTTGAACAGATAATTGCAATCGTATCCTGTATTGTGTATATTTGGCAGAGTAAAGTGTATAATTGAACATCCGTGAAGACCTGCTCACCAACCTCGATTCTAAAATTCCCTCTGTCCTCATCCTACTTATCTCTCCTCTGCATTTGACACGGTCAACCATACCACCCTGCTCAATCGTCTCTGTGACAACCTGGGTATCACTGAACAGGCTCTGGCCTGGCTGACCTCTTTTCTCTCTGATCGACCCTCGCACGTACAACTTGGGTCCTTCCTATCTTCTATCTTCCTCTCCACATGTGGTGTCCCCCAGGGGTCTAACCTCTGACCCTGGCTTTTCACCCAATACCTGGCAACTCTCTCTTACTGCATCTCCATTTTCTGATCAACTTTCTAGTGCTATGTTGACGACACCCAACTCATTTTCAGGCTTCCTTCAGCCTCCTCCTCTCCTTCTCTCATCTCTGATTGTCTTATCGCCATTCAAAACTGGTGTGCCACCAACAATCTATGTCTAAATACGAACAAGACCGAGATCCTCCTTATTAGTATACCATCTCCATCCTTTCCTCTCACTCCCTGGCCGGCCTCCCTTGGCCCTCCTCCTACCCCCACCTCTGTGAACCCCAGGCTTATCCTTGACTCTACACTTTCCTTCTCCGCACACATCTCTCATGTCTCAAAAAAGTCAAACTTTTTACTTCACTTCCTTAGAGGTACTCTGTCTTTCCTCTCCTTCCCTCAAAAGCTCACTGTCTCCCAAGCTCTGGTTCTTTCCAGACTGGACTACTGTAACAGCCTCTTTCTAAATCTACCTGCCTACATTCTTGGCCCTCTACAACTAATCCAGAATTGGACTGCAAGACTTGTCCTTGGACTCAAGCCCTGGGATCATATCTCTCCAGCCCTGAAATCCCTTCATTGGCTCCCAGTGGTTACAAGGATTAAATTTCAAACCTTCTGCATTGTCCACAAGGCTTTCTGGGGCCTGGGTCCAAATACCTTCAACTATCCGTCCGTGATTATACCTCCCCTCTCGAGACCTTTGCTCCTCTACTTCTAACTCCCTCAGGGTTAGTCATTTTGAAAAGAAACAAGCTGGGGTTAGATCTCTGTCTTCAGCTGGTGCCTCCCTTTGGAACAGCCTCCCGGCCACCTTGAAACTTGAGGAAAACCATTGTGCACCTGGCCACCTTCTGTCACCCCGCCCACTTCTGCACTGCCTCCAGGCCACCCACTGTACTAGGGTTCTGTATCTGTACCCATACAGTCCCCCTCCCACTTTTCTTCTGCACTTATCAGATATACCTTTCTGACTAACATTCACCTGCCATTTGCTGGCTGCACTACCAAGGTTTACGGCACTTATTTTTTATTTATTTATTTTTATTTATGTTTTCTCTCCTCTGCTCTGCACTTTCCACCCCACCACTTTCCCCATTTCCCTTTTCCATGCACTTGCGCTTTCTTAAATGTCACTGGGCCTAGTAAGATCGCATTTTTTCTTTTTTGTTGTCCCTTGTTCCCCTCCCTTTTTTTGCCTGGTCGTGCTCTGAAACACTTGTGTATGAGTGCGATATAAACAAAATATCATTTCATTTCAATTGTTGATATAACGTGTTAAACGTTCTATGGTGACATGGCTCCACACATGCATGTGAGGGAGGCGGGTTCGTGGCTGTTTCCAGAGTGTTAGAGTTCTGCAGGGACACAATGTCTTTCCCAAGTCTTTCCCGGAGGCTCGGTTAGCAAGATGCGCTTGCACAACTCTGCGGCAGCTTCACGAGGCATACAGTAAGCGGAGATCCCGTGTTGTCAAGAGCCCAACATGGCTTAGCCAAGTGAATTATTGAAGCAGGCAACGCTACCCGTGCATAACGGGACTACATATTCAGCTGCAAAGAGCTGTACTAGAGCGTAAGCACCTCAAATAAATTATCGAGCACAACCTGTCTCCCACGGGCATGTGATTCCTCCGAACCTGAAAACAAGGACCTGGCCCTGAGTTTTAAAAAGGTGCTGGAGGACTCCTCAGTGAATGCAGTGGCACAGGGGGTCAAGCCCCTGCAAGATGGTTTTAACATGCTGGAGATCCTAATTGGGAGCAGCAAACAGCTAAAAGCTAACCTACAGCACAAGAGCACGCCCGCAACAGAATCTGATTGATGTGCAGGACCATGGGGAGTACACAGGCTTGGAAGAGGAAACACTCTTCAACTACTATGAGTCAGGATAAAGGGAAAAGTGAGTACTCCAGTGGCAACAGGTACATTCAAAAAGCTAAGACAAGGTTTCATTCAGAAGTCAGTAGTGCTACGCCTCAGACCCCCTTCCCCAGGGGAAGACAATATGGGTGATGCAGACAGGGGCGTAGGAGACACATAAAATCTGGAGGGGACAGGGGATATCTTGGGGACTCAGCTTTATTTATTTATTGTGTTTTAGTCAAAGAACTCGACTTTTCACAAAATTAGAATTAAAATAGCAGTACGTATTAAATTACAAATATCACTGTATAAAACAAAAGACAAGAAGAAAAAAAAAACAAGACAATTAAAGGATGCAGCAGCAAAGAACATGTCTTTTTATGTTGCATTTCTGAATTTTTCATCTGACTATGAGCTCATGGTAAGAGAGAGGAAATAACAATGACTAATCCCCCTCACTAACGTGAGAAGGGGGTTTAGATTCTATTAAAGACAAAGAGGCGAGTATTATGCATTGAATCTTTACTCTGAAACGACAGCAGCAAAGAAAAAACGTTTACAAACAAAAAAGTTGTAAAGAACAGAACTAAATAGAGTTCAATGTCAATGTAAGGGAGCTCCCCAATCCATCATGGAGGACAGGTCATGCCCTGCAGGAGACCAATGAGCAGGGACCCTTCCTTATATAAGTCCATTACTCTAAACCCAACTCCTCTTTCTGTAGCTGTCTTGAACCAGGCGTCCACTGCACAGATCAGATGATAAACGATGGCGACAATCCAGCGAAGCTCTCGCACCACGCACTCCACATCTTGAAACTGTGAGTCACACTCATGATCAGAACCTCAACTCGTAGCTGTAAGAACAACAAGCAAGAAGGGTGGGTGGATGGGAATAACAGCAAACCAAAAAATGTTCTTTCTTGAAACACCTGTGCATAGGCGCGCTATAAATGCCATAACATATTATATCAAGGGTGGGAGGGAGGGAGGGATAATACTCACCTCTGTCTTTAATAGAATCTAAACCCCCTTCTCACGTTAGTGAGGGGGATTAGTCATTCTATGGCAAGACAAGAGGCTCCTATTATGCAAGTTTAAAGCCCTTGCAACACATCAATCCCTACATTATTATTATACTTGTGATAATAAATTATTCCAATTATTCTTCCCTTGACCAATCAGCTGCTTGATAACTTTTTCCCTCCCCTCAGGAAAAATCCTAAACACCGAAGCATGTTTAACTGAAGAACCAAAGGAGAATTACTACCCTTTTTTCCGAATAACCTACTTATTCCATTTGGTCAAAGGGGGCAAGGGACCCCGCAAAGTGTTCCCACAGTAAAGCAGCTGAGAGGTATTAGGATACTAAGACCCCCTGTAATCCCACTGAAACATTGTAAAACACTTAATAACTCATACATCAAAATGTTGTGGAAAAAACCCTGATAATAGGAGGTGGAAACCCTATGCTACCCCTACTGTTAACAAAGAAAATGACACTCCCCTTCAGGGAGACATTAAACTGTCCATATCTAGTGGCCTGAAATCGGAAAAAAAACATTTTAACAGGAAGAAATATACCATCTGGATAACTTAGAAGCAGCAGTTGTAGCCCAGACAACCCTTCCTTATAAAACAAAATGCACTAGTCGGACACGATGTAGACGTCTCCTAAAAGAAAAAACACCTAGCTTATTTGGAGTCCCAGCTAAAGGACCTGAAGGCCCTGCAGACCATACACTGCCTATCCATTGTTTACCCACTTCAGAAGAGAGATATGCCACGGGTAGAGAGGAACTATACCAGTAAACCCCACCGTAGGTTCCTATAAGGCTGGGAGCAACCCCCTGCGAAGGCTCACACCAGCTATGTCAATTTCATGCGCAGCTGAACCAAAAAACTATTGCTATCCTGGCAAAGGAGGGAACTATACGACCAGGCCAGGAAACAACCAACCCAGTAGGAAACAGTCTGAAGGAAGTACACTGGGATCCACATTCTAACCTCAAGCCGGGGAACCTAGCATGCAAGGGACAAGGAAAAGAACCACTAAATTGTAACCCAAACGTACGACATCTTGGCCAAGAGAGTCATGTCTAACATTACGTTGTTCCTGTCCTGGAGATGTCTGACCTAGAACCTAGAGAAAAACTCCTGACTACAAGAGAGTCTGCTAACAACTCCAGACTGCTGGCAAGCAGTTTCTTCCCTAAAGATGACAACCTCTGCCTGTGAAAAGATTTCCCATCCTTACATCCTCAGCCCAAACTGTTGGTATTTGACCCAGGAAAGACCCCGGAGAGGGAACATGAAAGGGGCCAAGCCGTTCTAGGCATTGATGAGCTTGAGCCACTGAAGGAGGACAAGTGTGACCTCAGGGAACAGAAACCAAAGTGTGAAACAACAGAATCTTACAAGGGAAATTGGAACTATGACTCAGCTGGAACGGACCATCTGCCCATCAATGTTAGTTAACTGAGTGGAAAAACTCCCATCAAAGGAAGATGGATTACTTTCTTACGAAAGAGAGACTGCTATCCAGAAGAGCTTTCTAATCACTAGTACCCATAACAAAACAACCCCATAATTGCAGAAGGGACACCGCTAACTGACAACAAAGAAAAAAATATCCGAAAACCCTCCTTGGAACTGAGGGAGATATCACTAGTTTTATTAACCTGATGAAGAATCAGACCGATGGGGAAAGGGCCATACCGAAGGGAGGACAATGCTAAGCTTAACCCATCAGTGGAACAAAGATAAAACTTGTGATGAGGAGGAAACAGAGGAACCACCTATCCCTCATCCCTGAGGTCCCACTTTATCATACCGTCCGCCCGGAGAAGGGCGCCCATAAGATAATAAACTCTTCCATTTAAAGATGTATACCAATAGATGTTAGAGCTTGCAAGATCATTATATTGGACAAAACATCCCCCCTCCTTCTTCCCCCCATGTAGCAGGAGCATAGTTATTGCGTTCACAACTGAGAACTTATGAGGTCAATTACATCTACACCATCATATTCCGCTTGCCTTCCTAAGCTCTAGGGAAGGAGGCACGGGAAACAGACAAAAAGGGGAGGAAATACCCAAAACTCCAAGAAAACTCTGGCCATCACATGAGGCATTAAGGAGATACTCTAGGTCAAGCAAGACCCCTGCCGGCAAAGTAGCCAATACATTTGTGTTCAAACCCCTCGAGCAGAGGAGTAATAATGCGCACCTCTTGATGTGCTTTGTCGAGGACGGGAAGAGCCCAGAAAAACAGTGAAAGGAGCGGACTCTATTCCCCTGAGGGGCAATATCCCAAAGAAAGCAACCTTACTTAATGTTCAAATTGGATGAAGGCACATGAGAAAAGTACTTACTCCGTTCCATAGAAATAAAGGTGTTAATGATGTCTAGCAGGCTAACCATCCCTAACGTCTATCTCCGCAGGTACCCACACATCAACAGGCCAAGCCAGAACCAAAGTCTGGGTGATCTGACCAAACACATTCTATAATCTTCCTTGACAATCCTCAAAGTCTTATTTACCCCCATTCCTGGGCCCTGCCCCTTTATTTGGACCACAAGGATAACCTGAAGCAGTCTAATCCTGGAGGAGGACCACCCAAAAATGGTAGATCTAAGTTTAATTAACCCTTTTTCTGGAGGTAAACCCCCCAGGCCACTATGTTATCAATATAGGAAAAGAAAAAGGACCTGCGGTTAACAGTTACCAAATCCAAAAGGAACTGTCGGTATTAATCCATTTCCTTTCCCTGCTAGCCTAGGAGGGAAAAAGGGGGGGGAAGGGGTCGGAGGGGCAATGATGAGCGAAGGACTGAGTTGTCCTGTAAAAATATTAGTTAGCCAATGTATGTAAAGAGCTGAAACCAGAAAATCTCACTTTTATCAGAAGAAAAAATGAAAATTCTATTATGGCTCTTAATATATAACCACAAACCCCGCAGGTAAGGGTTAAAATCCATCCAACAACTCATATTCTGGTTGAAATAGAGGGGAACATGAGAAAAAGATATTGTGCAAGCGCACCTCCAAGCTGCTCACCCTAGCAGGGTGTGGCACTCAGCAGCAGACAAGGGGTTAACTTGCCAAATAATGCAGTCAAAGCCAGAAACCGAGCAGGTCATGATATGCGTACCGCAAGACAAACCAGCTGTGCCAAAAATCTTCCAGAAGAAAAAACCCATAAAGATATAAATACATTTATCTTCTTAAAACATGCTGAAAACCAAACCATTTGTGTTCCTAAGTGTGGGTATGTAAATCACCCTGCGTACTGTGCGGTCTTGTCAGGAAGCAGGGGTGGACTGGCCTATAGGGAACTCTGGGGATTTCCCAGAGGGCCTCTGCACCCTGGGCCTCTTTTGTACATTATCTCCAGGACCTCTTTTGGTCCCCAGTAATTATTTCCTGGACCTTTTTTAGTTCCCAGTCCACCCCTGCCAGCAAGACCTGAAGTTGACTTAAAAAAAGGCGTCCCCCCCCCCTGTGCAAAACCTGAAGCCAAGCTTTTGAAAGGTTTTCACCAGGGGCCGGCGAGGGCGTTACACTCCGTCAAGACTTTAATAAATTGAAATAAAATTAAAATAAAACAAAAATAAACTAAAAACATTAAGTTCCACAGAAAATTTCAACTCAGGACCTCATGTTGTTGGGCCCAGCTCCTTACCACTTCCTAAAACCCCGAAAAATATATATATATCTGTAAATATGTGTAAGAAATGCCCCCTCTCCAACCTACTTCACTGGAAATGATGGAAAGCTAAAATAAACACACGAGCAGCGTGCCATAAATCAACTTTGTATTAGAAAAATACAGTGATGAGCTGCGGGCCTGAATCCTAGCTTCTTGACAGGCCGCGCATGCTCTTGATAAGAGAAAACAAACAAACACGCGAGCAGCGTGCAATGAATTCCTTCTTCATTACAAATTCACAGTGACGCGCTGTGAGCCTGAAGCCCAGCTTGACAGGCTGCGCGCGTCACTGATAAGGAATCCAAGCTAAAGAAACAAACACGCAAGCAGCGTGTGATAAATTCCTTCTATACTACCACATTATAGTGACGCGCTGCGAGCCTGAAGCCTAGCTTCTTGAGAGGCAGCGCGCAGCACTGATAAGGGGAACAAAGCAACACAAACACACGAGCAGCTTGTAATTAATTCCTGGTGTAATAAACCTACACCACAATGACAAGAAAACGCTGAGCCGCAGTGCTCTTAAATTGGGGTGGGAGGAGGGGGAGGGTTGGGGGTCTGGTAGATAAACAACACCCGCCCGCGACCGCCAGAAGTGAGTGCTTCAAAGGCACGGCACACGCAGTGGGCAGCTGAGAGGAACAGTAGGTCTGAGGCAACTGCCTTAAACAAATAAATACATTCTGGTTAAAAGTGAAAAACACTGGTACATTTCCTCACAAGAGGACGCTATGAAAGCAAACACGAGGTGGGCAGCTAAGAGGAACAGTAGGTCTGAGGCAATTGCCTTAAACAAATAAATACTTTCTGGTTAAAAGTGAAAAAACACTGGTACACTTCCTCACGAGAGGACGCTATGAAAGCAAACACTCCACAGAGAACACACTGAAAACAAAATAGCCAAGGCAGCACAGTAAAGAAAGGACTGTAAGGAGTAACTGAACTGTGGCATCAGCAGCAAAGAAAGAGGAGTTGGGTTTAGAGTAATGGACTTATATAGGAAGGGTCCCCTGCTCATTGGTCTCCTGCAGGGCATGACCTGTCCTCCATGATGGATTGGGGAGCTCCCTTACATTGACATTGAACTCTATTTAGTTCAGTTCTTTACAACTTTTTTGTTTGTAAAAGTTTTTTCTTTGCTGCTGTGGTTTCAGAGTAAAGATAGAATGCATAATAGGAGCCTCTTGTCTTGCCATAGAATTACTTCCAGTGGGCCACAGCTAGGACGCAGCTCGTTAAGAGGCAGATCACCTGTAAGTGGACTCCTGCCAAATAAAGGAGTTGAAGTCTTTTCTACCAACTGCAAGTTGCTACTTTTTTGTGTGGGGTAAGGAGATGTGTGTGTCTCTTGGAATGGAAAGATGGGGGTTTCAAAGAAAGAGGAAATCTTGTTTAAACCTCTGAGAGTAAGCCCTGTTATGGGAGTAGGGAGATCAAGTGTGTGATATTGCTGCTTTGACTGTCCTCCGGGCGGTAGGGGGGGTACAGCAAACAAGGATGATGAGCGATCGCAAGCCCACCCCCTTATAAGCACTCCCCAGGTCCACGGCCGGATGTGTCGGACCCGGGGGATGCCTAGTAGGGGGGGTGTATGTGGACCCAGGGGGTGGCCAGAGGGGTAGCCCGCTCTGCGGCCTGCCCCTCTAGCGCCCCTGCGAGGGCCGGGCCAGCCTCTCACGATGAGTCTGGTGCCTCTTATTCCATCTCATGCTGGCTTCAGAGCCTAGCCTTTCTTTGCCTTTGTTATTCTGAATGCAGAGCTGGACTCTGTTCTTTAACATTTGCTGCAAAGCCTGATCTATTTGATTCTCTCATATGTTACTAGGACGGCAGAGCATGGGTCCTCTGCCCTATTACATTATTCAAAGAGCCCCTCTGGCTTTTCTTTTCCTCTCCCTTGTCTCACTGCTTGCTTGCTGAATACATATCTCCTTGCTTGAACACTCAACTCCGTGTCTTGAATTGGCCTCTTATTTCCGCTTTTCTGTCTGCAGGCGAAAGGCATTTGCCAGTCACTGCCATGATGGTTCTACCTGGCCATAAGAGGGCAACAGCTAGCCAATATTGGAAGAACATGGGCATATTATGCCAGAGGCTGGTAACTGCATTCCTAATGCCTACACAAGAGACACAACTCTTGCCTTTGTTTCTAACAGTAATTCAGTGAATGAAGAAAAGCGAGAGCACACATATTGCCTATAAAGGAAGGGGATGATGTCACACTTTCTAAAGACATTTTGATCACGCCAGGAGCTAATTTCCAGCTGCAATTAAGCGATTACCTCTTAGACTTCTGGCTTTAAATAATGTTAGTATCACCTGGAAAGCACAGAGGTTGCTCAACAGGGTTCCTGGAGCACGAGGGGTACCCTACTCGTGGGCATGGATGATTGGAGGGCATTCTTGCCCTGTTTTGGAGCCTGGCCCCTACAGCCATGATAGGGGCAGGGGCCTATTACTTTTGGTTGTACGTACCTTTTGAGGGTGGGCAGGCATTGCCTCCTGCTTTAGCCCACTAACAGCTCTGCTTTGCAACTTTATCACACATACCTGTCAGGTGGCATGTAACTCAATGCTACTAATGTTATCAGCCTCAGAAGTCTGGAATCCTTTGCCACATCAACTAGGGTACAGGGCTGCCACCTGAGACTTACCCATGTCTGAGTCTGCATCTTTCACCCTGTGGGGAAGATACACACAGAAAGAGCAGGGCACAGTGCCCTTGGGGGTTTTTCACACTTCTTCCTCGGGGTGGGCACAATTCACTCCGCAGAGAAAGTGGAACATGCTGGGCAACATTCTCACACTTTGACAATGTCACCCAAAGAGCGAAATTGGCCATTTGAATACCTCTGCCGACTTATTATTGCGCAATCCACACTGATGGGTTTCAGCACCTGCTTAACGCGAGATGGCAATTAAGGGCATTTGCCAACGCACTCAAGAAGCACAGGACACCCTCTTACCAGCGACATGCCATGCTCACTCATTCTGATCACTAATTGCCATTTATCTGGGGTCCTGTTAAATGTATTTATTTATTTATTACATGTGTAGCATCACACAAAACTCCCAAGCATCAAGGCGCAAAGTAAACTGCATGGAGTGGACCACTTCCATTGGCGCACATTTTTACTTTTCCGCCACAAAATGGAAGATTTTAGCGTAAAAGGCAGGTGAAATCACATTGCTTTTCCACTTTGGAAGGGTGTAAATACCTCAAGCAATTAGTGGTGCTGGTGGAATTGATATTGGCTTCCTCTGGACTCCGCCCGCTTTTACCAGGTTTAATTTCCAAGCAGATCCCAGAGGAATTCCTTTCCTTATTTCAAGCATGAGAATCCATGCTGGCAGTAAGGCTGCATTTGTCTGGTGGAGCGGGAAATACAGGGGGTCCTGGTGTGTCCACTCGGCTCCCAAACTCCACCCAGAAAATGCACGAAAATCTGGCCAATTAGAAAAAGCAACAGTAATAGTGTGTTCCACCACTTTTTCTGAACCAATTGACCTGGAAAATGGTGTGTTGCATCGGAATCTGAATACATTCACTCTGCCTATTATCCCACTGGAAGATTAAGCCAGGTGCTGAACACAGGTGTTACATATTCCTGCGCACAATCTGCATTTGGAGAATTAACTAACTGAGCTACCTTACAAATTATATCCCCTCTGGGGCTTTACCATCTTAACCCCTTAACTGCCATGAGTATTTCCACCAGTGCCAAGGCCTTTTTTGGTGATTTTGGTATGTCGCCATTCAATCCTTTGTAACTTCTTTGTTACATGAGATATCTCAGCCAAAGTTGGCCCCTTTTTTCCCACATGTAGGCGGTCGTAACGCCACCCAGGAATCCTAGTTTGCTGTAGGCGCTGAGAGAAAATAACCAAAAAGGAGAACATTTGGGTTTTTTTCAGAAAATGCCAATAAAAAGTTGTAAAAAGAAGCCTGTGGTGTTTTCCTTATAAGAAATAGGAACAAATGGTTTGCTGTGCTGGATTTGCCATTTTCCAGGCTTTCAAGAACAGATTGAGTGGAAACCAAAATAACATATTTTGATATGCTAATCAGCCGTTTTGTGAGAGGTAGGCGATTTTGGTGTTTTTTGTCCAATAGGACATGCGTGGACAGAATGGAAGAAAAGGATAGGAAAGCTGAATGGGAATCCAGAAAGGCATACATTTCTGAAAAGTAGACAATTTTCCAAGTTTAGGAGGGAATGATTTGCACAGGTCAGACAACAACTATGTAGGGAAAGATTCTATAGTTTGGGGGGAAATCGGGAAAATGACAGAAAAAAAACACACACATTTCACTCTGGTCACCCACCGAAACACGCAGCCAACAACACATGGCCTACCTCTCCGCGTTCCCACAGTTTTCTCGATAAAAACGGTACCTCACATGTGTGGGTGCACCTACCTGGGTGCAAAGGGAAAAGCCTAGAACACTGGTAACCCCAAGTCTTTTCGCACAGCAGATTTTCAGGAATTTTGCTCATGTGGACAACCTACAGATTTGGGCCTAGGATGTCGAAGCCAAGAAGGAAAACAGGGAATCCCCTGCATTTCCAGAAAGAAGACACCCGTGGGAATCCACAGAGGTCTGAATTGTGCGAATCGCTCCATAATTTATGACCCACAATCCCTGATAAAGTCTGAAATTTAGTGGAAAAAACACAATTTTCACTTTGTCTGGGATTGTGGGTAATACATTCTGGGGCGATTCAATCCCTGGGGCAGATGATCACCCATCTGCCCCCAGGCTATTGCCCCCATGCTTTGGGGGCAGGGGGGAGAGGGCAGATTACATAGTAAGCAACCCCTCCCCCCACTTCAAAAACAGATCCCTGCACGACACACCAAACACATATTCTGGGGGGGATAAATAACATTACATCCCCCCACTTAAAATTGTGGGGGGATTTGTCCCCCCTGTCTCCCCCATGTCCTACGCCCATGGATGCAGACACCGCGTCAGACAGTGACAAGTCCATCCCAGCCATGAAGACTGACAACCCAACCCCTAAGGGGGAGGAAGAAGTTGAGGAAAGAAAATAACATGAAAGAGGCTGATCTAGAGATGTCTGATATGATTTACCCTGATGCAATCAGGCATCCAAGATCCACAGAATGGCAGCCTTATCCTAGGATGGCAAAGTACATTGCCACAGAGGCTGCGTAAGTCAATCGTAAAAAGGAGATCAGAGTGACAATGAAGTCAGAATGCCTGCAACCAGAGCTCACCGGAAAGGTAGTAGAGACTCCGGACCTCGACCCGCGGATGATAACATTTGTGATAAAAGCATCCACAAAGGAATGGATAGGTCATGGAAGAACTACCAGTAGAAATTCCTGGAACTGGTGGGGCCCATAGCTAAGATTATGGATTATGGACTTGGCAGAGATGTCCAAAGACACTGGAGAACCAGTAGATGCAGAGATACTTGGCAACTAAGCTCAGAGAGCAGTTTGCTTATTAGGCAACGCTAACTGCGTCCTATCTTTAGAATGTAGGAGAGGGTTTCTGTTGAACATCGACAGCAAACTAGGAGACCTTATGACAAATGAGGCAGGGGAATGTGCTGAAGGCCCCTTGTTCAGGGAGGCCTTTGCAAAAGAGATGAGCATGTTTGCTGGAACTCACATGACTCTGGAAAATGCACAGTTGTCTATGAGGAAAATCTTTCCCAGAAGAGTTTTTGCTGAGATTGTCCACTATAGAGGTCGTTGGGCTAGAGGGCCCTACTCACAACGCTGACCTGAGGGCCCCAAAGCGCAATGCTGGGAGTCTAGGCAGCAAGAGTTACCCTTCCCGGTGAGAGGGAGATCTACTAGGGGCTGCAGAGGAACATGGAAATGCCAGATATCAAACATCACAGTCAGGAGAGGAGACAAACTCTGTATTACTCACCAGTGAGGGGAAGGACCAAAATGTGTATAGATAAATGGCACAATCTGTCAAGCGATGCCTGGGTCTTACAGACAGTGGTAGGATCAGACTAGAATTCATGAGCTACCCCAAGCAGACAAGGCTTACGGCCAAGCTTGTATTGACTCAGAAGGAGGAGAGCATCCTCCAGGATGAGCTCGAGCATCTCCAGTGCAAGGGAGCGATAGAGCCAGTATCACTAGGGGATCCCAAGTTTATCAGCAACCTGTGTCTGGTACCCAGGAAGGACAAGGTGAGACCAGTCATAAATGTGAAAAGCCTCAATGGGTGGATTACCTACAGGCACTTCAAAATGGAGGGCTTTCACCTCCTCACGGATATCCTGAGGAAAGGAGATTGGCTAGCAAAAATAGACTTGAAAGACGCATACCTCACTGTGCCGGTAGCACCAGAGGATTGCCCTTTTCTGTGTTTTCTGTGGGAAGAATGCACATGGCAGTTCAAGACTCTGTCGCTCGGCCTTTCTTCAGCCCTGTGGGCATTTACCAAGCTGATGAAACCTGTAGCAGCAGCTGCCAGGGAGATAGGTATTTGAATGATAATTTACCCAGATGACATCCTGGTTCTCGTGGCGGAAAAGGTGACGCTGCTAGAACAGGTCCAATGGCTGAGTCACCTACTAGAGTCACTGGGGTTCCTTATCAATTAGGAAAAGTCAGAACTAGTTCCCAAGAAAAGGATTGTCTTTCTGGGATTCGTATTGGATACCAGGAAAGCAATGCTGGAACTGCCAGCGCAGAAGATGAGGGACAGCAAAAGGGAGATCAGAGCGTGGCTCAAGAAGGAAAGGATTTCACTCAGGAGTTTAGCGAGGGTAGTAGGTCTCTTGGCATCATCCATTCAAGCCATATTTATAGGACCCTTGCATTACAGGACCCTTCAGTGGCTAAAGATAAGGCATCTTCAGCAAGGTTTAGGATATCACCAGCTGGTCCCCTTGGATCAAGTTCGCAGGACAGAATTGCAGTGGTGGCTCCAGAACATGGAAGTCTGGAACAGACAAGCAATCTTCAGGACATTCCAGAGCTAGCTATAGAGCTAGGCACCAGCAGATCAGGCTGGGAGCCAGGTGCTGTACTTTGGAAACAGGGGGAAAGTGGAGTTCTGAGGAGCTGAGTCTTCACATCAACTGCCTAGAACTCTTGGCAGGGTCATTTCAATCAGGTAATTCGCGAGAGACAGAATAAACTGCTGCATCCTCCTCAAGATGGACAATGTGTTTGCTGTAACATATATAAATCATTTCGGGGGGGAAAGGTCCAAGATGCTGGTGGAACTAGCAAAGGACTTACTGCCTGGAGAAACATTTGTCTGTCACAGTGGAGTATCTTCTGGGAGACCAGAAAGTGGCAGCAGATATCTTCTGGTCTCCAGTGACTGGATGATTCAGAGGGATCTTTACGACAAGATAGCCGCACTTTGGGGACCTCTGGACATCAATATGTTTGCCTCCAAACTGTAAACACAGAGGCCCAGATTCTTCAGCTGGAGGTTAGATCCGGACGTGCTTGGCGTGGATGCGTTTTCACATCATTGGAGGGGAGCGAGACAATACGCCTACCCCCGTTCACAATCTTAGCCAGCATGTTAGTGAAGATCTACAGGGAGAGCGTGAAAGTTGTAATTCTTACCCCTGCCTGGAAGTTGCAAGCATGGTTTTCAGTTCTGATGGAACTTTCCTCGGATTTCCAGCAGACTCGGACCTGCTTTCGGACCCGACAGGCAATTGTCATCTCCTGAGATGACAGATGCTCTCCCACTGCTCGCTTACAGGGTATTGGGAGTAAGTGGAGCATGCCAGGCATTTCAGGGCATGCTGCCCAACTCATCAAGGAGTCATGGGCTCCCTCTACACTCAGAGCTATAATGCAGCATTGGCTCAAGTGGGAGGTCTGGTGCCGCCAGCACAATTTTCATCCTGTTTCTGCCCCTGTAGTGCAAGTTCTAAATTATTTAGCTGCCTTAGCACAGGAGGGCAGGGCCATCAGAACTCCTGGAGTGCATAGGTCAGCGATCTCACCAGGACAAGTGATGATA
Organism: Ambystoma mexicanum; assembly: GCF_040938575.1. NCBI lineage: Eukaryota > Metazoa > Chordata > Amphibia > Caudata > Ambystomatidae > Ambystoma > Ambystoma mexicanum. The sequence goes on from NC_090929.1 coordinate 483,249,482, forward strand.
GGCAAGAGGCTTGTGGGAGAGCACCCGGCGGTTATGCAGCTTCTTCAGGGAGTAAAATTGTGTGCACCACCGACGCAGAAGTATGCTTATCTGTGGGACATTAATGCTGTGTTACTGCTATTCATTAGTTGGCCACATAATAAAAATGTTTCTTTGCTACAGTTATGGGGCAAGCTGGCTATCCTGCTGTGTTTGGTATGTTGTAGGAGAGTGTCTTACGTCAAGGCTTTAAAGCTAGACCGGAAACTGTTTTATCCGGAAGGGGTAGCCTTTAACGCAGTAAAGAGGACGAAGACTAATTCCAAAGTTATTTTTTATCCGTAGCTACCAGAGCAGCCAAATCTATGTGTGCATACTGCACCAAGGAATATGAGCATGGGTCAGAGGAGTTCAGACCAGCAGGAGTCACCCAGCTGCTTGTATCGCAGAGGAAACCCTTCAAGGCGGTGGCTTCTGTGACTATAGCCAGCTGGGTCAGGGAAGTTCTGGCTCAGACATGAGTGGTCTTGTCCACGTTTGGGGCTCATTCACTGAGAGGAGTAAGGTCTTCCACAGCATTTATGGTAGGAGCCAGTCCACTGGATATCTTGCGAATAGCCGATTGGTCGAAGGACTCCTCATTTAGGGCATTTACCTTTAAGCCAGTGGCATTAGTAGCAGTAACATTGGTACAGAGCTTTGAACAAGCATAATGCTCCCCTCTGGACTTGACATAGAATGAAGATTTCCCAAGCGTACAGCACAGGGGGTCTTACTTCTATTAAAGACGCAGAGGCAAGCATTATTCCCGCCCTTCATCTGCAGCGATTACAATGGTACGCTAAGGTTGTGTAATTAATTTTGTATATTAGAGAGCTGCTTATACCTGTCCTATGATTTCTAATCTCACAGGGGAAGAACAGAAAAATGATTGACGGTTCCAAAAGAGCTGGCAGGAGTAGATTTGCAGCAGAATGGGCGGATACGGAATTGGACCTAGTCTGCGGCTAAAGGCTAGAAGTGGGGTTCTTTGGTTAACCGTATTCTCAATTGTCTCAGAAACATTTTGTTCAGTTGGGACAGTTCAGAGAAGTTCAGAAGAGGAAGGCACTTATACAGGAAGAATCGTGGTTGGCTCTAGGTATGGAAACAGCCTGTGCTAGGCTCTGTTGTTGTCCAAGTCTAATGATGGGGTTCATATGTTGCAAGGTCACAGGAGCTGTCGGGATTTAGCCAGAGCCCCAATTGTTAATTAGAAAAAGGAAGTTTTCTCCTGGTTATCTTGCTTCAGTGGTTCAAATAATAGTTCTAACAGTTATTGCGATACAAGTTTCGCTTTTATTTGTGCTAGTGCTGATTTGTTTTTAACATTCAGTTGGTATGCATTGAGTACATTTACGGGCAATTGTATGCCTTCTTTGTCAGCCGACACGTGTTTCGACCCGTGGGTCTTTATCAAGGCTATTGTAGACACTAGTCACGAGGAGCCGCAACGGACCTGATATATAGACCTGAACCAAAAGGGCCCAACAGGAGCCACTGTCTCTACAGGACAGCTTTCATACCACAAATCAGGACCACCTAGCGGGCTAGAGACTGTCTACAATAACCTTGATAAAGACCCACGGAGAAAACTTCCTTTTCCCACTTATACAGGAAGTGACATGCTGTGTGCAAATAGAAGGAATGGGTCTTTGGAACTTCTAGACAAGGACAGCACATAGGGAGTTCTAGTCCATTGTTAAGAGAGGAAACAATATTAAAATGTATCAAAGTTTTTTATAAGTTTTGAAACTGCTGGAAAGTTAGAATGAAAGAAGTTAAAGAATAATATTCACATCCAAATCTTTAATAGAATCAAGACTCCCTGTGCTGTAAGCTTGGGTAATCTTCATTGATAACTCAATTTCTTTGTGTCATTCTATATACACACACGTATATCACACAATAAAGAAATTGCTGGTACATTTTTGCCCTGGAGAACTGCTGAGGCACGAAACACATGTAGGCATGTCATGTTTTGTGGAATGAACATTCAATAGGAAACAATACATTATGTGTATGCATTTGTGAATTAATTCTGCTTTATTAGACAATAACTTTATGTTAGTCTATTGCTTCTGCGTTTGCAAAGAGCGGACAGTTTTGGCAATTTAATTTTGAGCAAGAAATACAAAACTTTTTCTTTGCCATTATTATTTTGTATCGCCACTAAAAGACAAAGCACTTAGTTACATCCACTGCATATAATTTCCTCTTTGTGCACCAAGAATTATCAAACCTTTTCTGTGCAACTGCTACCTAGCATTTGGACGATGGCACAGTCACCTACAGCCACTCAATGTATTTTAATCTCATGCCTGCCTCCAAACAATTCTGTACATTATATACACGGATGCTCCTTGTGAGCATACATGAGCTTTGGTGTGCTATTAACAATAACACAAACAATTCTGTGGCAGTTCTCTCCTCACATCCACGAGAAATGTCACATGCATGTGCTATGAAGTTGCTCATTGGGAGTCAGTAATAGCACAAAAAGATCACCTGTCCTTTTTCAGTGTTCTACCCGCCCCTCCACTAAATCCCATGTCAATGTTCTACCTGCCTCTTAACCGTAGTCTATTTTAATTTTCGCCCTCTCTTTTTCCTTTTCTACTTTACCCTCCACTTAAGCCTATTCCCACAACTGCTCTAGCAACTGCCTACCTCATCCTCCATCCTGCTGATCAGGGGAGTTGCTAGGTCTGGAAAAGACCTGGGGCTAAGCTGATGTCGGAACTGTCGGGACTTGGGGCTAGCTAGTCTTTTGGCTGTAGCTCCTCAGATTCTATCCGGGGCTACAACCAAAAGATCAGGGGCTATAGCCCCCTTAGCCCCCCCCCTAGCAACGCCCCTGCTGCTGATGGTGACATGGAACACCTGCCTAATTGATATTATGGTAGCCCGACAACCCAAATCACTAGCCTGAACCACTAATGATGTTTTGAACCGCTTGATTCACCAAAAAATGCATCCTATTCGGATGCTTGATTTTATGTTCGATATTCTACCCAGGTTTAGTTTAAAGTGTTACCCATCTTACTATGCTTTGCAACTTTGACCCACTGACATCACTAAGCATGACCCCCACATCAGTCTCTTTCCTGCAGAATGTTTTTCACGAGTACATTTGTGCAGTTACACCTTTGGGCCGGGTGCATTTTATACGAAGTGCAAGGAAACTCCTTTAAGACAGACACAGCAAAAAGTGCCTATGCCTGCAGCAACTTGTCTGGATAAGTCTTGGCCTGTGTTGAATACCCTTACAGGCCAAAGTGAATATGCTTTCGTCCAAAGGAGCGGCTTTCAAGAAAAAGTTCCCTTCTACGCCTGCTCGACTTGCACGGCACAAAGGGATTTATTAACTCTTCGAAATTGATTTCCTTCAATATCTCTCGAAGGCAAAATTAAATATTAATTTTCCCCAAAAGTCTGTTTCAAGAAACTGTACAAAAAGTATTGATTTAGCGGTGCTGATCAACCAATGAATGATGGCTGCCTGGAGAGTAGAAACCCTGGGGACCCCGCTGAGTAGTAGGCTACCGAGAAGGGGCAAGGACAGGTAATGTTTATTTTCTTCTACAAAGAGAACATGCTCATTCTATAAAAGCCAGTCCTCTCAACATATCCATGTGTCAGGAAACACCTCTGCTGGCCAATTAGGCGGGGTTAATGTCACGCTGTAAGCAGCCATTAGTGTTCTTCATCCCACTTTGGTGAAAGAAGATGTTTGGACCTCATCAAGTTAGCTGTGTGGGAAGAAAGCAGTGGTAATTCCGTTACCGTCACTTTTGTTTGGTTGTAACAGACTTACCGCCCGTTTTCCAGAAACTGCCAAATTGTAGGTTTTGGTGGATACGCCGCCAATGGTAAATCCTCCCTTTTACCTGCAAAAATCGGCAGACTTGCCATGTGGCAAATCCACCAGCGGTAAATCTGTCAAAAATCTGCACAGAGTCCTATGGAGCACACAAATTGCGAATGACACTGCCCTACCAGCACTTGTAATCCCATGGTAACTCCACAGGATCAAGTGGTGGTAACGGTAATAGAGTTTTGCAGTGTATTTACTGCCGAATTACCACCAAACTTGCAATGAGGCCCAAAGTGCAGAATTCTGCAAGCATTACCCTGTCCCATCCAACAATGTCCATGATTAAGGCATCCACACTGATTCGCTCAGATTGTTGATGTTTTTTCATGGACACTCAATTTGAAACAAAACATCACTTCCCTACACAGCTCTGTGGTTCAAGCAAAAACATCAAATGCTGTAGAAAGCACTGAATTGTTTTCCAAGACTTTTTCTTTACGAGCATGCATTGGCAAACATACAAATAAAGAGCACATGGCAACCTTTGCCAATTCTGGTGAACTGCTTATAGGTGTTTTATTAGGACCGGCTATGGAGGAGTGCTGCCTGTAGTCAAAACCTATAGGGGGCGCTTCAGTGAATCTAGTTACTTGATTCTTTTGTGACAGAATACAAAGTCTACAGTAATGTATTTATCTATTTATTTATTGCGCTTTGTAAGGTGCTTATACATCAAGAAATTGTGTTGCAAAACCCCCACAGTGCAACAGGGAGGAAACATGGGGAAAAAAGGCAAATATAATAACAATGAAGAGAAAGAAAGAGGCGGTTCCTACTAGGCTTCGCGAGCATTCAGAGCATGCAAGTGCAGAGAGAGAGATAAGGTACAATGGAGGGGGGCAAGTGCTAGGAGTTGCACAGAGGGGAAGTGCAAACTATTCAAGAAAAGGCAGACGGAAAGACTGGATCTTGCAGCAAGTCTGGAGCAAGGACAACATAGGTTTGGCCCTCAGTAGAGGGGGCAGGGCACTCCAAACCTCGGACAGGGGGCCCTTGAGATGGTGCCCCCCCAGCATCAGATGCACCACCCTTTGCACAACGAGGCACAGCTTCTCATAAGACCTCTCGTTGTGTGAAACCAATGTGATGCAGCACTTCCTATTGCAGATAAACTGCTCAAGCTTCCTGCAAAGCTTCAAAAGCCAAAATGGCGAACTTGTACTTCACACAAAAGACATTATGAGTTCGGCGGTAGCCGTGCCGGTAAAAATCTCACAACTGCCACCTGAGTCATTTTTGTTACGGCGCACAGCAATGGGGACTTACCGGGGCATTACAGCCCCAGTGGTCCCGGCAATTGCCCATTGCAGGGCGCCGGAAAATATGTCTCCATATTCCCATTCAAGTCCCATTGGACTCAATGGGAATGGGGAGGACGGATGCATCAGCACCATTCATGAAGGGTGCTGGTGCATCCATCAAGGTCTGCGAGCGGGTGACTTTCCGCCCGACAGGTCAGACCTAGCGGGCGGAAAGGCACCCGCTCGCAGAACTTGTAGTTCGCCGGACTGGTAACCTTGTAATGAGGCCCATAGTCTTAAACACTGCCTGCATGTTAAAGATTTGTTCAACATGTTAAGGCTTTCATCAACGAGAAATCAGTGGTTGTGTACTTTAATACCTTGGATTAACACCATGATATTAACAAATGCTGCTTGAATTCACCCTGGGCAAAACAGAAAGGTGATGGCTGGAAGGTTTTGAATTAATCATAACCACAGGCAAAGCTCTGGGCAACCCTCCAGACCACCATTTTTCAGCCTGCCAAGCCATTACAGAATGGGAAAAACCATATGCAAATCAGGTTATGTCCTACCCCAAAAGGGGCAGTCCAGCCCGAACTGCTAGGTCACATCCCTTCTGCACGAGACCACAAGCATCCCCAGACATGTTTCAGCCTTGTTGGGAGTCATCAGTGAGGAGTAGCTTGGGTCGCTAGGCCCGGCAGACTCGGGACCCACGTCTGGGCATACCCGTCACACTCGGGGTGACTTTAGCAAAACAGAAAGGTGATGGCTGGAAGGTTTTGAATTAATCATAACCACGGGCAAAGCTCTGGGCAACCCTCCAGACCATCATTTTTCAGCCTGCCAAGCCATTACAGAAGGGGAAAAACCATATGCAAATCAGGCTTGGTTCTACCCCAAAAGGGGCAGTCCAGCCCGAACTGCTAGGTCATATCCTCGACCAATATCAGTCACCTTTCTGATCTCACAATCTTTATTTCTGTGTTGTCCATATTCAGATTCAGCCAATTAGCCGCCATCCAAGTGGCGACTCTGGGCAAAGAGCTTGTGCAGGCTTTGCATGCCAACTCTGGACTGTCTTGTCACTGTGTGTCATCAGCATACTGATTGCACTTTAGCCCATTCCTCCAGATTATATTAACTAGCGGCCCAATCTATACATGAATAACAATATGATATGATATGATATGACATTTCTAACGTGGCTATATAAAAGAGTTTCAAGGCGCAACACTAAGGGGTGAGGACAGAACTTTTAGTGGCCCCATGAGTGAGAGATCCACCAGAGAGATATAAGCACTCCTGATCTCCTACTTGGCCTTACCCTGCAGAAACAAGAAGGCCACCCAATAATGGCTTCCACAGCCACATGCAGACCCTACGATGAGATGAGCCAGCTTTCGCTGTTACCAATGGTGATAAAGGCCACTGAAACATCCAACATAACAAAGGGAAGGCCATGCCTAGATGATCAGACTAAAAAGCAGACCCAATTCGCAATCAGTACCCATTGCCTTTGCCACTGTCTGTGTTTGACCAATCAACACCTGCTCAGTTATTAATTAGGTTGGACCTCTGGTCCCGCAGGGGTCGAAGCAATGATTGCTATTGAAATCGATATGAGAGTGTTTGAACATCTCTCTGAGCCTTTTGCTCTAATTCATTTCCTAGCTACCTTTCCGGCTATCTTTAATTATGTGTCCAGCAATGTTCTACAGTAGGAGTATCTCATGTTATAACATGCTGAACTGTGTAGCAGATCACAGAGTAACAATGTAAGAAGTCAAGATTTTAGTGCAACATATTTTAAAATGCATCTTTCCGGAGCAGAAAAAAAGGATGTTGCCCAACATTTTATAGCCAAAATGCATTTCTCCTATCCATAGCTACTGTATGGCTCTGTGGCATAGGCGGTTTTTCCGAAATAGCCTACTCTTCTCTATTATCAAAATATAAATTAGTCAGAATGTTTATTGGTCGTTTACATTTCCAGATGAGAGTGCGATTCACTGCCCCTAGGCTTGCATCACACTTTATCATTTCAAGCTTAGACGTGAGACTCAGCTGTATTGGGGCACCTTCAGGCTTTCTCAGTCTGCAGGGTTGGGTTGAGACGCCAGCAATCTCAAGGTTCTTACATCCATTTTCAGGTTAGAGGGTAGGTGCGAGACTCCAGATGACTCAAGGCTTCTTCAGCCCTTTTCAGGTGGCATTGGTGTGGTACTTCAGTAGTGTTAAGGCTTCTTCAGCCCTTCTCAGGTGGCATGCATGGTGTGGTACTTCAGCAGTGTTAAGGCGTCCTCAGCCCTTCTCATGTGGCATGCATGGTGTGGTACCTCAGCAGTGTTAAGGCTTCTTCAGCCCTTCTCAGGTGGCATGTATGTTGTGGTACTTCAGCAGTGTTAAGGCTTCTTCAGCCCTTCTCAGGTTGCATGCATTGTGTGGTACTTCAGCAGTGTTAAGGCTCCTTCAGCCCTTCTCAGGTGGCATGCATGGTGTGGTACTTCAAAAGTGCTAAGGCTTCTTCAGCCCTTCTCAGGTGGCATGCATGGTGTGGTACTTCAGCAGTGTTAAGGCTTCTTCAGCCCTTCTCGGGTGGCATGCATGGTGTGGTACTTCAGCAGTGTTAAGGCTTCATCAGCCCTTCTCGGGTGGCATGCATGGTGTGGTACTTCAGCAGTGTTAAGGCTCCCTCAGCCTTTCTCGGGTGGCATGCATGGTGTGGTACTTCAGCAGTGGCAGGCATGTTGTGGTACTACAGCAACGTTAAGGCTTCTTCAGCCCTTCTCGGGTGGCATGCATGGTGTGGTACTTCAGCAGCGTTAAGGCTCCTTCAGCCCTTCTCAGGTGGCATGCATGGTGTGGTACTTCAGCAGCGTTAAGGCTCCTTCAGCCCTTCTCAGGTGGCATGCATGGTGTGGTACTTCAGCAGCGTTAAGGCTCCTTCAGACCTTCTCAGGTGGCATGCATGGTGTGGTACTTCAGCACTCTTAAGGCTCCTTCAGCGCTTCTCAGGTGGCATGCATGTTGTGGTACTTCAGCAGTGTTAAGGCTCCTTCAGCCCTTCTCAGATGGCATGCATGCTGTGGTACTTCAGCAGTATTAAGGCTTCTTCAGCCCTTTCTCAGGTGGCATGCTTGGTGTGGTACTTCAGCAGTGTCAAGGCTTCTCCAGCCCTTCTCAGGTGGCGTGCATGCTGTGGTACTTCAGCAGTGTTAAGGCTTCTTCAGCCCTTCTCAGGTGGCATGCATTCTCTGGTACTTCAGCAGTCTTAAGGCTTGTTGAGCCCTTCTCAGGCGGCATGCATGGTGTGGTACTTCAGCAGTGTTAAGGCTTCTTCAGCCCCTCTCAGGTGACATGCATGCTGTGGTACTTCAGGAGTGTTAAGGCTTCTTCAGCCCCTCTCAGGTGACATGCATGCTGTGGTACTTCAGCAGCGTTAAGGCTTGTTCAGAACTCTTCAGGTTGCATAGTTGTTGAGAGTCTCAACACATCTTCCCTTATTAGGTTACAGGTTATGTGGGGTGCACTGCGAGCCCCAAGGCTTCTTCAGTCCCTATCATGTTTCAGGGTTGGCTTGAAACTCAAGATACCTCAAGGGTCTTTCAGCTCTTCTCATGTGGTAACTTTGGTGTCGGACTCCTGTTGTCCCAAGGTTACTTCTGTCTTTCTGCGGTTGCAGGTTGATGTGAGATTTCAGCAGTCTCCAAGCATGACCAAACGTCACTTGACGTTGTGAAGACAGCACAAGATCCCACAATTACTACAATATCTTACACCCGAGGCTATAGACAAGCACATGTTGTGTTGGTACAAATGCAAGTTATGTTTTTTAGTTTGATATTTGTACAGCGCCTATTGTCATTGTTATGTCTTTGAAGCGATGTGCGGTGGAAGGCCCTTCAGAAAACTGTAGTCTGTGCAAATATGAAAATACAAACATTATACTGCATGTGAAAAGTAATTAGAATGTAGGTGACTATTCAATTACTAGCAGAGATGACTAGTTTAAAGACATTTAAAAAAGTCATGGCAAGCAGTGAGATCAGGCACACAGACTGCAACTATGTCAGTGACTAGGTGACAGTGGGGACTCATTTTTCATGGGACCTAGCTGTGTTCTTTGGGTTTTGGAGCAAAAGGGGGATGTGTGCTTTTGCAACTGTTCCTTGAACTTAAGTCATGGTAAAACAAGAACTAACAAAGGCATAACATTTGGCTTTTGTATGGGTATTATGTAATGTAATCTAAATGATCTTGGATAGTACCCATCTGACACTATTGGTGGCCACTCTGCTCTTTGCTCTGTAGATGCAAAACCTGTGGTGTTGACGGGTGCAGGTCAGAAGTACCGCTTCTGGAGGCCAATCTGTTCCATATGGGTTTGTGGCCTGAACTTGGGAGTATGTTATCGATAGAGAAGAGCCCAATATCTAATCAACTACAGCGCTTTGGGTCACGCATGCCACTGATGTGGCTCAGCCAACAAGGAGTGCTTAGTCATGGCTCGGTTAGTGTTGATGTGCTAATGGCTAGGCCTGTGGTGGCCTTCTGTGTGGGTTTGTGAGTAGTGAAAGGTAGTAGGAGATGTTAAAGGGGAGGTGGTTAGTTAAGGGAAGGCAGGAGTAGGTTTTACAAGGAAAAAAAACCTGTAATCTCTAATGGCTGAAATGTGCTGAGTTCTTAAATGATAATATCATTTGCCATTATTATTCAAAAGATCATTTAATGTGAGACATAGATGGAGCAATTATATATACATTCATGAAATATACATAAACATAATCTTGTGATTATTATTATGTAATTATCCAACACATACCATTACTGCACATGCTAGTGTTTCTCCTTATACAGGCCTTTTCAAGTCTAATACATCTGAAAACCTATGTAACATAATCTCAGCATTTTTTATAAACATATTAGAAGTGATTCATATAGAGACTATAGACTTTGATGAGAAATATGGTATGATACAACCTCTTTCAACGTAGGTAGGTGCAGTTGCTTATATACCTCGCTTTTCTCACATGTAAATAAACAACCTGCAACTCTTGCAATTTGTGATCCTTTGCAGAGAGGTTAATTTCTCTAACGCCTGATGCTACTTGTCTCTCTCTTTTTCTCTCTGTCTCTATTTCTCTATCCCTATCTCTCTGTCTCAAATAGATATATTGTACCCCATGTGGAATAAAAACAAGTATCCCTGAGTTGGCAGATGTGGGAAAGGGGCGATGAGACAACTCAGACATTATCATAACTTGCTAATGCTTATTGTAGAGGAGAACTTGAGGTTTGGTGAAAAGGCAGCTTAAAATGGCGGTTTGAGGACACAGGCATCCATTTCATGTTCATCGGTATGTTGATTAGCAGGCTGAGTAATATCTTAAACATTACTCTAAAATGCTCAGTTGCTTCGCTCAGGCAGGGTTGGACTGGGCTATCAGTCATTTGGCCATGGGCCGAATGACTTTGAGGACCTCGGTGCTGGTTTTATGAACAAGCCACCCTGGGTCGGTTTTTAAAGCTGCAATATTGTGTGCAATATTATTTTTGTAAGTTACGTTACTTTAAGTAACATAAGTTACCTCTCTCTGGCTGCCTGCAGCCCGAGCAAGCTTGCAGCAGATTGGATTGATGGCTGAAGCATTCATCAAAGCAAGGTAACACACACACATTGGTTAGCTAGCTTTGATGAATTATAATGCATAGTCGGGCCGCGCTCGCTGGCCTGCCTCAGTGGCCTGGCTGGCAATGGCATCTTCCACCAGCGACAGCTTGGCTGGCGCCAGTCAGACTGCTGCCACTCCTGTGAATTGTAACACCCTTTACCTCGCACACTGCACACACACACTTGCAAGCTGCTTTCAACTTTGCAGGTGCCAACAGCAAATTGTTGTTGCACTTGCAAAGTTGAAAGCAACTTTGTTGTCTGAGTGCTCTGGGGCCAGGGAAATTTCTAGGCAACAGCGACAGTGAGCCAATTAAATTGTCAGGAAGCAGGACTCAGCGGCATGGAACAGGAGACTGAGGAGAGGTCAGGTGGGTCAATCAACATCTCTGGAGTCCGTGGCGGTGGGGTGGGTGATTGGCTGGGCCTGGGCATTTAAATTTGGGCACACACATGGAGGCAGCAGCACACTGCAGTCACTACAGCACCTGCCACGCGCCACCTAAGTTAAGTTCGGCCTCAGCATGGCTCAGCCTCTGCAGCAGGCAGCAGCTCTAGCCGGAGGATAGGAGCCATCGACTTGAGTCACCACCACTTGTTTTACTTTGGCTTGCTTGTCTTGGCCTTGGGGTCAGGTCAGGTCCCTGGCGGCAGTGGTTGCCTGCCTGCAGACTGTGCCGTGGCAGCCATGAACTCCTGGGCCAGTGACCCACTGCTGGCACACACGCAGACTGATACCCGGTTTGGGGGCCCGAGTCCACCACCAGCACTGGGCTGCTTGGCACTCGCCTCGACGATGAGACGTTGACGAGACACTGTGACACCATGTCACACCAGAAAGTAAGTGTGGGTGATTCGGGATTGTTTGTCACACAATATGACTACAGGGACAGGGGGTCTAGGGTTTGACTGGGCTGAGCATACAATTGTCTCGGAGACACCAACAAAAAAGTGGCCCAGTCCATGCGTGCATGGGTGAGAGGGTGGAAAGAAACACTTGCTAATTTGCAATCATGCTTTGGTTCTTGTGTGGCTTGACTCTTGATACACTCACTTTTGTTCAGCGTTACTAATTGGCTCACTGCTGGCCTGAGTCCACCACCACCACCACTGGGCTGGCACTCTCCTCGTCGACAAGAACTTGACTCGACACTGTGACACTGTGTCACAGTGGCAAGTATGTAAGTGGGAGTGATTCAGTATATTTTGGTGACAACACACACTGTATGACTACAGGGACAGACAGGGGGTGTAGGGTCAGACTGGGCTGGGCATAAAAATTGTCTCAGGCACAAACGAAAAAGTAGCCCAGTTACAATAGCAGTTTATTCCTTTTGTGACAGACTGTTTGAATAGTACCCAAGGGTGAATTTTTCGGTAAAATGCAATGCAAATTGTGCAATTTAAGAATATTGATTCAGCAACAGTGGTCAAAACTACTAGCCGCATAGTGAAGTAATTCATTCAACTATTATTGGCCCATATGGGCCAAAAAAGTGTCCCACTTTGACCCAAAAAATTAGCCCACACTAGCATTTTGTCTTTTTGTTTCGGGCATTGCCCTGTTTCCCTATCAGCCAGTCCATGTGTGCCTGGGTGAGAGGGTGGAGAGAAATGGTTGCTAATTTGCAATCATGCTTTGGTTCTTGTGGCTTGACTCTTGATACGCTTTTGTTCAGCGTTACTTTTGTAGCTTCTTGGCTTCCTTTTTCTCTGGGATACGTGCTGGCCCACGCTACTAGTCTTGCTTGGCCCTCAGCTTTTATGCTGCTCTTTGCCCCGCACTCAGTGAACTCTTTGCTTTATATATGTGAACTGGCAGCAGCCTTCTTGATGGGCACATTTTCCTCAATGGCACTACCTCACCGAGATATTGAGTTCACAAAAGTCTATTTGGTCGTACAGTTTTGTACATACAGCAACAGAGGTGTGTGTGTACTCGGACAGAATGTATGTGATGTGAGGCTTGTGAAGGTACAATAACCGCACAGTGCTCATTCGACCCCCACTGCCACAAAGCGGCTTTTGGCATTACTGGCCATCCCTTACTTCCAGTCTTGATTTGGGAACAAAGCATCTTACCATGATGCAGTGAGGGCCTGTGGACCCTGTCACAGAACTGTATGCAAAGTTATGTTATTTTATTAGTTGTGCTGTAATGTAATATTTGAGCATAAATACGACTGGCAAGGTACTTTCCAGTGTTATAATTTGGCTGTACTGCTTATTAAATGCAACTCTATTTTCATTACTGGTGGCAACGAGTAGACTTGGCTATGTGATGATGTTGTTTTTTTAAAAAAGAACAAAATGAATGTTATCACTTTCTCAAGCATTTACACAAAACATAACATGCAACATACAGATGAACCCTGCATAAGTAGCATTTTCTGTAAAGTCGTGAATTGACGCGATTCGTGGATGATGGTTTGAGGGCCACTGTTTTTTGAGGCGAGGGGGGGGGCACTTTTTTTTGGCTGTCCATGTCTATTTCTTGTCCTAGTCCGACCCTGCCCTCGGGCCATGAGTTGCAGAAGGGTAACTATGCCAAGCGATAATTACCTGCCTGAAGGTCTTTAAGGCTACTGGCACATAGTGGCAGTACCAATACTTGTTTGGTAGCTTTGAGTTTGAAGTAAAAAAAAATAATAATAAATTGACAACTCAGTAAATTAAATGTGATTTCATTTTCTAATAGAGAAATAACATGGTTGTCCTCATAAATGAAGTGTTCAAATTGCAAACTTGGTTGAACTGTAAACAGTTTATCTAAAAGAAAGCAAACGGGTTTACCGTGTTTAAGCGTTCTTTTTCATGTGTTAAATAAGATGTTCCAGCGGCAAAAACATGTCCTCATAAACTATATTGATTTTCATGTGCCAGACGTTCTCGTTCTTCTTTTATGGATTGGTGTTTCGTTTTTCTTTTCCTACCCGCACCTGGAAAAAGCTCCGCTGCGCAGTCACCAAAGTCCTCCAAGAGAGACAGAGACAGAGTGAGTTCAAAGACGAGTGCCGCTTGGACATTGTTTGATGCCTAGGGATTGGGGTTGGTGCAAATCCCAATCCCCAAGGTGACTACTAACGTAGAGCCTCTTGCACGTGAAGAAAACGTTGCAAGGCATTTCTGGGGCGGACTGGAGTTAACACCCTACAAGAAACGGCGGGAGCTCATTTTCCTGTCTTTCCTTGACAGGAGCCCACCACCTACGAAGTGCTCACGGATCCGAAGTCATCACACACACAGACACACGCTGCAGGGTCGGACTGGGGCATTCCACTGGCCCGGGCAACAATGGAAACGTGGCCCACAGTTGCAAATTGCAAGTCATTCCTTTTGTGACAGACTGTTTGTGTAGCACCCATGGGGGATTTTTTGGGTCAAATATGTTGCACATTCTACATTTCAAAGGATATGTGTTCAGTAACAAAATTACTAGCTACATAGGGAATTAATTAAGCAAAGTGGCCCATTTTGGACAAAAAACAGTGGCCATTTTGACCCAAAAAATAGGCCCACAGTAGCATATTGGGCATGGAAATTCGGGCTTTGGCCTATTGCCCTATAGACCAGTCCGAGCCTGCACATGCACCAACATCATATTAACTTGTGATTACTACTGCTGTGGTCTTCAGCACCACACACAGCCAGGATGCACAGGCCCGGTGAGTGGTCACACAGTGCTGAGTGACTCCCACATGGCCAAGACTAGCCTTGCTTAGATAGGGAGCCACTCCAAACTGGATGCCTCCTTTTAGCTTGTGTTGCCCCCGCTTATGCGCAAGTTCGGGTTGGCAGACAGGAGCAGGTTAGGGAGATGGACACTTTCTTCATTTCCAAGGGTCATTAAGCATAAAGTGCGGAAAATAAGGCATCATCGCCTGGCAGCACTTTGCTCCCCTGCGCGCTGAACTGTGCTGCACGCATCTCAGTGTTGTGGTCACAATTCCGCGTGCCATTGGCACATGTAGATAGCATGCCAACGTAGAATCAGAATAAAAGCAAGTTCAACCAACTAGAGAAGACATGGCATTGTTGTCCTTCTTATATTAAACAAATGGAAGACAGAAGGGCAACTTAATAATGCCACGAGATTCGTCCCCCCTAGTCAGGCCTACGAATGTTTCAAAACTTAAGGAATCTCGCAACATCCATGTCAGACCTCCTACGGACTTAGAAATTCACCAAAAAAGGAAAGTTATACATATTAATACATGACACCACCAGGTAAATATAAATCGACACAATATTTTATTAAATTGACATAATAAATAGTTCAATTCTTTCAAAAACAGAAGTTAAAATACAGTGAATATCACTGACAGATAAAAACCACATTAGGAATCACAAAAACTTTCGTACACGTGTTAAAGTGCAAAATGAACTTGAAATAATCAGGAGACTTTTAAAGACGTTCTGATACAGACAACTAACTTCATTGACAAGTTGTAAGAACAGAGTGAAAAAACACCCAATTTCGAGAAAGGAAGTTTTATTTTTATACTGAGCTAAAGGATGGTCCCTACTGGCAGGGTACCAACTCTCTATATCGAATGCCTAATTTGATGAATCCGTCTATGAAATAGCTGACGGTTCTAAACAGTTAAATATAACTTTTTAATATTTAAATGTTGGTGAATGTACAACATAAACAAAACCCTACATGTTTCATTCTCAAACCAAATCATGTAAATATGAGAAATTCATCAGGGGTAGAGCAGAAAAACAACAACAACAACAACCAAAAATTGGGGTTAGATTGCAAAAGCTCCAAAAAATCTTATCGGGTCTTTTCAGATTGGGTTCTTTCGTGGTGAACCTCATTTGCCTAGGAGGAAAAACATGGAAAAAAGGGGGACAGCTGTAAGTGAAAGCTGTACACACTATGTTAAACTCTAAAACCAAAAGGAATAACAATTAACATCTTCTGGGAGCTTACCGTCAACACTAACACATGGACTGTGACGGGACGGGTGGGTAAAGGTATCTTCTTTGTAGATACAAGCAGAACTAGAGGTAACAATAAAACAACGCTTGAGAAATAGCTAATCGCGAGATACATATTGAAAAAAATATATTATTTTAGGGCAGAATAATGGTAGGCATTCTAGCACCAACCCTTCATATTAATGGATTTATAATCACGTCTTAAACAATCTGCATAATGACTTATAGTACCAAGTTAGTAATTGCTGTACTGAGAACATCTTGATATACGCCTGACCTAAATCCTGTTCGAAAGTTTTAAACTGTAATCTAGAAAGGCACCTATTTATCCCAAGCTTAAATGACCGCGTCTAAAAGAAAGGTCAAATGTCAGTATTTACCTTAGGTCCGAGGCAAATGTTCGTTCTTTTTCGCCAGAAAACCAAACTTGGGTTTTAAGGTTTAAGACTGTGGAATTCGACTCCCAAAGCTGATGTAAATAAGCTGGAAAATACACTTGGTACCGCTAGGTTAATCCACAGCCTAATCGGCGTAGTGGACGTTCATTGTAGTCTTCGTGGGTAGACTCCTGAATGAAAAAACACACAGTCATACCCATTAAGCCCGTAGTCACCGTATAAATACGGCTCAAAAACTTATCTGAAATCATTCTTAAAAAAGGTTATCTAAGAACAGAAAAGGAAAGGGAAACCGTCAGGTCGTGCTATACTTGCAGCCGACTTCAACTCTCTAGTTAAAAAAGCACTATAGGTACTTACTTCTGTGCCCGTTAGGGAAGCTCTCAGGCGCTTGTTCCAGGGTCGCGTACAATGACGCTAGGCAGTCTGGCCGACGGATATGACGGCTTAAAAAAGGCCGGACTATAATAGTGAAAGTGTTAACAGGGAACACCTGTGTATGACGTGGCAGGCTGCCTATTACAAGAGAAGGAACCCATATGTGCGCGGCGCAAGGCTAACTTGGTGCACTAGTAACATCCTACATGTTGACAAGGTTCGGAATTGAGCCGAAAGGCTGGAAGTGATTGGTATCGCTACGGGTAACTGTTCACGGCACGTTTTACTGATTAAACCTGCACTAAAAAGGTGCAGGGATCATGTAGGCTATATGGCTTCCGTATTAAAGTACTGTTCAGATCGACGGCTTTGTTCAGCCTGAAGACCTTAACACAAAACCTCTGTGCACGACGTGGCAGGCTGTATAGTAAGTAAAAAAACACACCCATATATGCGCAGTGCGAGCCTAAGTAGGTGCACAGATCACGTCTTCGTCATGACATGCTCTGAACTGGGCTGGAAAGCCAGAAGCATCTGGTATTTCTACAGGTACATGTACACAACAAGGTTAACAGATGGTGCCTGCAACCAGCAATAAAGGATGTAAAAATTATAGTAGCTAGGTAACTGCAGTTTTAAACGCTGTTCCAATCGATAGCTTCATTCAGTCCTGCTACTGTAGTATTACACAAAAAAATTAGCCAAGTTTCTTTGGTTTGTAATCTCTTAGTAACAGAATCGCCTTCCGTGCCTGCAGAGATGTGCAATAGCACAGTCCATCTCAATTGCTCTGCTTTGTGGTCCATAGCAACAAAATGACCTACCATAGGAGCTAACATCACCTTATTCTTTATGCAACTTCTGTGCTCGGAAATCCTTATTTTGATTTTACGCTTGGTCATACCTATGTACATCTTTTTGCAAGGACACCAGACCGCATATATCACGTTGTTAGAGTTACAATTGGTGAAGGTATTTTGGGACCATAACTTTTTAAGGCCGATGTCAACCTTCAAGGTTCTGCTAGTAAGCTTACAATTAGTGCACTGACCGCATGGTGCATGACCCGACATTTTAGAGAGGCCCCACATTTCGGTAACACTCTTTTGCCGAGATTGGCCTCTAGAGATGTCATTCTTCGTGAGGAGCTCTTTAAGGTTAGGTCCTCTTCTGAACGCACACAAAGGGGGGTCCACCGGGCAATCGCCTCCTTGCAGAATGTGCCAGTTCTTTCTAATAATTTTGACAACATGATTGGCTGAAGGATTAAAAGTGCTCACAAACACTAAGTTTTTGCTATCTGTCGGCTTGTCCCGATATTCAAGAAGCGCGCTTCGATCGTTATTCGAGGACCTTTTGTACGCGCGCTTAATGATATTTTTAGGATAACTTCGCGCTTCCAATTTAGACCCCAGAACTAGAGATTCTTGACGGAAAATGTCCCGTGTGGAGCTATTCCTCTTAAGGCGCAGAAATTGGCCGAAAGGTACATTTTCTCTCGTATGCCGAGGGTGGCAACTGCCAAAGTCAAGTAGTGAGTTGCGGTCTGTAGGTTTATGAAAAGGTTTGATTTTCAAAACATTGGACACGCTGTCAACCCAAATCGTAACATCCAAGAAATTAAGTTCCTTATTACTATGGGTAGAGGTAAATTTCAAATACCGATTTTGTGTATTGATCCAAACAACAAACTTTTCAAACTGGGCTAAAGTACCGTTCCAGATGATTAAAATATCATCGATGTAGCGTCGCCACAAACCCAAATTATCAAAAAAGGGATTTGTGGGACTATAGATGATCCCCCTTTCAAAGCTTTCTACATATAAATTTGCTGCTTAGGGGGCAACGGACGAGCCCATCGCTGTACCGTGAACTTGGCGATATAACTGGCCATTAAATCCAAAATAGTTTTCGGTTAAGGCCATTTCGGCGCACCACAGAATGAAACTGTTGGGTACTTTACCCGTTGTTCTTTTAGTTAAAAGGGTCTCTTCCAACACTTGTAATGTTTCTTGCTGTGGGATAGAAGTGTAAAGTGACACTATATCTAAACTGACCAATAGCTGTTGTTGAGGATCGAATTGCATGTCTTCGACCATGTTAATCACTTCAGTAGTATCTTGTACAAACGAATACATGGCTGCAACGTACGGTTTGAGATATTTGTCAGCAAAGCGCGAGAGTGGTTCTAGAATTGATCCAGTACCTGATACAATCGGACGTCCCGGAGGGTCCACCATTGTCTTGTGGATTTTCGGAAGAATGTAAAATTTCGGTACGGTAGGGCCTTTCACTTGTAAGAAATCACACTCTTGCTGACAGATCCAACCACGTTCAAGTGCTTTCTCAACTTTGTTGGTAATGAGTGAGGGTAGACGTTTAGTAGGATCTTCGGTGATGGGTTGATAGAAACTGTTATCATTCAACTGTCTAAGGCATTCGTCAATATAATCACTTCTATTTAGCATAACAACCGCTCCTCCTTTGTCTGCCTTACGTAGAATAATGTCTGGTTGGCTGGCCAAGTTCTTAACAGCTAGTCGTTCTCGATTACTCATATTCTGAAAAGGATGTTTTGATTGTTGATTTTCAAAGAGTTTGAGATCGTGCCACACTCTCTTTGTGAACACAATCGCTTCAGGAGTGTAACTGGCAGCTGGAGGATTAAATGAAGATTTGTCGCGAAAACCACTTTCATTATCTTGATTATCATAGCTATTCTGAAAAAAATATTGTTGTAAGTGTATTTTACGCAACAATTGCTCCACTTCCACTCGTGTACGAAACTTGTCATACTGGACAGTTGGGACAAAACCCAAACCCTTATTAATCACAGAAACCTCCTCTGCAGAAGGACTATAAGAGGATAGATTGACTAATAGGGTCTGTTGCTGCGGAGTACACGTTGGTTTTCGTCCCACAGATCTACGTCCTGGCGCGGATCTAAAAAACCTTGTTGTTGTAATTGTTGTGGGGGAGCACCAGCGGGATTGCTCTGGTTCGGGGAGTAAAAATTACTCCTATTGCGAGAGTTACGTGCATTACGTCCTGCTCTCCTTTGGTTCCTCCCCCGATTCCGAGAACCTTTATAGCCTCTCTGTTGGGAATTACTGCTATTATTAGAGCTTACTGAGCTAAAGGAAGTATTGCCGAAATTGACACGTCTTTGTCCGCCATGTTTTTGTCCATTTGGCTGTTGGCTGGCAAAAGGATCATAACCTTCTTTGGTGTAACGAAACGCATTCTCGTGTGTGAATTGTAGAAGGTCTTTCTTCATACGTGTAATGCGATCCTGTGTACAGAACTCTTTGAAATCAACAATCTCTTTCAAAATTTCATCTAGGCGCTTTTTATAGGTGTCAAGAGGAACTAACTTCTTTATTTCCTCTTCCATTTTTTCAAAATCACCTGAAATCTTAATTGTCATCGCACGGGCTGTATCTATTATAAGTATGGTCCAGTCCCTCCCGCATTTGTTAGCAATATAGCTCCATTGCAAAATGAAGTCCCTATTATCCAAAAATAAGCGGGGTTCATTACGAACCACGAGACCTTGTGGTAGGGTGCCCGACCGTAAATACTCAATCATAATAGATCCGTGAAGTTCTGTCCGAATCAGTCTTTTCTTCAGCTGTAACAATTCATCCCAATTACTCAAATTTGTTATAAGGGACCCTTCTCCCTCGTCGGGAAACAATGAAGATTGTGCCAGTAATTCTAGGACATATTTATCATCATAGCTTTTTGTCCTTTCGGCTGCCATCATGGATCAAGATTAGAATAGGCAGAAGATGGCTTATTAAACCTACTTACCTCCAAAAAAAAGGGTTTTTCTTTATGGAGAGAATAAATGCTAATCTCGTGATGCTCACAACTAAAGCGTTGAATTAATGTCCCTCTGGGCTGCAATTACCACTTAAAAACTGGGTCTTGCGGAAAACTCCGCTCGTACCAATATTAAACAAATGGAAGACAGAAGGGCAACTTAATAATGCCACGAGATTCGTCCCCCCTAGTCAGGCCTACGAATGTTTCAAAACTTAAGGAATCTCGCAACATCCATGTCAGACCTCCTACGGACTTAGAAATTCACCAAAAAAGGAAAGTTGTTGTCCTTCTTCTCTTGCCCTTTCAAATTTAAAGCTTTCAGGTTATCACCAAAACACTTTGGTAGTTGTGGCCGAAATCTAAATACCTCTAAAATCAATACTGCCACAATTCAGTCCAGGTCTCTCTTTGACATGGTACTGTGATTTCTCCTATTTTCTCTCCTTCTACTGTTGTGCCAGTTGATACACACTGTCAAAGTAATCCATGTTGTATCAATGATATTGATATTATTGAACAATACTTTTCTTGCAAGAATCAGGTTATTTCAGTACCTTTCTGTCTGGGGCAAATTTTCTCTGGTTTCTGAAAAAGATTTTTCTCTTATAGTGTCAAATCCCCTTCTAAGGCTGGTGATCGTATTCTGTCCCCACACACAGTTTTTGAAAAACAATCTGTTCCAAGGCTTTGGCTCTTGCACTTCAGCCCAGTTTCCTCACATACATTTGCCCAAAGGACACTTTTGCTGCAAAGCGGTCTGTCAAGGAATTGAGCATCTGTTTACTGCACATAGAGGAAGTAGGCTGATAATGGCGGCGGAGTGGACTGTGAGGTAAGGAGTGGGTTTGGGGAGGGTTACGGATGTGTGTGTACGTGTCTGTGTGTGTGGGGGGGAGGGGCATAGCTGTGTGTGTGTGTAAGTATGTCTGGAACAGGAAAGCTGGCTGAGGCCCGGGTGGGTGGGGTGGCAGATCAGACGTCTGGGCCTGGGGGGAGGAGGGTTGGGGAAGGATCGGGTGTTGGAGGGCTGTCCCCCACATGGGGAACAGAGAGGGAAGTGGGCACCAAAAGGGAAAGATGTTTCCCCACAGTGCCTGAATTAGGTCCAGGGAACCAGCCTATGATGAAATCGGCCTGCGGCAAACATCATAAAACCCACTTCAGAATCAAATTGATCACTCACCTATGGTAGATCCCACAAGAATTTAAAGATAACCTTGATCACTGCACTTTTTTTAGACCACGCCCTGGAGAAAGCAGCATACCTAAAATTAACAACTCATGTCATGCACCATCAGCTGCTTTGTCCCTGTCAGCATGGCATAAAGGCCCAGAAAAGCACTGAAACTGCCACTTTAGGATCATATCTTCAGGGCTACTGATAATGGTGGCTCCTGGACCTCTCTGCTGTTGTTGACTCTGTGGATTCGGCACTTTTATCACAGCCATTGGGCATTGCAGGCTCTGTTCTTGAGTGGCTTGATCCTTTTTAATCTGGTTTATTCAGTCCAGAAGTGCCCCTTTCAATCACCTATGCTGCTCCGTCTCTGTAAAGTGCCGCCGGGCTCCGTCCTATCTCCTATTCTATTTAATATCTATATGAGGCCATTGGGGGATGTGATAGCCAAATGTGGGTTGTAGTATGCTGACAACACACAACTTTGTTTGAAAGTGTCTTCTGAAGAGGTTGTCTCTCTCATGAGTAATGGTTGGAACCCGATTGAGTCTTGGATGTCAGTTGATAACTAGAAGTTGAACTCCTTCAAGAATTACTTTTTTGTTTGTTCTTCTAGCAGACTCACTGACCCATGTCAGTCCTGGCTAAACTTTTTAGGTAAAGAAGGGACATCTGATTTACTTGTCTCCTCTGCCTGTCACTTGGTTTTGCCTAGGCATCAAACTGTCTTTAATCACCCACTTTAACAAAAAAACAGAAGTGGCAAAGTATCAAATCTTCCTTTTATGTCACATCACAACTTTTTTTCCATCTGTTCTTTTTCAGTCAGTAGTGCAAGATTTGGTCTTATCGATATTGACAAGGGTAATACATTCCTCATGGGGCTACCTAAATGCACCTTAAGAAAGTTGCATTCAGCATTTCACACCAGAACTCGCCTTGTGGTGCATGCAAGTAAATGTAACCATATCTTTGTTGAATTTGTTTTAAAATGTGTTGTATTGCCTTTAATTTGACTTGAAACAACCACCCGCCTTTCTTTCTTCCAAATCAATGTTTTCAAGCGGTACTCAGGAAACACAAAGTAAGGCTGTTGCTAGATTGCAATTCCCACTGGGTAAGTGTTTTTCTTTTCAGAAGGTGCACAATATACTTCTGTTTTCTCCCCAGTACACTGAATGAAACCTTTGAATGCTGGGAGGCAATATTTGCACACATACACACTCAGCTAGGCTGTAAAATGGCTCTTATATTGCCTCTGTATTCCCCAAAAGTATACATAAATGAATAAATTCAACAAAAATAATAAGTAAATTAATGAATAAAAGTAGTTTAGATAAAATACATCACTGCTAACACAGCTGCAAAGCACATCATCTCACCAGAACTTCACTGGAATGTTCCCAAACAGGCAGGCAGAGAGATCTTTGGCAACGGCCCTGGAGCGGTGCGTCCATCCTCCAGTGAAGCTTTCTCTCTGTCTCACTGCTCCAGAGCCTTCTTTTTAAGCCATCTGCAAATGCGTGATGGCATTTTCCAGAACCTACTGGCTTTTCAAGTCTCTACCTGTTGACAGTTCCCACGGGCCCCTGGCCGGAGTGACCCATGGCAACTCCAAGAGGCAAAACACTTCCCTTTGTCATGAAAGCATGAAAACAGCTACATAACTTTTCTTCAGCTTTGCAAGATTCTCTCACAACGTTATACCCGCTGGCATCTTCTTCAAAACAGTCCCTGAAGCAATGCAGAAGCAAGAAAACATGTTTGCCAGGGGAATAATACCATCCACGTTATGAGTTCACATTAAATGCAGCTTTCACTGAGGCCTGAAGAAAATATGCAGATTTCACTGAGGACTGAAGAAAATGTCCATTATGGCTCCAGGAGCACCCAATATGCACTGCACCCAGGCACCACGTTTTAGTCAAAAGCATTACAGTAAGAAATCTCTTATGGGCTATTCAATCTACTATTTGATTAGTCACTGAATCTGGTATGCTCTTCCAGAACATCTTAATCCTGCACTGGCTCTTCTTTCATAAGGAATTGAAAACCTATCTCTTTTGGCAAATTTGATCACATCTTTTGTGCTTGTTTCTGCTATATAAATTTATTTTTGCTGTAGTTTTATCTGTTGCAGTTTTTGGTATTGTATGTTTTGTTTTAAGATTTACTTGTTGCTTTATCAAATGCCTAAAAGAAATAAAAAATAATAAATGCAAAGCCCTCTCAGTGCAACCTATGTTGTATTCACTAGAGACTGTGAGACATAACTTGCTTCTAACACAACTTACATTTGGGTGTGCCTGGACTCATGAAGGTCCATACAGAGGCAGATGTGCCATCACCAATAGATGCAACATAATTGTCCTTAAACCAATAGTCAACCCCAATAATCTCTCTCCTGACTCAATGCAAGTCTTAATGTCACAGCGACATGATGGTCATTATGGCAACGTTGGCATCATGGACGCAACGTGTGCCATCACGCTAGACCAGCGTTTCATTTACCGGTCTAGTTTTTTTCAAAATGGTCACTGCAAGCAGCGTTTCCTTTTTATTCAGCAGATTCAAGTAGCAACCTGAGTTGCAACCATGCCAGCCTGCTTTGGGGTGAGACGCTAGTCTTCTTCTTAAAACTTTTTTGCTGTTCTCCTATTTACATGGTCCGTTTCCTTGTTGCCTTCTCTTTACTACGCTCTGTGTTCACCTATCTCGCGATACCTCTTCTTTGTCAGTAACAGTTTTGCCTGCTACAAACAGTCCAGGCGTTTACACTATTACCATTTCCTGGATCTAACATCTTCTGTGGGAGAGGGGGTTTGTGACATTTTGGATTTTCCACCCTTTTGGGTTATTACCTTGAACCGTCCCGTTGTCCTGACCTGTTGTATCAGGCAGACTCTATGGCGACAGGAGGAGACAGACTCTGCCTCTTCAATGAACACCTTGGACGGAAGTTGAAGAACAGCAGGACACCTATTAAAGATCGCCTGCCAACTGAGGAGTCCAGTACTGCAGGTGAGACTTCATCACTACAAGTCAAAGCAAACATATTACTAAGTAACAAGTCCAACCTATCATTCTAACTCTAAATCAATTCCATTTTAATTGGAGATAACGTCTGAAATATGCTATGGGAAATTGTACTCATTTTGACAAAAGAAGGGAGCTCTAGTTCATTCCTCATGTTGGGCCAGCTTTTCTTGGGAAACTATTTGTGTAAAGGTGTACCATTGAACAAACACATGTACATACAATTGTAAAAAAAACGAAGCAGCACTTGCGACTTCTGAGCGTGCACTTGAAACGTTTAAATGTGTGTGCTGGAGGTAGCATGATTCTGTATGGAGAGATCCCCCTCCTGCTGTTTTTGTACACTTGGGAAAGGCAAATATCAAGAAAAGATGCTCCAACAGGATTATTAATAATGCATGTAATTGCAAGAGGGTTTATTAACCTGAAAAAAATACTTTACTTGTCTTTTACGCTGGCAACAGCGATTTCTTAAATATTTGAACATATTAATATCTGCAATTAAATCTTCATAGCATTTAGGTAGTCATTTAGGAGCTGATGGAAGCAGGTTTCTAACTCCCATCTTCTGTCCCCTCTTCTTCCAGGCAAAACGCTGGCCAAGCTAATTTAAGAGGCCTAGATGATTAGGAACTAAAGCCACAGTCAGCTGTGTTGGTGACAGCTCTTACAACACCCTACTCTCTGACCACCATCTCAAAAACGAGCAGCAGAAGTCAGCACTGTATTTTATGTGTGCTTGTGTACAGGCACGTTATAAATGACTATCATATCATGATTGGCAGTTCCTGGCGTGAGGTGGTAACATTGCTATCACACAGCCAATCCAATAGCCAGTGAAGCTAATCCCTTTGAAAAACTGAGGAGTGCTGGATAGGGGCTTCCCCACCAGATGCGAGTTGGCACACACACTGCCAAGGTACTGTCTGGCAGTGCTGACAATCCGGGCGTGAAATCATCTTCCAAAAACAGATTACTGCCTAAGGGCCCCATTGGTGTCACGCTGTTAAAATCAGTTGGTATCTCCACTTCCCGGCCTGTCCTGATGTTACCATTACAAGTTGATTTTATGAAGAAAAATAGATATTTGTGACCCTGGGGTATGATAAAAGAAAGTCCAAAAGACCTTTGTATTGTTGCAATAGTGTTTGAAATGCCCTGCCTCATATATTGCCACAGGGAAAGAAATGGAAAAAAGACTACATATATGTCTACCTGCCATGACTACTACACATAGAATGAATAAGTACTTAATCTGTATATTTGTTAGAATGTACAAAAAGAACGGGTTGTTCTGTTTGTCTGTGAAGTGTGTCAAATAAAATACATTTGTATAAACATGATATTGTTGTCAGTGAGCAGGGTGCTCCAAGACAATTTTCAAAAGACACATGACACACAAACAACGCAGTTCTTCTTTGGTCCTGCAAACCAAGTGTAGTCACTTTGCCTCGAATTTGCAGAACACCAGAGTTATTTTGCAACCAGTTCACTGATGTGCTAGTCCAAAATATATTAAATACTGAGGTGATGCCGGAACTATGAGGTGCCTTCGTTCACAGCTGGTGCCTTACAAAACAGTGATAAATAAAATAATAAAGTGGGTGGTTATGATTGCGCCAGTCAATTTCAATTTGCAATCTCTGATAATTATTTCGGATTGATCTCATGCATTTTAGAAAGATTGTTTTGACAGGTCTCATGGTGTCTTTCGTATAAACTATCATGCATATATATGCACTGGATAAGGTTAATTAGGAATGTGATTTTGCGATTCACAAAGTTGTTTATCGAGTATATGGGTGAATTGTTGAACAAAAAGTGTTTAACATTGTTGACCCTATGAGGACAGGCAGGACAAGAACTTCATCAATAAAAAGCCATTTGATAAGGTTTGACGCCAAGACAGATGTGTTTTAATGGTTAATAGTTACTTGCTAGGACTCATCTGATTCTTAATCATTGGAGTCCTTTTGCTAAGTTGTAGATGGAATGTTGAAGTGCATTGTACAAGTCTGTGTGCAGAAACAAGCTGGAACAATATCTTTCGTTCAAATCCGAAATTGTTTCACTCAGGCTATTTTAAGATGTAATGAACCTGATTGAGTTTGCAGTCCAAAGTTATTATTTCCATGGATGATTCAGAGGTTCCAATGTGTCAATATATTTTGTCTTTCCCGAGACTATTTCAAGATCATTATAGGGATTCAAAGAAAATAAGAAAAACCAAGCAGGCAAGTTGAACATTTGTCTAAAAAAGAATAATAAAGACAAACTGCTACTGACAGGGTCAGACAAGCAGGGGCGTACCAAGCGGGGGTTGGTGGGTTGGAGGGGGTAGCTTGCCCCTAGTGGCTCTTTTAAGAGCCAGATGAGGACAATGGGTGTGCCGAGCAGGAGCACAGTGTTCTTGCTCAGTACCCTCATTGTCCTGGCAGGACACCTTTCCTATTCGTGTGACATTTTGAGCTCCAGGCAGTCGCGCGGCTCTCCCAGGGACCTGACACGTTAATCTCTGTCAACAGAGCACAACAATGGGAGCCATTAGGCACTGATGGGAGGAAGGGGAAATATTAGCATGGACTTTTGTCCTCTAAGAAATGTGAATGGGGGTGAACAGAAGTGAGAAGGGTGCAAAATGCTTCATGTTTAAAAAAATAAAATGACTGTGGCTTTAAAACCCAAGGGGATTTGTTAGACTCACATTCATCTACATGATGCAATTGTGACTTTGCATGCAGGATGGGGAGAATAAAACGAAAGCTATACTCTTATTGCTCAACATATTTACGTTCAGGTCTACTTGGTCGAAAATATTTGACCTTTTCACATTAGACTGACATTTTCTTTGGTCGTTTTTTGGTTGAAAATGAGGGGGGAGGCCCCCGCAACTCCCCCACCCTATTCCCTTACCCCACCCCTATATACATATTTAATTAAATATGACCGAATTACAACCAAGAAAACGATCAAAACAATTCGGTCAAAAGTAAAAGGCAAAATGTTTTTCGTACAAGCAGGCAAATACCATATTTCTATGACGATGTATATACTGTAAAGTTAGTTTATTATGAAAAGCTAGTTTATTATGTAATGTGGTTTGCTTCCAAGGCATTGCTACAAATAATTATTTCAGCACCTGAAATGCAAAGCAAAACCTCAATAAATATCTTTATCAACTAAACCTGTAAAGATGTGTTCAGTTGCTTAAATTGTCCTCATCCCGGTTTCACCATTTAGCCAAAGTGTACGATCCTGGGCAAATCAATTAATCACACTGTGTCTTACATGCAGTTCCGTAAGTGATTCACTTCATAGTTTATATTAATATTCATGCTATTATATATATCTTACTTTTATTTAAAAAAGCCTAATGACTGCAGAGTTGATCCATATCAAATAATAGTGCAATTTCTGTATTTTGTAATACAAAGTTATTTGCCACTTGGCTTAATTATGGCAACTTATTCTAAAGTCACTTCCATGGTGCCTCCAAGTTTCAAAGAGTGATGATGCTCCTTACAATTTCCTTTACTGTGAAGTCACTTCTGTTAGTGCAATTCATATGCTATATAGGAGGTTTGCATGTATGGCATGTGCTATTACTTGGCTAGACTGGCATGTGGGGGCAGCCAGCCTAGCCTTTTCTTACTGTGGCATGCCTTTTTTTTCTGGGCATCCTGTCTGGAACAGCAGTGTTGCTGTGTGCTCCTGCTCGGCCTTGCTGCCTGTAAAATAGCGGTTTGGAGCAGAACACGGACAGCAGTTTGGCCGTATGCTCTGGCTCTGCACACTCCCATCACAATGTGGGGCATAGTAAGAGCATGCTCTGTGTCCCACTCCAGTCGTTGACTGAATTGCAAGCCCAATAAGGGGCAAAGCCATATGCAGAACAGGAGAATACCTTGTCCGAATGTTGCAGGGAGAGATTACGCAGTCAAGTCATCTTATTGGGGGCAGGAACCACTGTGTGTGAGTTTAGAATTCATTTTCCAAGGTGCATTTGGGAGGAAAAGTAGCAGGACATTTTTCGTGGCTCGCCCTTCCCCAAAAGCCTCCCACCCCCGACTCTTGCAGTGCTGGATACTCCCTTGACTGGCACTGTGTGATACAAAGACCCTAATTTTAATGCACACTGTTGGGGCCTAATGATGAGAACAAGCCCTAAATCTGTGCAAAGTTGTACAATGTGCGCAAACATTGCACATACATAGTGCTGTCGAAGTACTCTGCATCACAATGTGAAGTGCGACATTGGCCGGACCAATGGGAAAGAAGTAATCAAGGATCACCTACCAGCAATCACCATTACTTCCACTCCTCTACTGCGACGGACAAGTCTTCATTGTGCCTGCAATCCAACCTTAAGGCTGTTCCTACAAGTCCTGTCCCAGCACCTCCACTCATTTGCGCCCCCCAAATCCCACATTAAGGCCGCACCCACACGTCCTACTCCCACTACCAAATGGAAACACTGTGGGGAGTAACGAAGAGAAGATGCGCTAGTCTTCCCAGCTTTAAATAAGGGTCAAGTGCAGCAGGATCAGCATAGGCGGTCCCCCTGACTCCCCTATGAAGACATGCAGTGAAAGTGAGTGTTGTCGTTCCGCGCTAAGACCCAAAATTATCTTGCCCTAACAGCAATAGGTAGAGTCCATAAATCATTATACAAGATACATATCACACTAGTCTAATGTGATAAATCTGATTGGCACTACTGTGATATGCATATTGTATAAGGATTTATGGACTCTACCTATTGCTGTTAGGGCAAGATAATTTTGGGTCTTAGCGCGGAACAGAAACACTCTCACTGCCTACTTCCACTACCTCCACTAATAAGCACCCTCCCAATTACGCATTAAGGTCGAACCCACAATTCCTTGTCCCAGCACCTCCACTAATCTGTGCCCCCAATCCTACATTAAGGCTGCACCTCCAAGTCCTTGTCCCAATACCTCTACTAACCTGCACCCCCCAATCAGACATACAGGCTGCACCCACAAACCCTCGTCCCAGCATTTCTACAAATCTGCACCACAAAATCTGCATCACTCTATGGTCACTCCACTTCCACAAAGTATGAGTCACACAAGGTGCAAACTCACATTCATGCCCCCCGCCCTAATTCACATAACCCCAAAAGCTACACTTCCACAGCATAGTACTGACACTTGGTGTTGGATGAAATGTCAAATTTATGAGTGAAATCCTTTTGAATCAGCTTGCTTTAGAGGTCCATGAAGAAGCCCCATCCCACTTTAGTATTTCTCACCCGCACCAATGTAATTTGGCTACAAAGCTCTCTTGACAACAGCTCACAGGATGACCTCTACATATCCCTTCCCCTTAGGAACACAGCAATTGGCCTCCCACAGCATGTTGGCTGCTGAACACACAGAACTGTATGCTGGCCCACACTCATTATCTGTTGTGAAATGGCACAGTCACATACCCAACAGCAATAAATCCCCACACCCACTCACAGACCCTAGAATCTGCTGAATATGCTTGTGGGCCCTGCTCAGTACAATGGTGGTGTCAGCCTTACAATGTTTGTAAGTGCAAGGGCACTTGCCAGCTATACACCTCCAACACCCATGGCCCAGTTTAGTTTTGACCACTTACCTTCCTCAACTCTTCTGGTTTGCGTCTTCCATGAACTACACCTGCCAGATATCCTCCTACAACGTGGTCACTTGAAAGCAGTGGTGATGGACCCAGGACAATCACCGCTTCCATTCCTTCCCTTTGGTCATCACACTCAGCTGCACAACAACAACCAAGCACACAGTTAGGTGCTGCTGCAGTATGGCCATTTGCCCTTCAGGTGACATGGTCCTCATGTGAGGAAGGGAGTCAATTGAATCAGCAGGATCCAACATCCATTCTTATAATCCACAATGACAATAAAACATTTTCAGGGTAATTCATGGAATAAATGTGCGCCGCACAAGCGTGAAAAACTCAGCGCACGCATGCTAAAGCCGCGCATGCAGCCGTTCGTCAATTCATGGAATGCGCTGCGCGTTTAAACTCTGCGATATGCGCCAAATCTGGGGGTGGCGCATGCGGGCGCACACGTCAGCAAACGATAGCGCGAAGCGCACAGGGAAAGCGCACAACGTGTAGCGCACACAAGAAAAGTAGGCGGAACACGGGGCGGAACACGCGGAATGGGGAACAACACGTGAAAATGTGGGCGTAACGGGGGTAGTATGGGAGGTAAATGCTTGCAACGCCCACACGCGTGCTAACAACACGTATTCATGGAATCGAACAGGGGAAATCCATGTGCCTAACACATCCGCCACACAAAGGCAGGCGGTAGCGTCCCCGTGCATAACAAAAGTGTGCGCAAACAACAAACATGTATATACAGCTATGATGAATGTCCCATTCTGTGGCCCCTTAGGAGAAATGACGTGTCACACAATGCACAGGCATCCCATAAAACAAGAAAAAGAGATAAGCTACCCCTGTAGCCCAAGTGTGTGTTAAAAAACACACACAGTACGCTGTGGCAACCAGGAACCCCAAAAATACGTACCTGATCAACACGCAGGGTAGTATGGGCGAAAAAAAAGGGGTACGCCACAAACAGGGACACCCACAGTGGGAAAAATAGCATGTACGACTCACCGTCTGCCTTGTGTGTAGAAGAAGAACACGTAGCCAACACCCACCCACTGTGAAGTAATCGCGTATGAGCCCCAACGCCTGGAAAACACAAACACTGCTTTCCACGAAAAGCACGTACAGAGCGATGGAAACCCACGTGGGACCCTCAACGCATTGCAGGGAAATGCCCGCACGTGTTACGTCACATATGCGCTTACGCACTAAGGGCCTTTCCTCGAATTACACGCTGACGTGCAGTTTTTTCACGTGCCAAATCAATCCGTATCAAGCTGGCCACGCGACAACACACGGAAGACCACGCTCCTGCCAAGAAAGCCGATTTACTGCCCCCCCAGAGCCCTGAGCAGCCTCCCACGAGCCAACTGCTGCTGTCTCTGTGCCCTGCCATTTGGTGCCTGCACCTCTGCCATCTGCAGGGGTCCAGTTGCTGTGACCACCCCTGCTGGAACAGAAGACTCCCGACTGGTGTTCCATCACTCCACAGCCCAGCCCCAGGACCCAGTTGCCCACCCACACCTGCCTCGGGGGTTGCCATTTCGGGGCAAACACCATCAGAGGCCACTGGCGACCCCTAGCCAGAGAGGCAGAGGGCTACCAGCTTCAGTGACAAGGAAATTGGTATCCTGGTGGAGCAAGTTCTGGGGCATTATGATGCCCTCTTCACACCATTGTGCGCCGACAAGGAAGGACGGGAGAGGATCTGGGAGGACATAGTGGGTGCCATCAACGCGGAGGGGTGGCACCCCATGACATCAAACACGTCCGGAAGCGCTGGGAGGACTACAAATCCAGGACCCTCAAGAAGGCCCGGTGTCTCTTGGAGGCATCGGATGCAGTGGGGCACCGGGCCCATCTTACCAACCAGAAGATGAGGGTCCTGGAGCGCATTCGCCCAGTGCTTCACCACCAGATCCTCAGGATGCAGGCCAGTCTGGAGTCGAGCGGTAAGTGGCCATGCATTCACGTTTGAAACAGTGCATGTTGAAGCGTGATGGTAGTTAGCTACTCGGCTGCATGTGTGACGTGGGTCATGTATGGATGTGTGTGTGCAGGGAAATGACGGTGCTGCATGTGAGTCTAGTTAGGCATGACCCACATGGATGGTGTATGTGTTACAATGCATCATGCTGAGCAGCATGCGGAATGCACACATGTATGCATGCCTGTGTCTGTACCTTGACATGTTTGTGGTGTGATAGATGTGTGCTGCTGTCATGGACATGCATGATGGACATGTCCGTGTGTCAGAGTAGTGTGTGCGCCATGGATGCATGACACATGTCTGTGACGATGTGTTGAATCACTGATACAGCCTACTCATCCTTGTATCCACTGTGTCTGTGGGCATACGGGGCCAGATGCATGACCCTCCGGTGATGCATGTGCATGTGATCAGTATGTCCCATGATGCATGTGCGTTTCAGCCCACCATTGGATGTATGTACGGTGCGGTGGACATGGATGCACGTTTTTGTTGCATGTGCCATGCCGGTTCCTGCATGTGTGTTGCCTGCACTGACCCATGTGCTGTTGGGAGACATGATGGAAGTGACGTTTGACAGGGCCACTCATGTGCTATTGCTTCCTGTCTAGGGGACTATTGTACAGTACCCTGATGCTTGTGTTCAATGTCTCCCTCTACACAGCTGCGAGTGAAGAAGAGGGCGGAGACAGCGGTGTGGAGCAAAGCGGCGGGGATGCCTCCACCGGCCGGTGACACAAGGCCCAATCACCCTCCCAGGAATTACCATCACCCGGGAGCGAGGGGAGTGGTGCCGCATCTGCCACTACGGCTGCAGCAGAAGGGGCGGGTGAGCCCCCACAGGGGCTTGCGACGGCGGAAGACGGTGTGGAGCCATCCAGGTTGGTGGTGTGCACAGAGGAGGAGGAGGCCGCTACTGAGCCGCACATGGGGCCTGTTGGTGGTGGTACCACTGGTGCAAGTGGTGCAGTCCAGGGGCAGGGGCAGGAGGCAGCACAGGTCGCAGTGGAGGGGCCTGTGCATGTCGCTGTCCCTGAAACTGTGACTGCACCACCATGCACCAGTAGGAATGCCCCATCTCAGGCCCGTCCGCAGGTAGGGGGGAGGTCCACGTCATCTGGCACTCCTCTACCTGTGTATGAGGGGACCCGTGACTGTATGGAGTCCGTCCTGATTGGTGTCGCGTTGCGCACGCGTGACATTCATGATGACGTGCGTGCTTCCTGGGGGGGCCACGCACATCATCACAAAGAGCTGCATGCTGACGTGGCCCAGTTGGGAGGGGCTACGGTCGGGGGTTTCCTACATGT
Organism: Ambystoma mexicanum; assembly: GCF_040938575.1. Lineage (NCBI taxonomy): Eukaryota > Metazoa > Chordata > Amphibia > Caudata > Ambystomatidae > Ambystoma > Ambystoma mexicanum. The sequence continues at coordinate 483,282,993 of NC_090929.1, forward strand.
GTCAGGCACTCTGGCGTCCCTCTCCTCCTCTGTGCAGACTATGCGCCAGTCATTCTCCATGCTGTCTTCCAGCACAGATGCCACCAGGGCCCTCTGTGGACCTGCCCCGACCAACGGAGCCAGCTCAGTGGAGATCCCATCCCTGCCACAGTTGGGAATCGGAGGTCCAGAAGGTGTGGACAACCCAGCAACTGGACCCCAGCAGATGGAGGATGTGCCGGCATCATCGGGCAGGGCACGTGCACCACAGTGCCGGTGGATTCCATCAGCCCGGATGCCGTCGTGCTGGCAGAGGCAGTTGCGTTGGAGGCAGCGGTAGGCTCAGCGTGGGAGGCATCATGCCTCTGGGCCATCAACATCAGAGAGGCAGGCATCGGCCGGAGGGCAGGAGGACCCTGGAATGGGAGTGTCTTCCGTGTGGCAGCGGTTGGGCCAGCGGATAGATGCAGAGCGGTGGCGGGTGGAGGAGGCACGGTTCACTATGGTCAGGGCGGAGAACTCCATGCGCAGGGCATTGAGGCGGGCTGAGTGCCTCGAGGCAACTCGCAGGGAGTTGGAACAGGCCATGACTGCATCCCTGTGAGACCTCCAGGACAGGGAAGTGGCCCGCCTCCGGGACATCGACGTGGAGTTCGATGATGCCCTGGCCCGGAACATCACTGAGTGAGCCATAGGACTTTCCCGCCGCCATTGTATATACTTCATTAGTCTTAGGTTTCCTTTGTTTTTCTTTTATTTTGGAGTTAATGGACATTACTCCACTTCGTGTATATAGTTTTTTCTTCATAGGACTTTATTTGTAGGTTTCCTTTTGTTTGTGGATCATGGACCATTTGGACTTCTATTGTATATAGTTGCAGACTTGTACATACTTTCTTTCTTTATATTTCCATGGATCAATGTTTTTTAAAAATATGGATTATGATTTTATCATGGACATTGGCAATGGCCCACTTTTTTATTGTACATGATTTTTCTTTTTTTTACTTCATTAGATTTACAAGTTCTTTTTTTCTTAATCTGTCATTGTACATTGATTTTCATTTTACAATTCCTCCAAGTCAGTTCATTATGTTTTTAATACATTTTTTCGAACTTCTAAATTGGATTTGTATTCTGTCATTGGTTTTGTGCATGTCTCATTGACCATTTTCTCAGTCATGTGTTGCCACTGTGTGGCTCTGCTGTGCATTCCTGCATGGGCATGGTGGTTCATTTAGAGTATCATGGCATGGGTAATTTGGGAGTGGGTTCTGTGGATGGTTGCATGCTTGGATTGGGGGGTAAGGGGGGTTAGGGTTGGCTTTAGGGACATGGCTCTGTTTTGTTAGGACATGTTGTTTGTTGGGACATGATTCAGGGCCTGCTGGCAGGTGCCCGTCACTGGGGGTGGGTGGATGGGTGGGGGACATGAGTCGGGGCTCACAAGTGTGCTCACGCGTGCATGGTACCTTGTCGGGTGCCTTCAGGGCATGGTGAGGGTTGTAGGGTAGTCCCCTGTGGTGTGGGCTGACTGCAGGGCATGGGGAGGGTTGTAGGGTAGTCCCCTGTGGTGTGGGCTGCCTGCAGGGCAGGATGAGGGTTGTAGGGTAGTCCCCTGTGGTGTGGGCTGCCTGCAGAGCATGGGGAGGGTTGTAGGGTAGTCCCCTGTGGTGTGGGCTGCCTGCAGGGCATGGGGAGGGGGAAAACCGCACACCCGGGGGGTCCCATGATGCCAAATCGCGTGTGAAACTCCCGTGTACCACCGAAATATACGTACCCCGCTCGCACAGGGCCTATCACGTGTGAAACTCCCCGCGCACCCCCGAAATACACGTACCCCGCTCGCACAGGGCCTATCACGTGTGAAACTCCCTGTGTACCCCACAAATACATGTACCCCGCTCGTACAGGGCCTATCGCGTGTGTAACTCCCCGCGCACCCCCGAAATACACGTATCCCGCTCGCACAGGGCCTATTGTGTGTGAAACTCCCCACGCACCCCTGAAATATGCGTACCCCACTCGCACAGGGCCTATCGCGTGTGTAACTCCCCGCGCACCCCCGAAATAGACATACCCCGCTCACACAGGGCCTATCGCATGTGTAACTCCCCGTGCACCCCCGAAATACACGTACCCCGCTCGCACAGGGCCTATCACGTGTGAAACTCCCTGCGTACCCCACAAATACACGTACCCCGCTCGCACAGGGCCTATCACGTGTGAAATTCCACGTGCACCCTTGAAATACATGTACCCCGCTCGCACAGGGCCTATCGCGTGTGAAACTCCCTGCGTACCCCACAAATACACGTACCCCGCTCGCACAGGGCCTATCGCGTGTGAAACTTCCCGCGCACCCATGAAATTCGCGCAGGCTGACCATCCACCCTGGCCATGCCCCACAGGCATCCCACACCACAGGGGGGACTTTTACCATGCACTTTACCTGTTGCAAGCAGGGTACGTGTATTCTGAGGGGTGCGCGGGAGTTTTACACGTGATTTCACTAGCGTGAGAGGGGTACGTGTATTCCGAGGGGTGCGCGGGGAGTTTTACACACGATTTAGCTAGTGCGAGAGGGGTACGTGTATTCTGAGGGGTGCGCGGGGAGTTTTACACACGATTTAGCTAGTGCGAGAGGGGTACGTGTATTCTGAGGGGTGCGCAGGCAGTTTTACACGCGATTTTGCTAGCGTGAGAGGGGTACGTGTATTACGAGGGGTGCATGGGGAGTTTTACACGCGATTTCGCTAGCGCCTGAGGGGTACGTGTATTCCGATGGATGTGCGGGGAGTTTTACATGCGATTTTGGTAGCGCGAGAGGGGTACGTGTATTCTGAGGGGTGCGTGGGGAGTTTTACATGCGTTTTCGTGGTTGGGGGGCTGTATGCTGGTCCACTGGCCTTTGCGCCATGTACTGGATTTGTGTGCTGTTCATGGCGCATGGGGCGGGGTTGGGGGCGTAACTGGCGCTGCAGCAGGATCACTGCGCCACGGCTGGTCATGGATGTTAAAATCCATGAATACGCTATGCGCTGAAATGGGTTTTGGCGCATGCGGCTGGCACAGATGCGGGCACACGCACACTGTGCGCAAGCCGCGTGCAACACTTGTGCACTAATTTCTATGAATTACCCTGCTGAAATGATAGGTTATTTATAACGCGCTTAATACCAGACGGTTTCTAAGCGCAGACCCGGGGATCAAACCTGTGTTGCTCCGTTTCTTCTCGCTTCCAAGGCGAGCACGTTGCCCCTGAGCTATCCTCACAACACAATCCATTGTGGAAGTGTGAGCACATCCACATGGACAAGCAGGTGCTAAAGGGCTACTGAAACAGCCATGGCAGCATAAAGGAACACTACATAGGAGAATACGTAATCTGGAGAAGTGAATGGGAAGAGGTGAATGAGCTGTCTCCAGAGTCAGCAAATATACCTTCACTGGAGAACATCTGGCCAGACACCTGAATACATGTGTAGACATCCTGAATAAGAGACCCAAAACAACCTCAGAAAAATACCCCATCACAAAAAGTCAAACCACATTTCTACCAGTAGACACACAATTCAAATTGTACTCTGCCTCCACAGATACACAGAAAGCAAACATGCAATCCCATTACACCATGTATTGCATCTGTCAATTATAGATTGCTACCCACACCCTTGCAATTGTGAGAGGTCAGATAAGTGAAATGGGCTCATAGGTATATCTTTCTCACAAGATATTTAAGTAGCCATTTTATTACATGATAAAGGGTGAGATAAATGCCTATCTTTTCCTAACCTAACAAGGATTTCCCTTCCTAACAAATTAAGCATAAAGGAAAATGACCGAATATCCAAATGCATCTGTCCTTCTGACTAATACATACAAAGAAATCATACAGGAATTATTGGCTGTTTAAACTTCAAAAACCACATATGAATTCAAGCACAATCGTTGTGACCTTGATTGGGTCCCCTTCCCCTGGATCAATTCAGGATGTTTCAAACCAAAGTTCAATTTCAGAAAAGTTATTTTCAATAGCTAAGGTTCACTCCAGATAGAATATTAAGTTCTTTCCCTTCAATATGTCCTTTACTTGACAAAGTGACTATCTTTGCTCCAAAGGGTTTCTCACACTTGAAGAAAATTGCTCAAATTTCCATAACCTTCAGCTTGGCTAACCAAAAGTCTTTCTCGTCACACATCCAGTCAGAAGTCAATATAAATCTTCTTTTATCTGAAGACCAATCACTTTTTTATCACATCGTATTTCTCCTTCATAAGCAACACCTTAGTCAGGATGATTCAACACCTTAGTCAGGATGGATCATTCAAAAAGATATACTTTAGTCAGGATGGGTATACAACAGTTCACAAACGTTTACCACATTTACAGTACTTCAAGTTACCTTCTTCCCGGTCCACTTGCCTGCCAGGACTAACCACTATTTGTCCCTTCCTGGTTTACTCGCCTGCCAGGATAAAACTCCTACCAACTCCGTGGTAAGGCTTGTTCCCAACTTTCCATACTTAAATCCTCAATGGGGAAAGTTGAATCAACAATTTCTTATCAGTTTAGTCTTTTGACTTTCAACACATTTGACATACAGCTTCTTCAACAAGATAACAATTATCTGTTTGCCAAAGGCAATGGAGGATACCGTTCTCTCCTCTCTTGATCCTTTTTACAAGGAGGGCCTTTCTCCTGCTGTCTCTGATTTTTATTTACACAACCTTGTGGCTGTTGGTAGTGTGGTTACAACTTCCTCCCTCGAGCTATCTTGATCTGGGACAGTTATATTCTAATTGCCTTTGTGTCACTGTCAGCTTTCTTTGGCTTTGGCAATTAAGTTATAATTTCCCTTTATTGGATTACTCTCTTCAGGAAAGCTGTATTCCCCTGTCTTTACTATTGCCCCTCCTTGGCTTTAGCAATACAGGTTACAATAGTCTCTTATGGGATATTCCCCTTTTTAGCTTTGGCAAGGCCGGTTACAATATTCTCCTATTCAACATCTCTCAATAGGAGAGTTGTGCCCAGTTTGCCTAAATTTAAATGTTCAGTATTCAAAATTACACAGTGGTATCCTTCAGAGCACCCCGGGGTCTTCTATATCAGGCCAACTCAGCGGTATGTCCTGGCGTCTCCTTCTGACTTGCCGGTCCTGCTTCTTCATTCATCGGGACTCCTGCAGAGTTTGACAGCTCCTGACAGCCTGCCGCTGCTCGCGCTGATCCTCAATGGAGCTTGTACAGCTCCGTAAGCGTCTCTCAACAGTGAAAAGCTTACACTGGAGCAGACTACAGGACGCAGAGAGCTCCTCTCTCCCTCAGGGTAGCTGGCCTCAATATCGTTTCCCGCTGCACGTCCTCGGCATGTAACAGGAATCCTGACCTCTGTCACGTTCTCTGCAGAGAGTCCTGTTGTCAGTACAGCAGTGACCACAACCACTGCTTCTTCCTGCGGCTCCTCCTTGGCCCGCACCTGAAAGGCCTTTAAATGTTTAAAGGTCCCAATCAGGTGTGGGTCATTACAACCACTAGACCACTCATTACAGTTTGGTAAGTCTGGATCTCTCTTCCCAGTCTCAGTACTAAGAGCATTATGGGACCTGAAATCCATAATGTTCTTAATTGCTTTCATATTATTTAATCCACTCTGTTTGAGTAATTTATAGGGTGTATTTTTAAGGGAAGATTTCAAAGGAGGTAATAGTTTTTTTAGTGTCTATAATCCAAACACAATGTAGAATCATAACTATCAGAAGTAGTAGTATTAATCCCTGACACTTATATACATCCTTTTCAAATTCACAAAAAGGATTCTTATACTTGACACCTTGAGTAAGTCTGGGAGGGGAAGCCCTACTGTGAAAACATGCCATTAAATATTCAGGCCACTAGGGTAACCTCATCCTAAGAAGAGGATGAACATCGCGTCTGACTAGACAGAGTCACCACATTCCCTTGACAGCCTTCTCCTCCGATGTGATCCTCCCTCTTAATGCCACCCCCAGGATTAGGACCAGGTAGCGGCTGCCTTTCCCTGGCCACATGGGATGAGATTTAGGCTGGGATTCTGTGATGACTCCACAGGATTTATCACACAATGATGCCTTCCCTACTGAATAAACAAATGTCCACATTGCCAAATGGTCAAGTCAGTGTTGATGTCAAGACCCCAGTCATGCTTAAAGAATAAAGTTCAGTTAACAAAGGAAAAGATAGGAACATTTTCAGTTCAAAAATCATTTAACTGTTTGAAAAACATACACATAACCGAGTCTTGTATTGACATACTGCAGATGAAGTTTCATATCATAAACATTAGACCCCCATGTCATAATGAAAAAAGCTTAAGGCTCTAAAGTAGAACCTTATCTATTTGAAAATATAAATGTGATGTTTCTTTTCATTAGCATGGACTCTATGAAAGATGAAGAATGAGTCACCCCATTTTGCATTGATATACTGCAGATGGAGTTTCATTCAATACATTTTGGACAGCCACGCCATAATGATGGAATCTTTGGATAATAACATGATTCTAAATAGCTGTGTGGCTAGAGCATGGGCTTTCCATTGACAAGATGGTGAGTTCTAGACTCCATTCCAACTAGAACATGTTCAAAGCATAACATGGAGGCAAAACAAGAGAACATTTTGGGTTTAAAACCTTTTAACGATTTGAAAAATTAAGTTTGAGACAAATGAAGAATCTTTTATCCAGTCTAGAATCGATATATTTCAGATAGAGTTTTATTAAATACACTTTAGACTGTCATGTCATGATGACAAAAGCTCATGTTTTCATAAGGAACCTTACATCTTAGTGGGTAGATCATGGGCTTTCCATTAGCAGTTTTTTGGGTTCCAGACCCATATTCGGTTTGATAATGCTCAAAACATAAGGTTGAGTTGTCAGAGGTCAAAAGCTTGATTTTTAGTTCTAAAATCTTTCAAGTATTGAAGAAATGTACTTTAGTATTTATTTTTTATTACAAGTGACTCTGGGACAAAGAATCTCTAATCAATTCTTCCACTGATATCTTTCAGATGGAGTTTCATTCAATAAACTTTAGACAGCCATGTCATGGTGGAGAAAAGTCACAGATTGGGCAGTGCTTGACATTTGCATTGACAATGTGATGGGTTAAAAACCCTACTCCAGCAAAACCATTCTCAGAACAAACCATTCAAGTGACATAAATCAGTAAACTCTAAAACCTTTTAACTATTTGAACACATTATTTGTATGTTTATTCTTATTACAATTGACCATCAGAAAGATGAGGAATCCCTAACCCAGTCTTGCATTTATGTACCGCAGATGGAGTTTCATTCCATAAACATTAGCCAGCCATGTCATAATGAAAAAGTTGTAATCTTACAGGGAATCCTAACATCTCAGTGGGTACAGCATGGACTTTCAATTGGCAAGATGGTGGGTTCAAAATCATAGTCAAGCGTGCTAAATGTAAAGTTGATTTCATAGAGGTCAAAAAAGCTACATTTTTAATTCTAAATGCTTTTAACATGGACAAGTTATATGTTTGTTTAAATTATGCTGAGTGTGAGATAAAGAATGCCGTATTCATTCTAGAATGGATATATTGCTGATGGTGTTTTACTAAATAAACTTTAGACATCCATGTCATAATAAAAAAGCTCCAGATGCCATAAGGGAACACAGTCATTCAGTGCATAGAGCATAGGCTTTCCATTACCAACAGGGTGAGTTCAAGATCCTTGTCCAGCATGGGCATGCTCAATTCAAAAGTGATTTATCCAAGCTCATAAAAGCTATGTTTTAGTTCTGAAGAGGTTTTAGCTATTTGAAAAAGTTAGCTTTGTTTATTTTCCTTACTGTTGACTCTGAGACAAATGAAGAATCTCTTATCCATTATAGAATTTCTATATTGCAGATAGAGTGTTTGTAAGAGAGCCATGCTTTAGATTATATAAGGTAACTGTACGGTATTTTGTGGTCCCCAGAGCCACAGGACTACCTGGTGTTATCCTTATATTGGCATCAAGGGCTGCAAGCTAAAAACCGGACTTGGTGTGCACTAGGACACAATTTTACATTTTGGTGTTAAATTATTGGGGTTAGACAACTCTGCATAGACTTACCAAATCACCCGAAGACTGTAATATGGGAAACCAGCACTTTATGATTTGCCCCAGTTCACAGTGTTTTGGTGAATCTTGCTTTATACCGCTGGCGGTACTAAAAATACCTACTTACCTTTGTCCCTGTCTATATGCCCTCACAAGTAATAAGAACACGCAAAAAATCTACCAAAGTTGATCGAATTCTTTTCAGTCACTTTATAAGCAATAGTTCATTATGAAATTATATAGAAATGAAAGCGCACATCTCAAAATCTTATTTCTCTTTTTCAGTGATAACAGACTCTATTCTTCAGGCTAAATCATAACCACTAGCACATTTCATAGTAACTCTTTTGCCATGATAAAAGCTTTTCCACAATGAGCTCCAATCACCTTTCAGTGTTGCAGTTAAAAAATGTGTGACCTTGAAACATATCGTTCACTTTAGCAGAGCTTTGAGCTTTCAGTTTATATATGTGAGGTCTGCTTCTTGGATGGAGCAGAACACACCTCCATTTAGCTATCTATGTTTGTAATTGTAAAACTACACACACCTGTACTTTTATGTTACCTAAATAATGCTCGAAATATTCACAGCAGCAAAGTCAGTGGAGCATCGGTTCGGTCTGCCCTTGGGTTTAGCACGGCTGTCTCCCCCTCAGTGCACCCTCCTTTCTCCACTGATTTTATCCCTTTTGGCAGGAAACTCAGACAACAGCTACGGTCAGACCAGACAGCTCAATGCTCTGAGAGACAGCCCTCTCCTTTTTCCTCTCTGTACATCCATTTTTAAGGCCTCTCCGTGATCCGCCCCTTATTGTAATTTCCCCTATGGAAAGTGTCAAAATTGCCTGCCCCTGACTCTGACATGACATGTCAATCAAACACCACCTCCTCTGAATAGTCAAACCTCTAGCATCTTCCACAAAACACATGTCTAGCCTGTCACCTTCGGACAGAGATTGTACTTAGCAAACGGATGCCAAAAAGATACCTTTCTCTATGCTTGAAGTTTTGAACAGCAAGCATGCCATGCCTTTCAATTTGCCCATCTTCATCCCAAAACAGCTTTAATTCACCACGTTTCTTTCTTGCATTTTTCAAGTGACGTTGCACAGCCTTTGCTTGTAATCTCATGCAATGGGCAAAATTGTACCACTGATCTGCACCAACATTTTGCAACAATAAGCTATGGATTGAGCTGCCGTCAATATTAGCACATGATTAGAGATTAGTAGGTTAGGGGTTAGTAATTACCTAACTGCATGGGCTTTACAATGGCATGCTGGTGTGTTCAGGACCCCAGACCACCATGAACATGCTCAAATGTAAAGTTTATTTGACAGAGGTCAAACAAGATATATATTTTGTTCTAAAAGATGTTAACCTTTTGAAAAGTTTAGTTTAACGTTTCTTTTCGTTACCATTGACTATGAGACAAATTAAGAATCCCTTATCCATTTGTGACAGGGCCAGCTTTGTAGCCCTTTCAGGGGGAAGGAGGGAGAGGTAGAGGAATCCCACCCCACCTAACAAGCTCAAATAGGGGCCTCCAAGCGACAACAAGACTCGACACATTGTGGTAATGGTGGATGCAGCACCAGGGAGGACTGCGTCAACCACAACACTGACCACCAGAGGACAGGGCAATAGTGTATGCTGCACCATGGGGTGTCATGTTAACCACAACACCACAACATTAGGGAGCCTTCACTAACCCACCAGGGAGTATAATTTTGATGAAGGAAAGCCCATGGAGGCCTTCGGGCAAACCCACTAAACCATGAGGGATATTAATATTAAGGAAAGGCCTCCCGGAAGGCTTGGAGTCCCTGGGAGCCCTTGCAGACTCCAAGTTAGAAGTTAAATTAAACTGCATTAAAAAGGGGGCAGAGTTTACAAGCCCGCTTAAGCCCTTTCCATGACACACACTCTCAAGGATGGTAAGTCATTGGTAAGGTCAGTTGGTCAATCCTTGGAGGTGGTGAGAATGCTTGAGTGTGGGTTAGTTGGGTGAGGGCAGGTGGTGGAGGAGGACGTACAATGGACCAGAGTAGACAGGAACTAAAGGAGTGTGGAGGCTATAAGCCAAGAAAATCCCCATAGAGTTAGTCAGCCAACGTCTTAGGGTATCCACCACTAGAGTAAGTCAGCAAAAGACAGCCAGGTGTTACCGTTGGCAAGAACAAAAATGTCTATTATTAAGTGGGAAAGACCAGGGAATACGAGATATACAGGGCCACCCTACCATCCAACATCGAAAGAGATCTAGGTATGCCAAAAAGATCCTTTTAAAGATTGTATAGCCAATCTATGTAAGTCATCAATAAACACACTTGGACTAACTACCCGACTCAGCATTGTTCTTTCTGGTGGGCCATCCAATCAAATGTGGTGTCAGAGTTGAGATTGGTCAGATCCCAAAAGCGATTTCGCCTACACCCATCGGAGGTCAACCACCCCCTGGTGTGAAGATGCTGAAAGTAACACATCCTATATGGCCCGCGAGGCTACCCACCAGGACAGTGATGTCAGTTGCTGTTATGACCTAAACAGAGACAGCGATGCAGTGATACCACCGGGGAGGAAGGTGCTCATCATGAATGGTCTATGGATAGAAGTCCCTCAAGGAATTTATGGGAGGATTTCTCAGAGATCTTGTTTGGCACTCAGGCAATGCTTGCATGAAGGGGCGAGGATCATAGAGAAAATGTACATCAGTGAAGTCAAGGTCACTCTCTTCAACCTGAGAGATAACTTCTACAACCTATTGCCCAGCTAGTATGTGAAAGGGCCCTATTCCCGAAGGTTGAAGAGGTTCATGTTTTCAGGAACTAAATACGAACCCCTACCATGCTTAGGGTTGAGAAGACCCAGCCCAAGCATGACCAATATTCTTGTAACTGACGAGAAGATGGAAGGAAGCAGACAATGGTGGACCAACAAAGAAACCTGCAAAGAAGACCCATTCCAAAAACAACAGAGGCCTTGACCCAAACTGTAGAACATTCCTCGCTTACTCTAAGAGTGGTTATTGTTCCCGATGGTCTAGCAAACCCGTAGAGAGTAGTAACGCAGACCACCACAGATGTCTGGCCCAGAGACCACCAAGGAGCTGGGATTGCGCAGGAAGATAGAATCTTTTTTGTTGTTGTTGAAAATGGGAGACTGAACCAGATTGGGCAACCCATTCTTGAAGACAAAACTACACCAAGACACCTCCCACAGGCCAATGGAAGTAGGGGTGACATTGAGAGTAAAGTAAGACAGATTGTGCAACCACCTCCCGGACTGAGTCCGGAGATGATGTCTTCAGATTCTGAGGACACCTCAACATCACAATCGGAAGACGAGGAGGTGGAGGAACCCTAGACTAGAGGCCACGAGGAGATGGAGTGCGAAGAAAAAGAACCAGTTTTTTCAGAATTGGATGATCCTACGGAGCAGAAGATAGCTACAAATCATGTGCCAGAATGAAACAGAAAACGGAGGTACAAGATGAAACCCCAGATCCAACCACTTGCCTAACAGGAGGATGGTCCGATTGCCAACTAGGAGGCTTCCTTGAGGCCCTTGCTTTGATAATGTCAGAAGGAAAAGTTACTTCAGAGATTCCATCGATGATGGACAAAGAGGTCCTGGATTCCCTCCAATAACTGAAACGAGGCAGGGAAAAGGTGCATTAAAAGAACTTGGTTCCAGTGGTCGTCCAAAGGATCACTACTAACGCCTCTGTGGCCCCAGGAAGTAAAGCGCCGCTCTTCGATCCCGTGCTGATAACACCCGTAGATCTATGCTCAGAGATGCCTCAGAATAGTACACATTTGGGTGAGGCCACTCCATCATACCCTTGGGAAAAAGCTCAGTTTGTAGAGCATGTGATCTACATTGGCAAGGTATGGACTCAATACCCGAGCACAGCGAAAACAGGCTGAAAGCATGCAGTTAAGTTGACAAAGGTCAAAAAGGGTACATGTATACTTCTAAAAGCTTTCACTATTTGAACCATTTCGTTTTATGTTTGTTTTCATTACACGTGACTCTGAGGACAGCGGAAGAATCCCTAATCTTACATTGATATATGCCAGATGGAGAGTCATTCATTAAACTTTAGACGGCCATGTCATTATAACAAAAACTCAATATTCTAATTGCAGCAAATAACTCAGTGGGTAGAGCATGGGCATTCTATTGGCAAGGTTGAGGGTTCAAGACCCCAGTCCAACACATACTTTCTCAGCGCATGACTTTGAGCTGACAGAGGTCACAAGTAGCTTCCTTCCTAGTTGTAAATGCTCTTTACTATTTGAAAAACGTACTATATTGCTTGTTTTCATTACAATTGCCTCTAAAACTGTTGAAGAATCGCTAACTCATTCTTGCACTGATATTTTGCAGATGGAACTTCTTTCAGTAAACTTTAGACCGACTTGTCATACTGAAAAAGGCTCTGCTTTCTGAAATGACACCCAATGGCTCAGTGGGAAGAGCATGAGATTTCCATTTGTACCACTGTGCAGCAAAACAAGTCTCAGAACAGGAGATTCGAATGTCAGATGTCCAAAAGCTATATGTCTACCTCTAAAACATTTTCACTATTTGAAAAGCATTTAATATTTGCTTTCATTACGTTTGACTCTAACATAGCAGAAGAATACTTGATACATTATTCTATGGATTTTTGCAGATGAGGTTTAATTTAATAAACTTTAGACCGCCATATCATAATAAAAACAGTTCGAGTCTCAGAAGAAAAGCTAAATAGCCTAGAGGGTAGAGGTGTAGTTTGAATTGGCACAAGGTAAATTCAAGACCCTTGACCAGCACAAATATGCATACAATTTGAGTTGACAGAGATAAAGAACACCTCATTTGTAGCTCTAAAAGTTATTTACTGTTCGAAAAACGTAATTATAGCAAGCATTCTCAGAGCATGAGGTTGAGGTGGCAGAGGTCAAAATAACTATATTTCTTGTTGAAAACTTTTTTTTAACTATTATATGCTTATTTTTATTACAGTTGACTTTGCGAACATCCTGCAATGATATATTGTAGATGGTGCTTCATTCCAGTGTAGACAGCATGTTATAATGAAAGAAAACTTTTCCAGACTTAGCAACACCCCTGGCTGAAGGATACCTTATCTATTATAGCATTGATATATTGCAGATAGTTTAACTCCAAAAACATTACACAGCCACATCATAATGAAAAAGGCTTGCACTTCCAACAAACAGCCCAATAGCTCAGCAGGTAGAGCATCGGATTCTCATTATCAAAGTGGTGGTTTCAAGGCACTTGTCCTTCACAAACATGCACAGAGCATGAGGTTCAAATGCCACAGGGAAGAATAGTGACATAGTTGGTTCTAAACTATGTTTACTATTTGTAAACTTAGTTTTAGTTTTGTTTGTATTACTCTGAGATAGGCGAAGTACCCATAACCCATTCCTGCATTGATATAATGCACATTGAGATTGATTGAAATTTAGACAGTCATGCCAACATGAACGATGCTCAAAATGCTAAAAGGGAACTAGTTAACTCAACAGACAGAGGAGGGGATTTCCCTGAGAGAGCTGAAGAATCCCAAATCCATTCTTGTGTGGATATATTGCAGATGGATCTTCATTTGAAAAATATTTTAGACACCCATGCCATGATGAAAAAACTACAGAAACCCCCAATAACTCGGCAGGGTGCGTGGATGCGGGTGTGGGGGGGCAGGGAGGTTTGGGAATTGGATTTCCGTTACAAGGTGGTGGATTCAAGACCCCAGTCCAGCAAGACCAGGGCCAGAATACAAAGATGCGGTGACAAATGTCAAAAGAGTTACATTTTACTTCTAAAACCTGTTCATTATTTTAAAAAAATGTAGTTTTATCTTTGTTTTCATTACAATTTACTCTGAGATAGCTGAAGAAGCCATTATCCATTCTTGCATTGGTAGATTGCAGATGGAGTTTCATTCAATAAACTTTAGACAGCCAAATAATAATGAAAAAAGCACCAGATTTTAAAGGGGAATCCAATAACACTGTGGGTAGAGCACAAGATTTCCAGTGCCAAGGTGGCAGGTTGAAGACCCCAGCCCAAAAACAAGAAGCTGAGAGCTACATCTGTAGTTCAAAAAGCTTTTACTTAAAAAAACAAACATATTTTTATGTTTCTTTCATAATTCTTGACTGTCAGATAACTGAAGTCATTTGTAACTTTTTACATTAATATTTTGCAGAAAGAGCATAAATCCTTAACATTAGACATCCATATAATAATGAAAAAAGCAGCATCTTTTTGAGACATAAGGATATCTGCTTCCTCTAATTCTTCATGGTCAAATGAGTGCGGATTAGTTCTAAAAGGCTGCCATAACAGACAATTTATTGCCACATCTCATAAAAAAGAATTTATCAAATAGAACAGGTCACATCACAGCAGCTCCCAGAAGGCATGTAATCTCGTAGTGGGATGAATGCTAGAGGAAACCTGTAATCACACGGCAGAGGAGGGCATGGATATGACTCAGGTCATGACCTGCAGTACAGTAGTCAATGGGCCTCATTCTAAGTGTGCCGGTATGGAAACAACGTTGCCGGTAAGCTTACCGACACCATTGTTTCTGGACCGGCACACTACAACTCTGGGGGCGGGTGCCGTCCCACCCCAGCATGTAAGACCTGCCGGGTAGAAAAGCACCCGCCTGCAGAGTTTTCACGGAAGCACTGTACCGTTATTAACGGTGCCGGTTCTTGCGTGGTCCCCACTCCCTAGAGTCCTATGTGACACTGTGGGAATGAGGATTTAGAAATTACTGGCGCCTGACTATCCGGGCCGCCAGGGTTGTAATCCACCAGTGTTAACGGGAAGTCAGGCGCTGGTAAATCATTACTGATCTGGCGGCAACCTGCCGGTATCACCAGCATGGTTACCGCCGGACCCATGATGTGGCCCACTGTGTTAGTTAAATATGTGGCTACATTTTACTTGCTGATCAAAGTGCATTGTGCAATGGCACTTGAAGGTATAGACATACATGGATGTGCTAAGGCCAGCTAAGCATCAGGCGCACAGCAATGCTGTGCCAAACATCACTGCTCTCTGATCCATTTTCTCTCTACAAACTACCCCACATTACTCAGTACCGTTGCAATGACATACAAATCACCATGCTTGAATATTTTTCTCATGAAACCCTGCAGATGAGAAATGCTTTCAGACTTACCATGTTCATCGCTGTTCGAATGTGCCACTCCGGACACCAGCTTTCAGATTGGGACACTGGCAATGCCTTTTCCCATTCTGTGCCATCTGTGTGCTGCTGCTGGTAGCAGACCTGTGCGTATGTCTAAAACCGACCAATACCTGACTGATAGGTGCAGCTGGTGGTATTTAATCCTGAGTTGTACAACTCTTCTAGGGACCTACATCTGAGCAAATAAGGGCTGACAAGTCTCATTCCAAGTCTTCTTTGGTTGCTTGTTTTTTTGTCCTGTGGTACAACAATGAAACTGTACTTTTTGTGCAAGTAAAAGCTTTTTAAAAAATGTTTTTATTGTGTTATAGTTCAAATGAAAAATAACTTTTCACAAAATAAAACATAATAAAGCAGCAGAGTTCACATATACATTGCATTCAGCAAAACAATTGATACAATACAAAATCAGAAATAAAATGAAAAAAGGAAAAAGAAAAAGACAAAAATAGTACAAAACATTGAATGATATATATAATAGAATAGCAAAGGTGAACATCTTACACAATAATACCAAATGCAAGATTCTATACATTGATATTCTCAAGATCCATGAGCAATTTAGGGCCTCATTACACGTTAGGCGGTGAACCATGGCGCTATTAGCGCCATGGTTCATGCCGGTAAAATACCGGCACCGCCTTGGTGGAAAGGGGAATTACCGCCCCATTGCAAGGTTGGCGGGGCGGTAATTCCCCCTTCCACCATTGCCCTTCCCCATTCCCATTTTTGCCCCATAGGGCTCTATGGGAATGGGGAAGGCGCTAATTACGGTACCGCAAATTGCGGTACCGTAATTAGCTCCACTGGTCCCTTTGCGGGTTGGTTTTTAACGCCTGCAAAAAGCAGGTGTTAAATTCCCCAACCCGCAAAGGGACCTTGTAGTAAGGCGGTAAGGATTTACCGGTACCGGTAAAATACCGGTAAACCCTTACAGCCTACCGTGTAATGAGGCCTTTAACCTCCTCTTCAAATTTACATAGACGTTCTTTTGCCACTTTCCATATCTGAGTGATAGCAATGATCAGATAGTTACTCCTCCCAGAGAGACAGCGCAACCAAAAATGTTCACTTTCAATATCGTTATATTCCCAATCAAGTTTGGCAAAATACTTATCATAGAAGGATCTCATCGCAAAGCAACGGGTAAGAACATGTCTAATAGTTTCCACCTTGTCATTGATCGCACAGAGTCTGCATATCCTTTTTCAATCGGTAGACCTATCCATGTTCCGCGAACCCCCAGGACATTAAGATGGTTAAGTCTAATATCCATAAAGATTCTAAAATTGGTCTGAGATGGCATTAGTAAAATATATCTTTGAGGTTCTTTATTCTTTAAGGGCATCATTGCAAAGGTATATAAACAACTCATGGAGGAAACTTTATCATGGCTAGACATCCAGTCCCACTTTTCAATGACATTTTTTTAAGATTTTAGCAACACACCTTTGCCATGCTCCCACCTGGGTGTCCAACAGATTTTTTCAAACAGTTGCAAATTGAGTTCTTTAAACTTCTTTAGAGCCCCCATCTTACCCTCCTCTAGCTTTTTACCCCTGCTGAAGACCTGCATTTTCCAATGCTTCTCCGAGGTAGGGCGCCTCCAGTGTTGAGTCATTGTCATAGTTGTATGGTACTGGTGGGGGGGCTTGGTATATCTGTCAGTCATACACGTGGTGTGTCCTGCGACTGTCACAGGTGTACTCTGAATGTCAGAGGGCCCTGTTACACGGGTGTTGTCAGCAATGCTAGAGGGTTCTGAAGTGGTGTCTGCCTCTGTGGGTGTTGTGTTGACACAATAACTCCATGGCTCAGCTTCATCAGAGTTGCTGGTATCTGGTATATGCCAAATCTAACACCAAAGAGCACTTTAACATCCTGAGAGACCACAAGTCCCCATCCCTCATCCCAGACACATGTACCAAAGACATCTCTTGGTGTACCAACATACAAGAAGCAGTCCTTGGCAAAATTGCTATGTTACAAGCCAAAATTGAGTCAAAGAAAGAAAGTCTCACCTTCGCAGACAATCCGATCTCTCCCACCCACACCTCACGAATAGACGACAACAACCTATTCAAATTCTCCATCATCACTACCAAAGAGGTTGAAGACATAATCAACTCTCTGAAACCCTCCAAATGCCAAGGTGACATTTGCCCTGCTCCAGTTATCAAAGACGCGGCCAAACATCTTGCCCCTTTCATCACATCTCTAATATATTCATCCTTCACATCCAGCATGGTACCTAACAACCTAAAGGGTTCCTGGCTCTTACTTCTACTCAAGAAACCCACTCTAGACCACAGTGTCCCCACGAATTACAGACCTATTACTACTGTGCCCTTCCTCCTAAAAATCCTCGTCAGAGCTGCCTACCTGCAGAACCAGAACCACCTAGAGAAAAATAACTTGCTAGGGCTAAGACAATCGGGATCCCGCCCCGAACATGGCACAGCGACAGCCTTGATCGATCTCAAGACACAAATGGACAACCTCAAAGACAACGGCAAACTAGCCCTTCTTCTCCTCCTCGACTTGTCGGCCGTCTTTGACTTGGTAAATCATGACATTCTCTGCAAACATCTAGCCTCAGCAGCCAAATTCTCTGACAAGGCCAATGCCTGGATTCAGTCCTTCCTGAATAACAGATCCATGAGGGTCTTTGCTCCCACAGCCTCTGCCGAACCAGCCCCTGTTACATGTGGTGTCCCCCAGGGCTCCTGTGTTTCCCCCACATTATACAATGTGTTTACAAAACCCCTCGTCGACATACTGGACCACTTGGGCTTCATCTACACGAATTACGCAGATGACACTCAAATACTCATCCCACTAACAGGCGATTACTCCACCGACAACACAGTACTCAACAACATTTATTCCATCATCCAAGAATGGATGGCCAAACACGGCCTCTGCCTCAACGACGACAAGACTGAGCTTCTTCTCCTAGGCTCCCAATCCAGACATAATAAACTCGACAAACTTTATCAGACATTCACCATTGACGGCAACACCATCTCTGTCTCCAACAGCGTCAAAACTCTTGGTATTTACCTTGGGGGTCATTACAACCCTGGCGTTAAAGTAGGGTGCCGCAAAGGGACCTCGGTGCTAATTACGGCACCGCAATTTGCGGTACCGTACTTAGCGCCTTCCCCGTCCCATTGAGCCCTATGGGGCGAAAATGGGAATGGGGAAGGGCCATGGTGAAATGGGGAAATACCGGCCCACCATCCTTGGAATGGGGCGGTATTTCCCCATTCCGCCATGGCGGACTCGTTACAACACCGGCACCAACCATGGTGATAATAGCGCCATGGTTTAGCGCCGGGGTTGTAATGAGGGCCCTTGACTCCTCCCTTACACTGACAAGACAAATCAACTCTATCTCATCCGCCACCGCTTACACATGTAAGCTCATCAATGCCAGTAGACTTTACCTCTCGACCTCCAACTGCACCATCCTAGCCAGAGCACTAGTACTATCCAAAGTCGACCATTGCAACGCTCTCTACCTGGGCACCAGCCAAAAGAACATCAACAAGCTTCACGTTATCTAAAATAATGCACTAAGAACAGCTATGAACATACCCAAACACGAGCACATCTCTGACGCCAGACGCGACTGTCATTGGCTATCTATACCTCAGAGAATCGAATATAAAACACTCTCTCTCACACACAAATGCTTAGCCAACCAAGCACCTAGATACCTCTCGTACAACTTCAAGCACCATACACCATCTCACCCAACCAGATCAGCCCAAACACATTGCTTAAATATCCCCAGATTTAAGCTCCCAAAAGCACTGCTTGCTGCTAAACTTTGGAACTCACTACCAACCGATCTGAGATCCGAACCATCCTTTCACCGATTCGGACACAGTGCCAAAACTTGGCTACTGGCCAAAGAAGCATAAAACGCCAATTTATTACCACACAAATGTTCATACTGTATAATCTGCACAATTTCAAACCTTGTAAATATGCTACAATCTGTATATTATCAGTAACTGCGTTACAATGTGTATATTATCAGCAACTGTATTATAATGTCTTCACTTCATGTAATGTTTACCTACGCTTACCATGGCTGTAATGCTTTGACTACTGTGTAACCATGTCAAGCGCCTGGATGCCCCAGGGCCAGGCAACGCTATATAAATAATAAACTAACCTAAACTGGCATCATGGCATGCTTTTTGGTGTCCATCCATTGCTACATGACATAGCCTCTGGATGGACAGGTTCTGCTCCGCCTGGTCTCTGGTCTCTAGTTATATGATGTGGGGCATGTGCAGCACATGCAGGGGGATTAAGATGTTTTGAGGGTGTCTCCGCTGCTGTCCTTACAGCACAAGGAGGCTGATGCTGCTGGTGGTATTGGGCAGGTCCTTTAGGTTCTACCGGAAGTTGCAAGTAGGCCTTGTTAGTGGTTCACTGTATTCATGAAAAGAGGTGGTTGATCATCAGGTAGCCCATTGCTGCTTGGCAAGTCTGGAGGTCCAGGAATGTATGATTTCAATGGTATTTCTGCTAGGATTACAGGACAAATTGGTTGCATACCAATGGCTAAATGCCCATCAAGAGTCATAGCAGGTGGTTCCAGTTAGCTGTCTTCAATTTGACAGTTGCAGGCGGGTGGGCTATGTTGATGTTTGTGTGTGTCCCAGGTGTTAGGCATTGGTGGATGTGGGATGGTGGCATTGCAGTCCATTTCATGCTGCACACCAAGGTTGCCCTTTCCTGGCTCGATTGTCCAAAAGTCAGGCGTCTGTGGATGCATGTGTATTTGCAGATAAATTGCATTTAGGCTGTGCTGACTATCAATATTTGTTTGAGGCATTGATTTTTATTGTGAGGCAGTACCTCATGAGAGCCTTGCACGGAACCAGTTGGAACTGGTGCCACCGTGGGAACATATCTGTCTGGGCTGACTGTGGTACAATGTGCTGTGTTACAATCCATGTGCCTTACATTTGCCAGCATGTCCTTGTGTTGTGAATGTTTCATAGTTTTGGTTTCATTTGTAATGTTATCTTTTTCTTGTGTATGGCCTTGCTCTTGTGGGGACCATGTGTGTTTGTGCATGAAATCATGGCCTTCAAGTAGACATTTCAAAGGGGGGCATCTGCACTTGGCGGTATGAATCTACTGTTATTTTTGACCAAATTCCACTCTTTAGTTTTCTCAATGCAAAGAATATGTATCTGTCTCCACAGAAAACCTTCAAACCACAATGTAGTCCTTGCATAAATAGATGCCTGCTGTATTCTCACTTGCAACACATGATACCAACGATGTGCTCTGTGGAAATGACACTCTCTCATATGGCACCAAAACAAATGGATCATGGATCTGTGAGCCATCAACACAATCAAACCCTTTTGTTTGTTGGTAGACTCAGGAATCCAGTGGAAGAGCAGACATGCTCAGACATTTAGCCACATTCATAGTATGTGTACATGCCAATACCAACCCAAGGCAATGTAATGTAATGCAAACTGGTCTCATATAGAGCCCTTCTACCAATAATGTTGGCTTCTCTGTGCAATGCTTTGTAAGAAATAGGGGCCAGGGTGTTTTAATCGGATAGTGGGAAGGCAGATGGGAGAACCTGTGGTGTTGAAGGGATGCAGGTGGGAAGTACGCATCACCTGTGTGCCGATCAGAACATCTCTGTTTTTTGTGGTTGGTATGGATAAATGCAGGTTAATGGGCAAATGGCGAGTTGTGGAGTGCAGAAATTGACAGAATGGTGCTAACAGAAGATGTAAAGGGTCTGAGTCTGTTGACAATAGGCCTGGTCAGTTATCTGAAAGAGTGTGAGAAGTGTAAGGCGTCAATATTTGAATAGTGATGAGTTAGTTGAGGGATGAGAGGGGAGGGTAGAGAGGGGAAGAGGGCTGAGGTGATGTTACTTCCTGGCTCTTGGTTCGAGATTTGACTGAGATTCTGGTACACACCAGTGTCACGCAGCAGAGAATCCATAAATCATATTGATTACCCAGAGATAATCGTGCAAAGTGTTTCAAAATTGATTGTCTTAAATTATCCAAAGTTTCTGATGCACAGTTTTAAGTAGGTTGCTATTATCGTTCATCTCTTTCAAAATGTCTGGTTGAAAAGCCAAGTCTTTAACTGTTTCTTGAAAGTCAGGTGGTTCACTCAAAGGCAGAGATGTTTGACTAGGCTTTTTCCTGGTTTCCTGGACAGAACTGAAAAAGAGGATCGTCCTTGTCATTTCATATTGAAGTTAGGGATTAGTACTAGTGCAGCATTGCTAGACCAAGGTGTTCTGGAGGGAGTGCAGTGTTGAAAATTACTTCTCAGGGAGGAATGGCCCCTAACATGGTATGAATGATGGACAATGCTCAAGGTTTTGAAATTACCCCTTTTTTGATGGGCAGTCATTGGAATCTAGGTAATATTGTTCAAATCCCTTCATTCTGAGATGTATTTTTGCTGCTGCATTTTGAACTCTTTGAAGTTTCCTCATTAAGTAATCTGGGAGTCTGGGATATACGATATTTGCATAGTGTAGCTTAGATACTGTAAAATAAATTATGGCCATTGCACAGTGAGTGAATGTTAAGTAAAATAAGATGCAGCTTAGCATGCAAAGCTAGAAGAAACAGCTTCTCACAATGGCTCTGATCTGTGCTTGATCTGATGCAGATAAGGAGTAAGGGTGTTGGCCATAGTGATGCTAAAGTCCATAACGGGATTTGGCAAGGACCCATCTCGTCAGGAGAAGGGAATGTGGAACAGTCGCAGGTGCAAAACAGGAACATACAGATGAGTGTTTCAGGGGCGATGTATATCGTAAGTGTGCAGCGAATGGTACTTTATGGGCATGTAGACTATCTCATACACAATGAGAACATCACACGATGCTGCAGGGTATGGCACAGATCCACAATATTATATTGCAAAATGGCACAGCAAGTTTGTAGACATGTTGACAAAAGAGGCTTCTAAACCATAGATATGGGACTGTGGATAACATATTACCATTCCCAGTCTAGCAAGACGCAAGGATCTTCAATAAGGAGCATTTCCACAATTGTCACTATACCAGTGATCCAGCTGTGCATTTAATTGTTCATGTTTCCAAGACAATTGGACCCAAAACCACTAATGTGCTGTCTGGATGACACTAAGTCATGTGATCACGCTAGCTATTTGTGCCAAAACATGTCACTTGCGTGACATACATATGGCAATCCTAGATTCACTGGAAATATACAAGATCTATGCCGAACTGCACAATGTTGCTCACCACACATGAAGATTTGTGAACAATTGTAACACTCACCAGTAGTGCTAACATGTGAACTCATTAGAGTGACCTGTCCATGCATGCTGGGTTCACTGCCTACAAGACCGTCAGCTCCAGCGCTGTTAGTCTAGGGTAGTCTTACCAATGGGCCTTTGGCTAGGCCCTTGTCGTTTACTTCTATGACTGTGAGTCGAGGCCAACACTTTTTTTATACATTACATCTTCCTTAGGGTTATCCACCGATTCAACTCAACTGGAGAGATAATCTAGGGGTATAACGCAAATTCCATTGTGTTCATTGATATAGTAGTGGCAACGTTGGAGTAGTCAACCGTAGACGAGAAATGCTTCCTTAACATCTCCAGGGCAGTTATCAAGCAGTTTGAATGTTTAATTAATAATTCCCAAGCAGTGATAAGCCTTTCTCCTCTATAAGCAGTTTATGTATACTCATTTTGAAAATGTTCACTGACTGTATATTTAGCTCATTTGCATTTTTTGCACCCTATACATGCCTGGCCAGGGATCAGTACATGCTTAAATAAGGCAATATAGAAGCAGTTTGCTTGCATAATCAATTCATTAGAAACATCGTTCATTTTGACTAGGGAAGCTAAAGGCAACATACCCATTTACATTTTCAGTATCTTTATTTGACACAATCAGATTACAGAAATATCTTTTGTGTTAGTGCATATAGCAAGCATATAGGTGTGTCATATGTGCAATGTAAGAAGGTCATAACCATAACAAAGGAAGTAACATATATATTTGTCAATAGTGCAATGCGCGTATTATACATTTCCGTGATCACCACAATGGAGTATGCAGCCAGATTTCCGTGGTATGTCCTCTAGTAGGAGGTCACTCACCATTAAAGAAATGGTGAGAATTAGGAGATCAAACTGTGATCAGTCTGCACTCTTGAGATTTGAAAGAAATTCTCACGTAGGGTAAGACATCATCCTATTGACCTATATATAATGTTTTCAGAGTAAGCGCAAGGGGCTCGTATATATCCCTTTGTCTATAACAAGGTGAGCACTTTTTCGCAAAATGTCTGAGGATTTAACTCTTTGCAGCCATCCAAACAAAGAAGATCCATCAACCCTAGCGTTGGGTGTTACCATTGAAATCGGCTAAGTCATGTCGTAGAATTAAACTGATTTTTTTCATGAGACGGTGCCCCCGTGAGATGTCCAGAGCATCCTGTATTCGCGACCAGAATTCAGTTCTAAGAAGCTCTAAGGAATATGTACTATGTAAGCTTCAGGATTTTCTCATCATCATAAATTTCCATTATCTCATAGGCGTGCCTTGAATAATTTAGCGGAAAACCAGTGGAATCTATGCAGGTTTTCAAATAGTTCAAATTTCGATGTGACTTCCCTTGTTCATTCTGTATTGCTCACGTGTCTGAAAGAGCAATTAAAATTATTCTCCTACCCACCTGCCTCCGAGTCTATTTGCTGTGTGTGGAATTCATAGGCATGGCCTCGGTGGCTGAGATCAATACCTCCTTCTTGCCATTTGCTGAATAGTGTTGCTACCCGTGATGTAAGGCCACCGTATCGGGTTTTAGTCGGTACGTTCTAGGCACATTCTTAGTTTTATATATTTGCATGGGAAATGTCCGCAACAGTGCATATACCACCAGCCATCCATACTTGCCCTTCACAGGGAATCATCCTTTCTTAAAATTACAATTTTCTTACATGGGTCCCTCCATGTATGAGTGAGGGTCCTCTCAAAGCAGTCTGTGCAGTCTGTACCTGCTATGAGAGCTTGTAACTATTATCCGGTGTTTAGTCTGCCAGGTGTTAACACTATATTCTGTATCTGACAACTTTGACCTTTTCTGAATGCTGAATCCTCTTATCATAACAACGCAGCAGAGGGTAATGGAATTTATAATCAATTTCCGTGACATCGCGGGAGAGGAATCTGCATTGTCTTTAACCAGTAATTTTGTTTCTCCTTTTTAGGTTTCTCTGGGAAGAGGGGAGAGTGAAATTCGCATATTTTGTTATGTTGTACATAGTTCCTGCATGCCTTCCATCTGTACCCATTGCAATTCTGGTCCATTCAGGCAGCACGAGGGGTGTACAAGCATGTAAAATAGGCCATACGCAACATACAATTATAGATCGATAGCTTTCAAGTACAGGGTATATTTCACCTAGGAGTTGAGAGTGACGTAGAGAAATCGAACTTCACTCACGCATGCTAGCAGATGCCACGTGGAACTCCTTGGTGGAATATATCCCAGTTGGTGATAGCTACCCATCTATAATTATATATATATATATATATATATATATATATATATATATATATATATATATATATATATATATATATATATTCAGTGAAAAAACTTTGTCAAAGGGACTTTATGGTTCCAAGTAAAACCGAAAAACCCTTGAAATTTGCCAGTTATGGTAAGCTAAGCAACCACCGTGCACTGCTAAGACTAACACCCAGGACATCAAAGATGACATCACAAATGTCATTGATGACATCACTGATGACATCACATGTCTGGCTCACTCTTTTTTCTTTTGCTGACATATCTAGGCCACATGGTTTTCTTCAGTAACAGTCAGAAACTAAAAATTTTATTTTATTTGTAGACGTATCCTTCAAGTAGGTTCTTACAGTAATTCCCTTAGAGTCCAGTCACATCATATGAAACATATACATACGGGAAGACACAAGCTTGAAAGACAGCAATCCTTTTTGTGCATAAAGATAATCAATAGACTTATGAGCACTTTCTGATAGTTCTGTTGTTTTTTTTATGGCTGTACTTTCCCTGTATATGGTCATATTTGTATACATTGTATTCACACTACTTTCCTTAGGGTCCAATCACATCAAGTGATACATATACCTAGGGTAAATAGCAGCTTTGAAACAGAGCAATCATTTATTTGCATGAAAATAATCAGTTAAATTATGAATTGTTTCTGCTACTACTTTTGCTTTTTTGCTAACTTCACTTTCCCTGTATATACCCATATTGGTATGTGTGCTTGTGTTTTTGTGTTTTGTCTATAGTAATGCAATTATGTAATACATGTGTTTTATTAGCTACTTATTACATATTTCACAGTACACAAAAATCTATTAAGAAAACAATTATCATTTCATTATTCAACATATTAACATTACGAATATTATACCTTCATCTTGTACACTGCACACAATGTTATGTTTCTGTATGAGTAGCTTAGTATACTAGATAGAACCCAATAATAGAATGCTATTTATATCAATGCATCATTCAATGCACTAATTAGGGTATGATATTTATTGCAATGATCCTTGACACTTGTTTCGCAACATTATAATAAGAATCCCTTGTACACATATTTCATGAAAAGTACATATACATGTGATGTCATCAGTGATGTCATCAATGACATTTGTGATGTCATCTTTGATGTCCTGGGTGTTAGTCTTAGCAGTGCACGGTGGTGGGGCGAGTTATGGTTGCTTAGCTTACCATAACTGGCAAATTTCAAGGGTTTTTCGGTTTTACTTGGAACCATAACGTCCCTTTGACAAAGTTTTTTCACTGAATTTCATAGGTTTTTAGCAGCGCAACTTAACCATAACGTCCCTTTAACAAAGTTTTTTCACTGAATTTGAAAGGTTTTTAGCAACGCAACTTAACCATAATGTCCCTTTAACAAAGTTTTTTCACTGAATTTCATTGGTTTTTAGCAGCGCAACTTAACCATAACGTCCCTTCAACGACGTTTTTTCACTGAATTTCATACGTTTTTAACAGCGCAACTTAACCATAACGTCCCTTTAACAAAGTTTTTTCACTGAATTTCTTAGGTTTTTAGTAGTGCAACTTAACCATAACGTCCATTTAACAAAGTTTTTTCACTGAATTTCATAGGTTTTTAGTAGTGCAACTTAACAATAATGACTTTAACTTTATATACATGTCATATGGAACTGACTGAATCTCTTCTACTGTACTTGATTTCCGCGAACTCATTTAATGTTCGCGGACATGTTCGAAGAACAGTACCACTACCTAAAAACTCTGGGGGGGTATGTTTGATTGTTATATCATAACATAGGAACATTTAACAAATTCAAAAAGGAGCACACAAACACATTATATGTACTAATACATAAGAAATGTAACCCATATATACAACACACTAACCATTCATTTAAATGCACAATGTTCTAAAATGGAATATACCACAAGAAGATAAATTGGCTTCCAACATAATTACCTCACAAACACGACAGAACTGAGTACAAGAGCAGACCCACTGAGTACATAGGACATATCTTACCTGAAATAGTAAGTGTACTTAATTTTATTCATATATTTATAAACTTTCTGTATTAGATAAAAAAATATATTATCTTTTTTTTTTCTCTCAGAGAAATGTCTAGTACTCTGGAATGGCTAGAGGAGCATTTACCACATGAAGAAATGTCACAAGATAGTGAAACTAATGGTAAACACTTTATAATATAAACCATTTAATTATTATTATTTTGTATACATTTAACATATATATATTTTTTTTTGTACAGAGCATACCAAAATAGAAAATACTTCAGAAAAACCTGTTATGGATAACACTTTTCACAGTATAGAAGAAAAAAATGATTTATTGTTGATTAATTTTAATAATTTGAAAACTTTTGTGGAAGATCATTTTAAACCAAAAACCTCGTACCATTGCCCCACATGTATTTGTCCCTTCTCACCATATCGCAGTCAATTATCCCCAAACCCTCTCCATAACCCAAAACGTTTTGATGAGACTTCCATCCCTTCTTCACCTAATAACAATCATGTTGAAACCCCTAAATCTCCTGTTTTTGTTTCTGTTTCTGCCTCACCTTATCTGTCATAAATTATTAATATATGTTAAATAAACTTTAATTTTTATATTGTGTTGTAAATAGTTTCATTTTTTTTTTAAAAACAATGTAGGTGTCCGCGGACAGTGCAGGTGTTCTGAAATGTTCGTAAATAAACAAAAATGGAGGTGTCCTGAACAACACTATACCTGTTCGTACTGTTCGCTAGCAAGATGAAACTATTCTAAGAACACACGCGGTGTCCTGAAATGTTCGCAAAAAAAATAATTAAAGTGTCCTAAAGAACACTATATCTGTCCTTAGTGTTCGCTATCAAGTTTAAACTGTTCTAAGAACACAATTGGTGTCCTGAAATGTTCGTACATAAACGAAAATGGAGGTGTCCTGAAGAACACTATACCTGTTCGTAGTGTTCGCTAGCAAGTTCAAACTGTTCTAAGAACACAATTGGTGTCCTGAAATGTTCGTACATAAACGAAATTGGACGTGTCCTGAAGAACACTATATCTGTCCTTACTGTTCGCTAGCAAGTTTAAACTGTTCTAAGAACACACGCAGTGTCCTGAAATGTTCGTTTCACGTGTGACGCATTTTTAATTAGTTCAGGACCCGAACAGTGTCCGTAGAACATCAACGCGCGTGCGCTAGCCAATCTCTGTGCATTTGGTGTCCTGCGGACATGCGCTTCCTTCGCGGACTTGTTCGCGAACGGATCATATGACCGCTCCCACGCTGATCGCGTGTTCTGAATGCGGACACTGTTCGTGTCCCTGAACAAATTGAAAATACATTTTCAATTATTCCATAATATTTTTCAATAAAATCTCACCATGGCACAAGTCCCACATAGTAATGCTGAGTTTCTACATACCTTTTGAAACTTTTTGAACTTTTTTTTGTGTTCGATCTGTCCGCGGACAGCGCGCATGTCTGCGGACCGCGCACAAGCACCCCTATAAAAGACCACACCCTAGAGCTTATTCTAATTGTGTTTCTGGCTATTCTTCAGAACACAGCGATTTTTGCTGCCACCTGCAGATTACACCATCATCGAGATGGCATCCTTGGCTGCTGAACTGCAACCTGGTGCTGCACCTGCTTCAGCACCACCCCCACCCCCTCCACCACCACCACCTCCCCAAGGGCCTGAAGAGGGAAACAGGAGTGAGGATGCAGAGGAGGAAGAAAAGGATGATGAGAATGAGGTAGAGGCAATCCCTACTACCCGCACTAGGCGTGAGTCTTGGGTGTGGCGGTTATTTACCATTCATGGGAATGTTCCTAAGGCTCGTGCGAACTGTGTTACCTACAATGAGTGCAAAATGATACTCAGTCGCGGGAAGCATGGTAAGTACAGCTTTGGGACCACTACTATGAAGCGACACCTGAGGTCATTTCACTCTGGGGCTATTCGCAGGGTTGTACCTTGCGAAGAATTTAGCAGGTTAATTTCCTCTACTTCATCCTCTGTTTCTGATCCTGTCACCACAAGGACCACCTCTGTGGGACAGCGTCTTCCTCAAGCTGCCTCACAGGCCATACAGAATGCTGATGAACCTTACCTTTCGAGGGTCACAGTTGTATGTATGTAGTGTGACACAGTACTCTGCAGGGGGGAGCGACTTTGTAGTGCTTTTGAGACTTTCGTCTCAGAGCATGAGAAGATCTGCTCACTACCCAAATAAAACCCACTCTACATCTTCCTCTCTCAGCTCGCCCTTTCTTATGCCTGTGGTTGGTGCCCCCCCTTTACCTTCCTTTCCCCTCCTCTCCTAGTGTGTTGTGTATAAAAAAACAAAAAAAATACAAAATATCAAAAATAAAAAAAAAATAAGGCTCTTTTCAGAGCCGCCTTTCACAGTTAAAAAATAGAAGTGAAAATAAATGAAGCAGGGCCCTTTGTATTTTTTAGAAGTCCACGGACAGTTCACGAACATTTAAAAAATTGGGTTGCTACCCTATCACAAACATTGCAATTTTCTCTGGGAGGAAGTGGTGGCTCTGAAAAGAGCCTTTGGGAGGTGTTTGTAAGTCAAAAATTATAAATGCTTAACACCTACTTCAAAATGGATGTTGTAATTCCAAAAAAGGTCGCAATGCATTTTGTACATTTCTCAGAAAAATTTGATTGCCACCATAAGTAAGATGGACTCCATCTTTGCGAAAAATGTTTGTACTACAAAAAAGAATATTTTCATTGTGAAAAGAAAAC
Source organism: Ambystoma mexicanum (assembly GCF_040938575.1). Taxonomy (NCBI): domain Eukaryota; kingdom Metazoa; phylum Chordata; class Amphibia; order Caudata; family Ambystomatidae; genus Ambystoma; species Ambystoma mexicanum. Next base: position 483,312,705 of record NC_090929.1, read on the forward strand.
ATGCCAAAGTCTTTTAGAAAGGCACAAACAGCTTTATTAACATTGCACCTTGCTTTTTCCGTTTGTGGACCAAATGAAGAAGAACGAAGCCACATTTGTCTCTGTGCAATCCGTGAAAATATCACTTGAGAATTAGGAAACATGTCCATAACCTTCCCAAGTCCTTCTTTCATAGCAAATTGCAAATAAATTCCAGTCACATGTCCTAAACTGTTCCCTCCACAATGAATTACAATTATGTCTGGATGTTGCTCTGTCTCCAAAGTAGCACAGAGAGGTAGCAAGTCCAACCACTTAATTCCACGTACTCCATGCCAGTGTACTTCCACATGTGGGAATCCAAGATCTACAGCTACTCCACAGCTTTCTGCATGCACCTTCAACCAATATATCCATGAATCTCCCAACATCCATACAATCTTTTCCCTAAAACACACAGACATAGCTATCTGTTGTTCTCTCAGCAAAAACAGTATATGAGAAACTCTCTTCTGGCACAGCACACCCACTAAAATTTCCTGACCAATCCCTTTCAGTACTCATTCTCATTTGCATGACTTCTGAACCCAAAAATCCCCGGATGTAACTCCCGATGTCCGCGAACTACCGCCATGTCCGCGGACATATCGTAACATGAACAGCCCTTCTACCATTTCCACTTCACTCTCTCTGCCATTCCCTCATTGGATGTAGCTAAGAAGTCACATGACCATGCACCAATCACATTCAAGACCTCTACATCTAACTGCATCATCATAGATCAGCACTGCAAATGTACTGTGAATCTCTCTGAGTACAAGTGTCATATCATTGGCAAGCACCATCTACCAGAAATACTGTACAAGTCTCCAAGATTTCTACTTGCAGCTCCATGCATATCCAAATGCATGAACAAAAACTTCAGGTATGCATATTTTCTGTACAGTAGATGAACACATTTTCAAACAGACTTTTAGCTTGTGTAATCTGTAAAATGAATTTACTGTATTTTTTTCAATTTCCTAAAATCAACTATCACTTATAAACCCTTATACTATTTACTTTCTTTATACACACACACTCAAATCATGTTAAACTAACATTTTTTAAATTAAATATATAGACTACATATATTCAAACAAAATTGCATGCAAGCACAATCTATGTTTAAATCTTTAAAAAAATACATATACAATTTCATATTTTTTTGTTTTTATTTATTTATTTACTTAATTACTTTAATTTAGACATGACATTGAGGCGCTATTTACCTAGAACAGCTTAGTTACAGAAATAGTGGTATTCACTGGTATATTATACATTTCACAAGACATAGTAAAGATATTTTTTTTGCTACAGTTAGTCATTCAATACAATTTGTTCATTAAGAACATATCATATGTACTGAACTGATGCAATGTATCTTATGTAAATAAATTATTTTAATGGTTTTAAAGAAGGCACTGAGGATTTCAATTAAAAAAATCAATATCTAAATTAAAAACAGCGCTATATACAAACAAAGTTACTAATTTGAAGCTTTTACAATTACAGTGAAGACCAGTCTCCTGAAAAGAAGCAGCCGAATTCGAAGAACAAAGAAGAACTAAGAAGTTACCTGTTAATCTAAGAAAAAAGTAAGTAGAATATCACCATAATATTTGTATTATTACTCAAACATACTGTAAAGTTAATACAAGCTACTTCTGTGCCTAAAAATAGAGATTGTGTACCATTTTGTTAAAAAATCTCCATGTCTTAAACAGCGATTTACAGCCAGAATGGCCCACAAATTCCTATTTTTGGACACACAAATTACCCAACTGAACCGCTACAATTTTCATATTATAGAACAAACAACTGTTTTAATTGTATACATTAGATTTACTATTTGTACTTTTCCACACCACTAGCTTACTTTTTTTTTGTCATCTGAACCCCAGTTTAGTAACACATAAATTCAAAAATACCTATCCCTACTAGCTGTAGTTCCCAATGCACAATCACACACCATTACATACATCTTTATCATCTTACTCAAACACTCATGCACACAGCACACATACATTGCAGAACACCCCAACCCATACCTTCTTTATTTTTTTCAACAGACCCTAAAGAATGCCTACCAAAAGTCAAGTCCGTAGAAAACAACGCAAAAGTAGAGCAAATGAAAATAAAAGTGTCCAACATAAGCATCCATCTCTAGCAGAATTTGTAAAAAAAAGTTGAAACAAAACAGCTAATACAGTCATTTAGTGAAACACATGAAGTTTCAAGTACAAAAACTTTGCCTCCTCTATCAAAATGTAAAATAAACCAAAAAACAATTAACAGAAAATCAGCTATCACTACAGATAAAACTACTTCTTTAAATTTTAATATAGTGCAAAGTAAGCATACCAAGAAAAGTATTTTAGCCAAAATGTACCGTCACAAAGTCCTTCAAAATCTTATAAAAACAGGAGAGAAATCAGGTTCAATGCTTAAAACCTATCGTAGGAAATTAATCTTAGAACTGTTGATGGACAGTGCAATTCTTCTCAAAAGAAAGTTATTTATTTTACTGTTAAACAAAATGAAACCACTAACAAAACTAATAACTAAATTACAAAAAAGACTTCTCAATAAGTGAAATGTCAACAGAAAGAACTTCTTAAGTATCTGCGGAACTGAATGAATCACACTACGAGCACAGAACCATATTTTAATGAAGAAGCGTACAAACAAAAGCAAACAAATACAATTGCCATACATAGCAGTGGTCGAGGTTATGAAAAAGTGAATAATACCATAATGGAACAAGAAGTACTCCTTACAAAAATATGCCCTGAAAACTTAGAATGACCCCTCCATTCAACTGAATCAGAACGTCTAATGTACAAATGGCTTTGCACGTCAATGTATAACATTCCCAAACAATGTTTCAAATCTTTACGACAATTCCTCAATAAATATGTAAAAAGCAAAGACAAAATCAAAATTAAATTACTGCAAAATATGGATACCTGTCCAGTGCGCAAGTACACATGACTACAAGGACATTCATTGGCCTGCGTTACAGGACCTATTTGTAAAACCACTTTCCATGATATCAAAAGGATATCAACACATCATTCAACTATAAGAAATCTAGTCTATAAACTGTACTATGCTAAAAGTCCTGCTTTAGCACTAGCAAAGTTAAATAACATCCTTCTACATGGTACAGCGAAAGACCTACTTGAAGAAATTGACTATATCCAGAAAAATATTTTGGAAGTGAAAGCCATTTACAGAATTAAATAGCTTTAAACCAATTAAGCAACAATTCTACACATGGCAACCTTTTGCTAAACACATACAAAAAAGAAATACTAAAATTTAAAGTACATCAGCTGAAGTACCAAACCATGTATGTGTATGTTGCCGTAGAACTTTTTATGAAAGTAACACAAAAACTGTAGACCTATCATACAAAATAGAAGACAATGAAGATTCTAAGTGGTTTGAATTAGCTCTCTACCTTGTAGCAGAAAACAAATACGAAATAACTGAGCCCTTAATACTTTGCAGTTACTGCACTACAAAACTTGACAACAACCAAACTCCTTCACGTGCTATCACAAATAATTTGGAATTATACCCAGTACCAAAACCCCTACAGCAACTTAATTTATACGAGAGCATCATAATTCAAACAGTACACCCATTTCAAGCAATAATACGCCTTCAACCAAAAACAGCAAAATTACCTCCCTCTGAATTGGTAAAAGGCATTCGTGGAAAAGTAGTTTATTTACCATTAGATCTAAAAGAAAATGTGCATACTCTAGGAGTGCAACGTCCAATGCAGCAATCTTTAATTATCTTAGTAAATGGAGTACCTACAAAAGACAAAAAAATATGGCAACAGCTGGTAGATTTACATAAAGTTAGACAAGCCTTCCAATATCTTAAAGAGAATAATAAATATTACAAAGAAATAAATATTGAAGAAAACTTGAAAGATACAACTGAAATAATTCAAGAAACACAAGAAGCTGGTCAATTTGAGCTACTAGATCCTGCTACAATATCAAATACTTTAGACCATTATGCAATTCATCCTTTGCACTCTAATGACACCTTAGAAGATGTACTTGAAACGTACCAAATGCGTCAAACAAAAGGATCGCCAATCAGCATATGGGATAAAAGTATAGAAGCACGTGCTTTTCCTCTACTCTTTCCTACTGGCAAAGTAGGAAGGTATGATGATAGACCTATTCAAATATCAGCTTCAGAATACCGCTTACTACGGATGTATTCTGAAGATCCCAGATTTAGACAAAATGTGGAATACATATTCCACCTACTCTTTGAAAGTGAACTAGCAACTTTATGTTACGGAGTTGCACACATATTAAAATCAGGATCACACTTTCAAAATATGACAGCTACACAATTATTAGAAAAAGTGCAACAAAAGGATGAGGTTTTACAATCAAATAATACAAATCTATTAGCAAATATGCGTGGTACTAAAGAGTACTGGTTTCGACGTCATGGAGATGTACGTTGTATGATCAGAAACCTTGGCCCACCCACTTGGTTTGTTACATTAAGTTGTGCAGAATATGCATGGGAAGATTTACATGATTTCCTACGCATATCAAATAAAAACAAAACAAACATAGATATACTAACACCTGGAGAACTTTGTTCTTTGGATCCTGTTAATGTTTCAAGATATGTTCACCATCGCTTCATTGCTATGCTACATTTTATTTGTAATAAAACTGTTCCTCCCCTTGGAGAAGTGCAACACTTCTTTTGGAGAAAAGAATACCAAGCCAGAGGAGCACCACATATCCACATGCTTTTATGGATTAAAGATGCTCCTAAATTTGGTCAAGACAGTGATGCCACTGTTTTACAGTTTATTGAAAAATATGTCACTTGTGAAATTAAATCAGAAGCCACAAATAATGATCTTCATGCACAAATTTTACAATTTCAAAGACACAAATGTGGAAAATATTGTCGTCGCAAATACAAAAACAAAGGGAAATACTACACCAAATGCCGATTTGGTTTCCCTAGACCAGTTACAAATACAGGTCAAGTGAACAACCTCATGTCTTCAGTTAGACATAGTGTTAAAGGTAAGTCACCAAAACATACATATTACACAAAAAGAAAAGTAGAAGAAAAATATATCAATGATTATAATGCAATCATTTCCCACTTATGGAATGCAAAAATAGATGTGCAGTACATTGCAGACAATTCTATCAATTGCAATTGCACGATATGTCACAGCATACTTGACTAAAGCAGAAAAGAGAGATCCAAGACCTCTGGAATGACCTGTCATCAGATAAAACAGTGTCTCAGAAATTATACAGCTTGGGCATAAAAATGCTCACCCATAGAGAATGTGGATCATCTGAAGTAGCTGATCGTTTAACTGGTACTGCATTGTATGGTAAATCTGAAAATATAGTATGGCTAAGTCTTGGTCCAGCTAAATCTAGAAAAAGAGTTCTAAAATCATATGAAGATATAGAAACAATAGCCAAACGTGATCCCAACAGCCAAGACATTTTAAAAAACAATTTCTTGGACACATACTACCCAAACAGAAGTAATACTTTGGAAAACATGTGTCTATACCACATAGCCCAAAACTACACATACAAAAATAATATGAAACCTGATGAAAAAAAAGGTAAATGTAGAGTGACAAACTGTGAAGGCAGCTTAGTTAAACTCACTAAACCAAATTTAATTAATCATATCAAATTGTCATTAAAGACTCCTCAACATAAAGAAGTATATTACATGTCCCTGCTACAACTCTTCAAACCATGGAGAAAAGAAGAACAAATACTGGATAACTATGAATCATATGAGGATGCTTTCAAAGCAAATGGAAGTACTATAACTGATGTAAACTTTACACAGTACAAAACAATGTTGCACAATGAACAGCAACACGAAGAAGAACTCCAAGCCCAACTAGATAAGGACACTCCTGACAGTAGTCAACCTTCTGTAACAGGAAGCCAAGAACCACTGGGAGAACCACTAATAATAAATGAGGCAGAATTATCTATGATAGAAGTAGAAAACCCCATGTGTCAGTATGAAGATAAAGAAGACTTAACCATACTACAATCAAAACTAAACAATGAGCAACGTAGCATTTTTCAAGAAGTAACAAAACAAATTGCACATGGTGTAAAACATGAAAATAAAGAATGTTCCTGCCATAATTATAAACCTATACTGCTGTACATCAGTGGTGACGCTGGTTCTGGCAAAACATTCCTAATCAAAATCATTAGTAAGTTCCTTCAACAATTGACAAACAACAAACTGTCAGCTGTTGCCACTGCCCCCACAGGTTTAGCTGCCTACAACATAGGTGGTGTTACATTACACCGATTACTACTATTACCAGTAGAACACCAGAACAAATTAGACTATTACAAACTTTCTGCAGAAGCTGCAATGGAATTACGCAGAGTATTGAAACAAATGAAAATGCTACTAATAGATGAAGTGAGCATGGTCTCCAACCTGATGTTAGCTTTGATTCACCTCAGATTACAAGAAGTACTCAAAACAGACTATGAAGAGCTCTTTGCAGGACAACACATTATTGTTTTTGGAGATCTGCTTCAATTAACACCAGTAAAAGGTGAGCCTATTTTTAAAACATTAGGACACAAACTATGCCGTAAAACTGTTAGCAGCATTGGAAATGTCAACCTTTGGTAACATTTCCAATACAGAGAATTAACAGAAAACATGCAGCAATCTGCAGAGCTCACTTATGCCAACATTTTAAAAAGTATCAGAGTTGGTATACTTTCTAAAGAAGCAGAAGCAATATTGAAAACCCGGCACATTAATGCACTTTATGGCGATAATGCATGTGCTACAGATGTTATGGAACAATTAGCCCACTAAAATGTCAATTGTATGGCCTTAATGCCAACTCTTGCAAGCTGTTTCAAATTCAATGAAATCATGCTAAGTAAAGAAATGCAACCATTCATGGAAATTAGCGCCACAGACAAACTAGATGTACATGGTATGACACTACCCATGTGTGACCAAGCCACAACAAGACTAAATAGTTTAGAAAAATCAATCTCAAACACAGCAGGCTTAGAAAAGATATTAAAATTATCCTTAAATTGCAGAGTAATGCTTAAATGTAACCTTGACGTGGACCAAGGACTAGTTAATGGAGCACTGGGTACAGTTGTTGGCTTTCAAACATACCCATGCGACACCAAAATTCAGTTTGTCAATATACTCTTTGACAAACTTTCAGAAGTAAAAAGGATAGGACGCTCAACAGCTAGATTCCTTCTCTTCAAAGATATGTATGTACGCAGAGAACAATTTTCTCTAACTCTTGCATACGCAGTGACGATTCATAAATCACAAGATCTTACCCTAGACAAAGCAATGATAGATATTTGTAACACAGTCTTTAAAGAAGACATGAGCTACGTAGCATTATCACGCTTACGTACACTTGACAGTCTATTTCTAATCAACTTTGATGCAAGTAAAATAAACGCTGATGTTCCTTGCATTTTAGAATACAATAGACTTCGCTCACTATACACCCCCCACCTAAACACATATTCTGTTCCACAAAAAGTAAAACGTTATAAAAGAAAAATAAATCAAGCAGAAATGCAACAGGATGTCACTGCAAATCCTCCAAAGAGAGTAAAAGAAACTAATACTTCATCAAGTACCACAAGCAAAAAAGAATCAATTAGGGAAAGTAAACCAGGTACTTCTTTAAAGAAGGAAGACAAACTCCAAAAAAAGCAGTTAGATACAGAACTACCTGGACCATTTAAATTCTCAAATATAGTTGGTGTAAGTTGCTACGCAAATGTAGCAATGAATATTCTATTTCAATTACCACCAATTGTTGACAACATTTACTTACACAGTACAGACCCATTGTGTTTGCAAATGTTAGTACTTCACAGAAATGCAGCAATCAATCCTGACAACACGTATAGTGTTTATGGAATAAGAAAACAATTGGACTACTATGCTGGAATGGTGAAATTCACTATAAACTCACAGGAAGATCCACAAGAATTTGTAATGTACTTACTACAAGTACTAGAAAACAAAAACATACCTATAAATGAAATCTTTCAGATTTCATACATGTGGAAACATACATGCACTCTCTGCAACAATGTGACACAAGAAGAAATCCCCAATGAACGCTTCATATATATATCAATGGTTGCCAGTCAATTCGTCGAAAAAAATTGGTCGACCAGACAAATGGTCGAAGCAAATTGGTCGAAAACCATTTCGTCGAATTTTTTTTTTTTCTATTTTAACCCTTTATTTATTTTTTTTTTTGGGGGCCCCCCCCAACCCCCCTTTTTTTGCCTTCAAAAACCTTTTTTTGCCTAAACGAACACCCAAAAAAATATATATAATTTAAAAAAAAAATTCGACGAAATGGTTTTCGACGAAATTGCGTCGACCAAATGTCATTCGACCAATTTGAGGTCGACGAATTGACTGGACACCATATCAATACCAAATTGTGAATCCATTCCATTTCAGCGACTTGTACAAAATGCAAACCATGGTAGATTATGCTCTACCTGCAATTCAGATAATCGCTCCACGTTAGTAATACAAACACATAGTAAATACATAATACTATTGCTTCTACGTTACAATGCAGATGGTACCAAAAACAACTGCAAGCTGACTGGATTCACACATGGTCAAATATCACTTGGTAAGAAAACCTTCACAACAATAGGTATAATCTACCACGCAGGAGCCACAACCAATTCAGGGCACTACACTGCATATATAAAAAAGAAATGTGGATGGTTTGAATGTAATGATAGTACAATTACTCTAAAGCAGAGATTACCAGCAAATCTTACAAACGCTTATTTGATGTTCTTAAAACCATAATTTGATAACTAAACTGTATTTAAACCCTAAGTAAACTTGTGTTAAAAAAATTTAAATTGTTAGAATACTCCAAAAGCTATCTAACTGCTCAAAGATTCTGCAACAACTAATCAGATAAATGAATACCACTAAATTAGACCAAAAAATACACAGTTAGAATACGCCAATTGGTATCTAACTGTCCCAAAATTTAACAATATCCAAATAGATAAATCAATACCACTAAAATATATCAAAAAAATAGACAGTTAGAATACGCCAATTGGTATCTAACTGCTCCAAAATGTTATAATATCCAAACAAATAAATAATATGTTACTGCTCCAAAGAAATGCAACAAGCCAAAGTATAAAGCATTAGCCAGAAACAACAAGTGAACACTGAAAACAAACAAACAAATAAACTGTAGCATAACAGAAAAAGGTTTTTTTTAATCCAACATGGATTTTTTTTTCTCCCACAGACCCAATGATTTTAGCAACAAATACAGAAACTGAGCAAATTGCACAGTACTCTGATTTGTAATCTACTAAATATGAGGGTCCAAAAAAAAAAAAGTATGTTGATTATACAATGTAATAAGTCATTACAAAATACTAATACTAACATGCTATTTTCTTTTATCACAGAAATTAACAAGAAATACATGTACTCCGGTTACTAGACCAAACAGTAACAGGCCGATTCATGGAATCAATGTGCGCCGAAAAAACGGTGCACGCGTGCGAAAACGTGCGATTCCCAGTGAAATAGCGAAAATCGCAGGTCGCTGAAAAAGTGCACAGGTCATCGAACGCCGTTCGATAAGGCCACAGCGAATTCGCACATAGCGCGGCGCACATAACAAAAGTAGGCGTAACATGGGGCGTCACACGCAGAATGGGGAACAACTCGTGAAAATGTGGGCATCACGGGGGAAGTACAGGAGGCAAGTGCGCAGAACGCCCACACGCTCGCCTGCAACACGTATTCATGGAATCGAATAGGGAAAAACAGCGCACGGCCAAAGACGCGCACAGGCCCATACATGTCCGCCACACGAAAGCAGGCGGTAGCGTCCCTGCGCAGGAAAAAAATGTGCGCCAGAGAAGGCCCACACGCCATCGGGCCTGGGGGAGCGTGTGCGTGTATCTCAGAGGTGCGCGAGAAGTTTCACACGCGATCGGGCCTGGGGGAGAGCGTGCGTGTATTTCAGAGGTGCGCGAGAAGTTTCACACGCGATCGGGCCTGGGGGAGCGTGTGTGTGTATTCCAGAGGTGCGCGAGAAGTTTCACACGCGATCGGGCCTGGGGGAGCGTGTGCGTGTATTTCAGAGGTGCGCGAAAAGTTTCACACGCGATCGGGCCTGGCGGAGCGTGTGCGTGAATTTCAGAGGTGCGCGAGAAGTTTCACACGTGATCGGGCCTGGGGGAGCGTGTGCGTGTATTTCAGAGGTGCGCAAGAAGTTTCACACGCGATCGGGCCTTGGGGAGCGTGTGCGTGTATTCCAGAGGTGCGCTAGAAGTTTCTCACACGCGATTGGCCTGGGCGTGTGTATTTCAGGGGTGCACGAGAAGTTCCACACGCGATTGGCCTGGGCGCGTGTATTTCAGAGGTGCGCGAGAAGTTCCACACGCGATTGGCCTGGGCGCGTGTATTTCAGGGGTGCGCGAAAAGTTTCACACGCGATTGGCCTGGGCGCGTGTATTTCAGGGGTGCGCGAGAAGTTCCACACGCGATTGGCCTGGGTGCGTGTATTTCAGAGGTGCGCGAGAAGTTCCACACGCGATTGGCCTGGGCGTGTGTATTTCAGGGGCTCGTGGGTGTTTTCACACGCGATCGGGCCTGGGGGAGCGGGGTACATGTATTTCAGGGGCTCGCGGGTGTTTTTACACGCGATCGGGCATGGGGGAGCGGGTACGTGTATTTCAGGGGCTCGCGGGTGGTTTTACACGCGATCGGGCCTGAGGGAGCAGGGTATCACTCACCGTCTGCCTTGCGTGTAGAAGAACGCGTAGCCAACACCCACCCGCTGTGAAGTAATAGCGTGTGAACCCCAACGCCTGCAAAACACACGCACCGCACCCCACGAAAAGCAATGCCCGTGCGCGATACGTCACAGACACGCATATGCGCTAAGGGCCTTTGGTCCAATGGAATCGCGTATGCGTGCTGACGCGCTTACGCGCTAAGGGCCTTTCCTCGATTCACACGCATACGTGCAGAATTATCACGTGCCAAATCACTCCTTATCAAGCTGGCCACGCGTAAGCACACGGAAGACCACGCTCCTGCCCAAAAGGCCAAATTACTGCCCCCCAGATCCCCGAGCAGCCTCCAACGAGCCATCTGCTGCTGCCTGCCTGCCTGCTGCCACCGTGCCCTGCCATTTGGTGCCTGCACATCAGCCATCTGCAGGGGTCCAGTTGCTGTGTCCACCCCTGCTGGAACAGAACACTCCCGACTGGGATACCATCGCTCCACAGCCCAGCCCCAGGACCCAGTTGCCCACCCACGCCTGCCTCGGGGGTCGCCATGTCGGGGCAAACACCATCCGAGACCACTGGCGACCCCCAGCCAGAGGGGCAGAGGGCCACCAGCTTCAGTCAGAAGGAAGTTGGTGTCCTGGTGGAGCTTGTCCTGGGGCATTATGATGCCCTCTTCGGATCACCACGCGCCGACAAGGAAGGATGGGACAGGATCTGGGACGACTTTGTGGTTGCCATCAACGCGGAGGGGGTGGCAACCCGCAACACCAAGCAAGTCAAGAAGCGCTGGGATGACTTCAGGTCTAGGACCCTCATAAAGGCCCGGCGCCTCGTGGAAGGGGGCACGGGGCAGCATGAGTACCATCCAGCTGAGGGTCCTGGAACGCGTACGCCCAGCGCTCCATGCCCAGATCCTTGAGAGGCAGACCCGTCTGGAGTCGAGCGGTAAGTGGCCAAGCATTGCTGTGTGAGACAGGGCATGTTGCAGCGTGCTGGTTGTCTGATACTTGCCTGTATGTGTGACATAGGCCATGTACGCGTGTGTTTGTGCAGGGACATCATGGTCATGCATGTGAGACCAGTAATGTGTGAAGCACACGGTTGGTGTATGTGTTGAAATGTAACATGGGGAGCCCTATGCGGAATGGACACATGAGAGCATGCCAGTCTCTGTTCCTGGACATGGGTGCGGGTGAGGGATGGGTGCTGATGCCATGTACATGTATGGTGTCCATGTCTGTGTTTCTGACCTGCGTGTCTGTGACTTGTGGTTGCCATGGATGCATGACACATGTCTGTGACAATGTTCTGATTCACTGATGCAGCCTAGTTATCCTTGCATCCACTGTGTCTGGGATGTACGAGTCCAGATGGATGAAAGTACGTTGAAGTGTGTGCATGTGATAGGCATGACCCATGATGCATGTGAGTCCAAAAACAACATTGTGTGCTTCAAGAGTCCCTTGGACATGTTTGCTTATGTCCATAGCATGCGCCATGCCTGTTACTGCATGTGTTTTGCCTGCACTGACCCATGTGTTGTGGAGGGACATGATGGAAGTGATCTTTGACAGTGCCACTCATCTGCTATTGCTTCCTGTCTAGGGGACCATTGTACAGTACCCTGATGCTTGTGTTCTATGTCTCCCTCTACACAGTGCAAAGTGAAGAAGAGGGCGGAGACGGCGCTGTGGAGCTAAGCGGCGGGGATGCCCCCACGGCTGCAGCGGAAGGGGTGGGTGAGCCCCCACAGGGGCTTGCAACAGCGGAAGACGGTGTGGAGCCATCCAGGTTGGTGGTTTCCACAGAGGAGGAGGAGGCCGCTACTGAGCCGCACATGGGGCCTGGTGGGGGTATCCCTGCTGGTGCAAGTGGTGCAGTCCAGGGGCAGGGGCAGGAGGCAGCACAGGTCGCCGTGGAGGTGCCTGTGCATGTCACTGTCCCTGACACTGTGACTGCACCACCATGCACCAGCAGGGATGCCCCATCCCAGGCCCGTCCTCAGGTAGGGGGGATGTCCATGTCATCTGTCTCCCCTCCACCTGCGGACGAGGGGACCCCTGGCCGTATGGAGAAGGTCCTCATTGGTGTCGCGTTGCGCACGGCTGTCATTCGTGATGAGGTGCATGCTTCCCGGGGGGAGCACGCACGTCATCACGAAGAGCACCGTGCCAACGTGCCCCAGTTGGGAGCGGCCATGGTCAGGGGTCTCGTACATGTGTCGGGCACTCTGGCGACCCTCTCCTCCTCTGTGGAGGCTATGCGCCAGTCGTACTCCATGCCGTCTTCCGGCCCAGATGCCACCAGGGCCCCCTGTGGACCTGCCCCGACCAATGCAGCCACCTCGGTGGGGATCCCATCCCTGCCACAGTCGGGAGTCGGAGGTCCAGCAGGGGTGGACACACCAGCAACTGGACCCCAGCAGATGGAGGATGTGACGGCATCATCGGGCAGGGCACGTGCACGACGGTGTCGGTGGTTTCCATCAGCCTGGATGCCGTCGTGCTGGCACAGGCAGCTGCGTTGGAGGCAGTGGCAGGCTCGAAGTGTGAGGCATCATGGCTCGGGCCATCAACATCAGGGGTGTAGGCATCGGCCGGAGGGCAGGAGAACCCTGGAATGGGCGTGGCTTCCGTGTGGGAGCGGTTGGGCCAGCAGATAGGTGCGGAGCAGCAGCGGGCAGAGGAGGAACGGCTCACAATGGTCAGGGCGGAGAACTCCATGCGGAGGGCGCTGAGGCGGGCTGAGTGCCTCGAGGGTCTTCGCAGGGAGTTGGACCTGGACACTGCATTATCCCTGCGGGACCTCAGGGCCAGGGAACATGCCCGCCTCCAAGCCATTGAACAGGAGTTCGATGATGCCCTGGCCCATGACAACAACCAGTGAGCCGTCGGACTAGGCCGCTGCCCTTGTAAATAGTTATGTAGTTAGTGTTAGGTTTCCTTTGCTTTTTTATTTATTTTGGATCTTTTGGACAATGGGCCACATTTTTGTATATAGTTTTATTTAATTAGGTAGTATTTTTATGTAGGTTTCATTTCTTCAGTTGGGATCATGGACCCTGGTTTGTTTATCTGTATATAGTTGACTGTTGGATTATTTTTTTTTTTTTGATTTACCCATGGAGCTATGGTTTTCGGTTTTGTTTTTACCTTGGATTTACTTTCTTGAACTGTGACTTTGGACACCTTTCCTTTGGATTATGATTTGTCGTTTTTCATTATTTTACGGACATGCTGCTTTTGGTTTTTGATTCCCATTGTCATTTGTTTATTTTTAATTCCATTTATGCTGTTTTTAATACATTTTCTTCATCAAACTTCAATGTGGAGTATCATCTCATTGGTATCATGCATATCATGATATGGGTTTTGAGATTCACTGACACCCTTTGGGTGTATGTGAGGGCCATGTGTTCATTTACAAACTTGCTACTGGGGTTCTATCATGTCATTGCCATTTCTAAGTGGGTGGATGCAATACTCAAGTGCGTGTTTTGCATTTGGAGGCTGACCATAAGGGCCAGGGATCTAGATTGTGATGACATGTTGGCTGGGGGACATGTGTGGGGGCCTGCTGGCAGGTGCCCCGCAATGCTGGGGGGTAGGGGTGCAGGGGGACATGAGTGGGACATGAGTGGGGGCCTGCTGGCAGGTGCCCCGCAATGCTCCCCAGGCCCGATCGCGTGTGGAACTTCTCACGCACCCCTGAAATACACGCACACGCTCCCCCAGGCCCGATCGCGTGTGGAATTTCTCACGCACATCTGAAATACACACGCCCAGGCCAATCGCGTGTGGAACTTCTCGCGCACCCCTGAAATACACACACACGCTCCCCCAGGCCCGATCACGTGTGGAACTTCTCGCGCACATCTGAAATACACGCGCCCAGGCCAATCGCGTGTGGAACTTCTCGCGCACCTCTGAAATACACGCGCCCAGGCCAATCGCGTGTGGAACTTCTCGCGCACCTCTGAAATACACGCGCCCAGGCCAATCGCGTGTGGAACTTCTCGCGCACCCCTGAAATATACACACATGCTCCCCCAGGCCCGATCGCGTGTGGAACTTCTCGCGCACCTCTGAAATACACGCCTTGGGTGCATGGCCAAGTCTTGGGTGCATGGCCAAAAAAGCAAGGAGTATCCCAAGAACTGGAGAAAAACTTTTAGTTTGAGAATCCAACACAGTTGTGTTGGCCATGCACCCAAGACTCTATGCCCTGGCAACAACCACCGCAGCATATCACAACCATAGAGTCAAACATTTCAACTATGGTCTATGGAAACTTTTAATGTCCGCGGACATTATGAGTGTTCTTAGAACACTATCAACTTGCCAGCGAACAATACGGACAGCGTTTTCAGGACACCCCCTACGAACATTTCAGAACAACGCGATAGTTCTTAGAACACTTTCAACTTGACAACGAACAATACGGACAGTGTCCTCAGAACACCCCCATTTCGTTTATTTGCAAACATTTCAGGACACCATGAGTGTTCTAAGAACACATTCAACTTGCCATCGAACAATACGAACAGCATCTTCAGGACACCCCCTACGAACATTAGAGAACAACGCGAGAGTTCTTAGAACACATTCAACTTGACAGAGAACAATACGGACAGCGTCCTCAGGACACCCCCATTTTGTTTATTTGTGAACATTTCAGAACACCGCGAGTGTTCTTAGAACACATTCAACTTGCCAGCAAACAATATGGACTACGCCTTCAGGACACCCCCTACGAACATTCCAGGACACCGTGAGTGTTCTTAGAACACATTCAACTTGACAGAGAACAATACGGACAGCGTCCTCGAGACACCCCCATTTTGTTTATTTGCGAACATTTCAGGACACTGCAAGGGTTCTTAGAAGCGTCTTCAGAACACCACCATCTTGTTTATTTGCGAACATTTCAGGACACCGCGAGTGTTCTTAGAACACATTCAACTTGACAGAGAACAATACGGACAGCGTCCTCAGGACACCCCCATTTTGTTTATTTGCAAACATTTCAGGACACCGCGAGAGTTCTTAGAACACATTCAACTTGCCAGCCACAACCCCCCATTCATATTTGCGAACATTTCAGGACACAGAGAGTGTTCGACAACGTCTTCAGAACACCCCCATTTTGTGTATTTGCGAACATTTCAGGACACCGCAAGTGTTCTTAGAACACATTCAACTTGACAGAGAACAATACGGACAGCGTCCTCAGGACACCCCCTACGAACATTCCCCGGACACCGCAAGTGTTCTTAGAAGCGTCTTCAGAACACCCCCATTTTGTTTATTTGCGAACATTTCAGGACACCGCAAGTGTTCTTAGAACACATTCAACTTGCCAGCCACAACCCCCATTCATATTTGCGAACATTTCAGGACACAGCGAGTGTTCGACAACGTCTTCAGAACACCACCATCTTGTTTAATTGCGAACATTTCAGGACACCGCGAGTGTTCTTAGAACACATTCAACTTGCCAACGAACAATACGGACAGCGTCCTCAGGACACCCCCATTTTGTTAATTTGCGAACATTTCAGGACACCGCGAGTGTTCTTAGAACAGTTTCAGCTTGCTTGCGAACAAAACGGACACATATTGAGTCCTCAGAACACCCCCCATTCAGTTTATTTAGAACATTTCAGAACACCCGTGATGTCCGCAGACAAATCAAACACAAAAAGGACATCTAACACATAAAAAAACACAACTTTCATCCTATCTCATACACTCCCACCCTCCCCAAACACTCCTACACACCAACACACTCTACTAAATACAAATTTTGAACAAAGTTTCACCGCGCTGTCCGTGGACGTCCGCGAATCCAAGATGGCGGGCGCTACTGAAAATCTGACGCGCTTCACGCTCCACGCCGTCCAATCAGCGAACACGTTGCATGTCCGCGAACATCACGCAAGCCGATTGGCCAATCAGGACACTGTCCGCGGAGCGAACAGGGAAGTGTGTCCGCGGACCGAACACAGATATCACTATTTTTTTTTAACCTACTTTTTTGTCATTTTTAAAAAAAACTACTGGTCAGATTTTCACCAAATTTGCAAAAGCACGCTTTTGGGACCAAGCCGCTGCTCCTGGTCCAAATTTGGTGAAAATCCGTCCAGCGGTTTGGGCTGTAGACGCGAGCAAAAACTTTTTCCCATTCAGTCTATGGAAAAAAAAAAAAAATTGGGACCCCCCCTATAACTTTGCCCCCCTGGACGATTCCTCACCAAACCTTGCAAAAAAATTCAGAGTGACCCAAATACTTTTTTTTGCAAAGTTTGGTGAGGATTCGTCCAGGGAGAGCGAAGTCATAAGCCGCTCAAAAAGTGCTCTTCCTATGGAAACACCAACTTAACCATAACTACATGGCCACTACCGTGGCCATGTAATATATATATATATATATATATATATATATATATATATATATATATATATATATATATATATATATATATATATATATATATATATATATATATATTAAATTAGAAGCATATGTGCCATTCACCATATCTTCTAAGTTAGTTAATGAATCAACAGATGTTAAAGAGCTGTGCCATCTGAAAGATCAAGTAACACCATTCTATACTAGGTAGTTGTACAGCTTCAGAGGAAGGCCCCACATCTAACTTGTGGAGGTGGACCCTGTACTAGTAATTATTATTATTATTATTATTATTATTATTATTATTATTATTATTATTATTATTATATTTATAAAGAGCATATCTAACTTCAGAAAGCAACAGAGAATTACAAGTATTAAGGAGAAGTATACAGTGAGAGAATCAGATTGCAAGGGAACGATACATGGGAGTTAGGCGCTAACAATGGTAGAGGGGGTAGGTGGGCAATTTGGCAGCAAGGGATCAGAAAGCAGCCAGAGGAGGAAACAGGAGGAGCAGGTTGCCCAGTCTCAGATTAGGTTGCGAGTGGAGACTGTGTGAACTTAGTTGTTAGGGAGAACTATACCTTGAAGAGGAGGGTTTTCAGCTACTTTGTGAAATGAAGAAATGAGGGACTAGTCTGGTGTTGACAGTGAGAAAGTTCCAAACTCTGGGGTCATAGACAGAGACGGCCTGTCTTCTGGTTCTTTTCTTACTGCGCCGGCAGAGTTTAGGTTGGCACATGTCCTTGTTACTGGTCGATCGTAGACCTCCGGAGATGCTGACCTTCTCACTTAGGGCATTTGGGACTTGAGAGTGAAGGTCTTGTACGAGATGTAGCAGGATTTGAAGGTGATGGAATTAGTGGAAAAATTCTCCTATTTTTTAGGATATAAAATCAATTGTGAGCCACTACACAAGTCACAATTAAAGCTAAAATTGTGAACTATCAGTTCCTGTGTGTGGTGAAAGAAGTCAAATACATTGCAATTAAGGTTTGGGAGATTCATAGACATAATTACAGACAACTTGACTAGGCTCTGTAAAGACAGTAACTTAGAAATTGACAACCATATTTGCAACTTTCCTTTTGGGGACTCATCCCGGTGACCAAAATGATGATAATACTTTGGAATGGGACTCCTGAAACCTACACATGCTTTCTGGATGTAAATAGAAAGCCAGCATGCACAGCTATTGGACCTACTTCAAATGTACCATCCTCACTCCCAATCAATAGGCACGTTTGTATCTTGTACAGTTGTAAGAGGTTTCCAGAGTCATCTTTATCCAGATTTTGTATTTCCAATATTGAATGATTTTTCTCTCTTTACTGGTTCATACAATTGCCAGATACAAATGCACCCTCTGGTTATTCATAGCCATGAAAATAGAATAATTTGTCTACAATACAGTCACACTGGGCCTCATTACAACCTTGGTGCTAAGTGCACCAACTTTAGCACCATGGTGTAAACTCCGTTTACACCATGGTGGATGGCGGATTTACCGCCCCATTCCAAGGTGAGTGGGGCGGTAAATCCCCATTTCCCATTTTCCCTTCCCCATTCCCATTTTTGCCCCATAGGGCATAATGGGAGTGGGGAAGGCGCTAATTACGCCGCCGTAAATTACGGCGGCGTAATTAGCACCATGGCAGGTTAGCGCCATGGATTTTAACGCCTGCTAAAAGCAGGCGTTAAAATCAGAATCAGCCGTTAAGGGTTAACGGTGGCGTAAGCCCTTAACGCCTGAGTTGTAATGAGGCCCACTGTATGTGTGAATGGGATTCATGATGTGTGAACCTAACAGGCAAGCAACGTAGCGATGGGGTTTCGGGTAAGGGGATATGATGCTTCTCTCTATTATGCCAACATAGTACAATAATTAAATATTAGAAGGTACCTTTCTTATCATATGTGGATCTAGCACTCGCTCCTCCTCTTTCTCTCTCTGTGTGTGGGAAAGTCATATTGACATTTCTGCATTTCCTACAGCCAACACAGCTGTGACTATCAGCTGCATGATGGGAGAAAAAACTGATATTTTGAAGAGGGAACCAGCTGGTCATGTCGGAACTACATTGTCATTGTGTGTGTCCTGCAGGAATATTTCCATCACGCTGAATGATCATTCTGTATGTGGGGGGGGAGGTGAGGCAGACTCAGATAGGTTCTGTCGGTGTTGCTGGTTTTCTGAAAGCCATCATATGGACCAGAGCACTAGGCTGCAGGGTCTACAATTACAGCACTACCAACCAATCAGCAGCCAGCAAACAAAATCAAACCTTGCTTTGGTGCTCAGGAACGGAAAAGATAATTGGATTTATCCTGAGCATGACCCTTTCCAAGATAGATGGATATTTTGGTAGATAAAATGGTGTGTATTCATGGAAATAGAAGCTATTACAAAATTATCATTTGTATTGACAAAATAGTTTTTTCTACTGATCATTTTGAGTATGTATATATTGTAGTCATAATAAGAAAATAAAAATGTTGAGAAAAGCCCGGTATCAAAACATAGAATAAACATATCAATTAGTTTCAAAGTGATGTTTATCATTCCAAAATATATACAGGGTCATCATGAGTTGGGTGGTAACCCTTAAATGCGGCGGTAATGCTATTACCGCTGCATTTAAGGGTCCGCCAGACCACAGGTTTGGCAGCATTTACCCCCAGCTCTCAGCTGGGGGTAAATGAATAAAAGAATAACCATAGATCTTTAGATTTAACTACTATTTCACTGATCAAAGGGTTGCATGCTTAAATCACTAGGCACATAATGCACACTGGGATCAGTACTCATTTAATTTTTCCTAACACTCATCCTAATGTTAGATGAAGTGTGTGGAAAGGATGAAGTGTGTGGAAAGGATGAAGTGTGTGGAAAGGATGAAGCGTGTGGAAAGGATGAAGTGAGTGGAAAGGATGAAATGTGTGGAAAGGATGAAATGTGTAGAGTGGATGAAGTGTGGGAAGCGTATGAAGCGTGCAGAGCGGAGGAAGTGTGCGGAAAGGATGAAGTGTACGGAAAGGATGAGGTGGGCGGAAAGGATGAAGTGGGCGGAAAGGATGAAGTGTGCAGAAAGGATGAAGTGTGCGGAATGGATGAAGTGTGCGGAAGGGATGAAGTGTGCAGAAAGGATGAAGTGTGTGGAAAGGTTGAAGTGTGCGTAAAGGATGAAGTGGGCGGAAAGGATGAAGTGGGCGGAAAGGATGAAGTGTGCAGAAAGGATGAAGTGTGCGGAATGGATGAAGTGGGCGGAAAGGATGAAGTGGGCGGAAAGGATGAAGTGTGCAGAAAGGATGAAGTGTGCGGAATGGATGAAGTGTGCGGAAGGGATGAAGTGTGCGTAAAGGATGAAGTGTGTGGAAAGGTTGAAGTGTGCGTAAAGGATGAAGGGTGCGGAAAGGATGGAGGGTGCGGAAAGGATGAAGTGTGCGGAAATTGATGAAGTGTGCGGAAAGGATGAAGTGTGCGGAAAGGATGAAATGTGCGGAAAGGATGAAGTGTGCGGAAAGGATGAAGTGTGTGGAAAGGATGAAGTATGTGGAAAGGAGGAAGTGTGCGGAAAGGATGGAGTGTGCAGAGCGGATGAAGTGTGCGGAGCAGACGAAGTGTGTGGACCAGAAGAAGTGGGTGGCACGGAAGAAGTGGGAGGAAAGGATGAAGTGGGTGGAACAGATGAAGAGGATGTAACAGATGAAGTTGGTGGAATGGATGGAATGCATGGATCAGACGAAGTGCATGGATCAGAAGGAATGTGTGGAACTGATTGAATGGATGGAGTGCATAGAACTGAGTGAGTACATGCGAAGGATGGAATGCATGGAACAAATAGAGAGCATGGAATGGACATTGTGCAAGAATGGTTGGAGTTCATGGAACAGTTGGAGTGCATGGAACAGTTGGTGTGCATGAAACGGTTGGAGTGCCTGGAACGGTTGGACTGCATGGAATGGTTGGAGTGGATGGAATGGTTGGAGTGCATGGAACGGTTGGAGTGCATGGAACGGTTAGAGTGCATGGAACGGTTGGAGTGCATGGAACAGTTGGAGTGCGTGGAACTGTTGGAGTGTGTGGAATGGTTGGAGTCCATGGAACGGTCGGAATGCATGGATCGGTTGGAGTGATGGATCGGTTGGAGTGCATGGAATGGCTGGAGTGCATGGAACGGTTCAAGTACATGGAACGGTTGAAGTGCATGGAACGGTTGAACTGCATGGATGGGTTGTAGTGCATCGAACAGTTGAGGAGCATGGGATGGTTAGAGTGCATGGAATGGTTGGAGTGCATGGAATGCATGGATCATGAAGGCGCTCGATCTCAAGCACCTACTGAAAACCACCATATCACATCACCATGCTTACTCTCTTCTATACACCACCACTCAACTAGAACACAGCGATACTATGGCACATTCCGTATAGCTGTTCTCATACCAACACCTGCCACATACTCCCCATCATCCTAACTAAACACAGCTGGCTGCACACCCACCAGCCTAGGTGTTCTCCTCAGGCCTAACACAGCCGGAATCAGTCTGGTATCACCCCACCAGAACAAACACATACTCCTGATCTCCCAACCACCACACCTACCGCTAAGAAGCAGCTATCATTAACATTAAATCAACTAAATCCTTGCAGTTATTCAGGAAACTTGTCTTTGGTTGGTTACTGACTAAAAACCAACCTTAAGCTGTACCTAGCCTACTACAAGCTGTATATATTGTACATGCCTCACCTATGCCTTAACTGCAAGTTTTTTAACTACCTTGCCTGTATATACTGTTCATAACCTTACTAATGTACTACTGCAAATTCTATATATATTGTGCCTTGTAACTTGTCCTAAGCACCCTTTTACTCCTGGGTCTGGAGCGCTATACAAATAAAATAAACAAACAAACAAACAAATCATACGAGTGCCACACCTGCTGTACACATATCCGGTGCACACAGGCACCTTATGGCTCTCTCTCTCTACTGACTTGAACTACGGTTCCCGAGGACGTACAACCTACCAGCGCCTTGAGATCATACCAATGGTACATAAGGCACTATATACATGCAAAGTAACATAACATAACATAACATAACATAACATTAAAGTGTTTGTAATCATGAACCATGTATACCTGTTCAGACAGCCCTAGGGTTTGGGTGTAATGATAAAATGGCTGAGGCATCTGTCCCTCATTTGGGGTCCGATGGCCTCACATAATTTTAGAAGAGGAGGTTTTTAGAAAAGCACTGGCAGGGAAGAGTGTTTTGGGGTAGGAATGGCAGTACACATTCAAAATGGCAACTCATCCATAATGGGCAATGGGGCACGGTGTGCCACCGACTATGGAGAAGCCAAGTCATCCCAGTGAAAACAGAGAGCACTCCTTCAGCTGCAGCAAGCAGCTGGAAAAGCATTCCAGGGCAGACTTTGTTAGGGAAACATTGTTTACCCCCACTTAAAGTACTCCAGACACGCATGTCCAATGGGCTATGCCAAGCCAGGCGTATTTTGCTTTCCTGTTTTTGCATGGCCTATTGGGCTTACAGTGTAGGATACATCATGCCCAAAAGTGTATATCGGCCACTCCTGAACAGCTCTGTGTTTTCTGAGGACATGGTGCATTCTTTTGAAGACACTTCAGCTGTGCGGTGCCTTTAAGGTACAAAGGGCGAGTTGCTTGATTGACACCTCCCTCTGCTTCCTGGGATTGAACTGTGCAGGAGCCAGATATCCATCTAGAGCAGCCTGTGTGATGGTGGTGGTAGTCCCGAGTTGGAGCATCTGTTTAGGTCTATGTATGCACGTACATGTGCATACGAGGGCTGTGGATGTGTAAAGGTGTGTGTGAATTAGTTCACAAGTGAATTGGAGTGTATGAATGAGAGTGCAGTGTGTACGTTGGAGCATATGGGTGTGCATATTAATGTGCATGAATGTTTGCACTTGCTGACTGGGGAGGGGAGCCATTGATTGGGGGTGAGTTGGGTCTCTAAGTCCCAAAATGAAAGCTTAACATTTTTACTGGCATTATGGATAATGCCAACATGCGGAGTGTTGCTACGTGTGTCTAATGGCCTTCATTGCATGGTAAAGGAAGCAAACAACACATGCTATTTGTGAGTTATTATTTCCAGAATATCTGGGTTGGACCCTTTGAGTCCTCTTCAGTTCAAACAGTGATTAGAACCTTGGTTGTGTGAGCATAAGGATCAGTCTGACAGCGTGCATCTTTAAATCTGAGATATGCATGTGTTCCCTTCTTTGTAAGGTGTGTTGTGTTTATTGTTTGTCACATAGCTGACATTTATTTCAGACGGAGCTCAAATTCCAATGCAGGATTGTCTTCTGATCTGCCGAGGTGCTTTGTTCAGTCGTTAGCACAGGATCTGTGAGTTAATCATCTTCAGAAAAGGTTACTTTCTGTAATAGTCTCTTACCATCTGACATTTTCTCAGCAATCTCACCAAGGATGTGGCATGAAATGTAATGGTACGTCTGGCGACCAGTGTTTTCCATGTGAGATCTTCGTGAAGGCCTATCCAACTACCTTTCCACTTCATTTGAATCAAATATTGCCATTGGTTGGGTGACCATCCCCATTGCCAGTGAGTTTGTAGATTGAGAAAAATGCTGCTGTTTTGTTCGGGCTCATCAACAAAACTACTTCACCATATGTGTGGTCTGTTGATTACTGTGTATGAAGTCTCACAACAGGAACTAGGTGTGAAGAAGTGACTTGGGTGATGCCAAATTATGGAGTGTTACGGACCCTTAGGGTGAGGGACCCCAAACCCCAAGTGAGGCTAACCCTGTGGGAGGAATACATATTGGTGGTTCCCAAGGGCCCTTTTCTTCCCATCCTCTCCTTATCAGCTGGCCACATTCTAAATACATCAGCCAGTGTGTTGCCAAATATAAAGAACCACACTAAAAGAAGAATCCCAATTGGTTCCGTGGACACGGGCTTCTGGCTTGTAATGTAAAGAAAGATGCTGCTTCCATGCGCTCTTAACCTCCAAACCTAAATTGCAACTCTCTCAAAACATGTTGGCCTAGTGGAAATTCTTAATTACAAACAAATGGTAATACATCAACACTTTATATTTCACAGTACAACAACTGTTGTTTAATGTCCACATGGCACAATATATGCAACACAAGCCAACACGTGTTTCGACCAAAGGTCCTCCTCAGGGCTTAATATTTAGTCCGATATTGTTGAAATTGTACGCTCATCAAAAAGCGCACTTGCGAAATCCACAATACATCCAATATCTGCTAGTTCAAGTGAACAAAGAATGCAGGTTGCAAGTCCATGAACTTTCAAAGAATTGGCTGTCCCTGTTAGGGTTTAAATGCGTCCTGTGGTCCGCTGTCGGCAGATGTCCTAAAAGCATGACGCTGCTATGTCCATAAGGTTCGTCTATATTAGTGTGGCTGAGCAAGCGGTTGATTCCCGCTGAAAGAAGCATGACTGGTGGGGAGACTGGAGTATGCTGAGAAAACTGCAAGGGAACTAATTAATGTAGTCAGTCACAGCAGGGGAAGACACTTATGGGCTGGATGATCACTTGGCACATGGTTGCTCGGGCTCAGAAAGGTGAATGGAAGTGAGGCCCATGTCCAAAACAGAGAGAGTGATGCTGTGGTTCATCAATGCAGTCTAGAAGGGGGATCACCGGTTGGGAATGGCAGTGGGTCTGGAGCTTTGGTCTGGAATATGCTTGGAAGCCACTTGCCTGGCATTATTGTTTTCTGATATCTTGATTTGAATTTATCTCACAGAGCTCATACTTCAGATGCAAGGACCAAGGTTTTCTTCAAGTGTCTAAAATCTAGGTTCCATGAACTGTTTCATGTGTACATTTTAGGTGGATCATATTTTGTATCAATCAGTTTGACATGCATACTATAGGTGACGATATATTGATGAGAATGTTGGTTCCATATACGACTTGGAAGGATCTCCGAGATATCTTTTTCAAATGAATGATCACATTCAAATTACAGCTACCATTGGTGAGCCAGGATAACAATGTTTGGGCATTGATGTGGGAACTGGGGACATACATTAACAGGAAATCTACAGATTATAATAATCTATTATGTCATTTTAGTCTCCTTCCTCTGAGTGCACTAACAAGTCTTCCATACAGTCAGTTTCTCAGAGTCAAGGTGTAGTGAAGTGTGAGGAAGAATGCTGTATGCAAGTAGATGTTATTTATGATGATAATGTTTGTTTCCGTGGTTACCCAAATCATGAACTTCATCAAGCTGAGGAGAGAAATGACATGCAATTTGAAATACCTTTTAGTAAACACTGATTGTCTCCAAATTTGAAACACACAATTGTTTTTAGGCAGGAACCAATACTTTCTCCTGTCTTAATTGTACAAATTGCAGCTTTGTGGCCATGGTAATGTAGTGTTTCATCTATGAACAGGGGAAACGATTAATGTACGAAATTATGCAATTTATGAATCAACAAACATTGTTCACAGTGTACACTGCCTTGTGACATTTACTATGTTGACCAGTCTAGTTGTGAAGGTAAGACACAGTGGAATGAACACCGCTCTAAGCTCAGAACCAATGGCTTGAAGTCATCAGTAACCACATATTTTATTGAACATACACACCAGATGAACCAGATTCAGTTTCGCAGTTTGGGAGTTGTACAATCACACTCTTGTAACAATAATGTTTCACAACACTTAAATTAAAGGGAAGCCTTTTGGATTGGTAAGCTAGATGCAGTCATACCGGAGAGGAGAAACAAGTGTTGCTTACATTGCTTTATGTGAATGTACACTCAATTCAAGTTAGACATCAATATTGTGTATTATCATACTGTTTGCTTCTATGAGTAGGTATGTTATGGCTGGCTGTTCAGTATTTAATTTATGGCTATCATGAAAATAGGATACATTTTATGAGACTTTTTAACAAGAATGTCATAGGTTCACAACAAGTAGAGTACCTGACTTTGGAAGACCTCCTCTGAGGATGGGCTATTATTTATTTTGGTTCTCTTGAATTTGGGGCTTTATAAAAGAATGTACAGTTTTCTAGATGTATCATAAAGAAAATGTAAGGTTGTTCTACTTTTGACATGCTTATTTCTGCTTTATTGTGTCAGTTTCCCTGTGATCTTCTTTTATCATTTGTTAAATATGCAATTATTAGAATTGTGTACTTGCATAATATTGTATATACTTGTGTGAAACTTTGGACAGTGCAATGTGTTGTTTATTTTGTTTCTGAATATTTCACATATTGTAACACGTTTTAGATTGCAGAGGTCACAATTGGAATTCAAAAGCCATGAGCTGGAAATAGCTGCAGGGTGTCAAGATGTCCCTTTCACCAGGAGTTACTCATCACGACCCCAAAGATATTAAAGTGAAGGATTGTAAATGAGTTCTTCGATTGCTGTGGATTTAATGAATGGCTTAATAGGAAATCAGTAGAACAAACAGATCAAATCAATAGCACAAGAAGATGAAATAAAATTCAGATACTTGACAAATGCTACTTTCATATAGCGATGTAATATTGAGATATGCACACATAGGGCCTCATTACACGTTGTGCGGTAAAAATCGAAATTTACCGGCATGGCACTATTAACGTGTCCGCCTTGGCAAGAGGCCGCTAATAGCGTACCATTACGAGTACGCGGACATGAGCATAGGGCTATGCCGGTAACGATCCTACCGCCATGCCGCTAAAGACCCCAAAAAGACCCTTAGCGGCACTGATGAAAGCGCTGATAGCACTTCCGACCTCCCGCAACATGCAAATAGCGGTCACCGCTAATAACGGCCATCGCAATTAGTGGTCACCGTTAAATAGCGGAACCGGAAATAGCGTCATCGCACAGGAACGGGAAGGAGCACGGCGGCCATCTTTAAAAACACAATCCATTGCCATCCTCTGCCCCCTGGACCTGTTTTGAGTACTTCGCTATTGGAAAGCCACAAGGACTCCCTCGCCATGCCTAAGGCTATTAAAAAAACAACCGACCACCAGTGCAAGGAGAGGTTTACCACCGAGGAGCTAACAATGCTCACAGAGACCCTTGCAGCGAATGCCGACGTGTTATTTGCGAGCGACATGCGTCGGGAGACCCTTATCCGCAAGAAGGCAATCTGGCCAGAGATTGCCCTGAAAGTGAGTGCAGTGGGCACCACCACCCGCACTGTCTGGGAGTGCAGAAAACGGTGGGATGATCTCCGCCTCCGGGTAAGAAGCATCCTGTCTGCGAACCACAACATAGCCACAGCAGGTGGATCTGATTCGCCGATAAAATTAAAGCAGTGGGAAGAGACCTGCGCCAACATGATTGGAGTTGAATCGATTGAGGGAGTCGGGACCATGGAGCATGGTGTGGCAACTACATCAGATGGAGGTGAGTGTACACATAAAAGTATGCACTGTCAATGTTCAGGTCCCCTCAAATGTGAGCCCAGAATCACCTCATGGATGCACAAACATCCATACATGCATACAACCCTGGCCATGTCAGTGTCAAACCCAAACACACACACATGCACACATCACCATAGACAAGTGCCACACACAACCATGCATGGATGAGCCACTCAACAGTCACATCACCTGCATCCCTACCAATGAAGTCCAAATGCTCACAACAGCATGATTGACGTATTCTGCATGAAGTACATAGAACCGTTACCAATGCCATCCCCCTCTTTGTCCCCGACAGGCTCATATACAGACAGTTAAGATCCTGGCACTGCAACTCAGGCACCCCTTGCCACAAAAAAACCAAGGCCACAGGACACAGGGGACACCCCCACGACATCAAGGGGCAAAGGGAGAAGAGTCCCCATGCAGAGTGCCAAACATCGGTGGAGCGCCACTGCCGTCATGATGTGCTTGTCTGAGTCTGCTGAAGCTTTTCATTTGCTTAGTGATGTCATGCCAGTGTCAAGTGGAATGTTGATGTATGAGTGTGAGAATGCTGTGTTGAGTGTTCTGTAACAGTATCAGTTGGTCCCTCGCTCCCTGGGTGATGGGTGCCAGTGTCTTTATTGCTATTGTCTTATACCTGATGTCTTATTCATGTAACTTGTAACTTAAGAACTGGAGGTAAACTTATTGAGAAGCAACATAAACCTGTCTGGACCTTGCTTCATAACATTGGCGACAAGGATTTCTAATTGAAAAGTATCCATGGTGCAAGGAGCTGGAGAAGTCTGAGACTGAAGAGGACTGCCGCGGGGGGTGCAGTAGACATCAGGACCAGGAGAAGAAAAAGACAACACTGCCCCCAAGTAAGCAAACCCATCACCCAGGGTGGACAAGGGAGGAGGGTTTACATGGACCATAACGGTTTGAATCAGCAGCCCATATATCTTGGGAGTGCTGTGATCTGGAAATAAGGTGATGGAAGAGGTCCATTTGTGAAGGATGCCCTTGGTTTTACGCAGGATCAGTAGCCCTGAAGAATTTGGGAGAGCTGTATAAGGGGTTTCCAACCGAGAAACGGTGTCAGTTTAAAGGAGTTTAACACTTGACTAGGTGTTTTTCAGTAACTCTTAAGAATTTGGGAATGCTGCACCATCGTTTTCCAATCGAGAGACAGTGTCATGTTAAAAGAGTTTAACACTGGAGCTGCCCATGTTATTTCGTACAGTAAAATATGCTTGAAACTATCGAAATACTGCACGTTTGGGATACTTAAGCAGTAGCCGCCCCAGCAAAGTGTTGGAATTAATTGAAGGTGCCGAGTACACAATGGGAATGTTTGCGGAACACAGGAAAGGGGCCAAGAAATGCAGAGTTTTTCGAATGTGTTTTCAAGAAGATCTGTGACCGTTGGCCCAGCAGTCAGCCCAGCAGAACCTTTGTTTGCTGTGCCGTATTCAAGTGTGATGATGTCACGCTCCAGCAGAGGGATTAGGCGAAGCTTGCAAGCACAGAGCTTCCCTCAGTATTCTCGAGCGACATGGGCTGTGCTTGAAGTTAGGTGTGACTATGAGACACTCGGGTAATGGACATTATGGATGGCACGTATTGTGACGCTGTCACGTGTCTTTATCAGGAAGAGGAACCATCATTTCGGAATGTGCGCTCTGCTTTTCATGTCAAGGAAAGCAGTAACTGCCGCACCAAGGAGAAGCCGCTCCGCCCTTAGAAGGCGTCCAGTAGCGGCCAAAGATGGTGGAGTATTAGGTGCAGTCATGGCCATGTCGGTAGGAGGCTGTTTGAGTACTGAATGCTGAGCATCCATGGCATTGTTGGCAAGCAGCCCACCAGAGCTTTTGTTTTAGTAATATGTTGCTTTGCAATGCTGCGAGGTGAAGATGTTTTTTTAAAAAATAATGTCAATGTTTCAAGTGCTGTGTTAAATGCATTCCATTTTAAAGTGGTTAAAACACAGATGCAGTATAAATGGAATTTTTGGAATGGAATGGATGTGGTGAAGCTCTATGCATGTGGTTTGGAAGTAAAACGAACGAGAAAATTACTTTTGCAATACAAACCTAACATGTTTGAGGATTTGTAGGCTTATGGACTGCTGCACTTATATACAGAAGTGCATATTTAAATGCAATAAGTTATGCTTATTTAAAGCCATGGATGTGTGAGCATGCGTGTGTTTGAGTCATGCATTAGAGTTATTTAACAGTCATGCATAGATTATGAATAGACTTAACCTTTTGAGGATTTTTAGGTGTTAGGTTGTTAATTAACAACATGGACCTTTAGGCATTTATTTTCCGTATGGGTCATGGGCAGGATAATGGACTGACAGTATATGAACTTTCAGTGTATAATGTTAAATGTTGAAGAAATGTCACATTTATATTCACTTGGTTAAGAAGTATGGGAGTGATGATGAGGTCTAATGGACGTGACGGGTACGGGATATATGTGCGCACGTCGATCGGTATGAATTTAGGTATGCCTGTGACGGGAGTAGGTATTCCGATTCAGTGCGTATAGTGAGATGACTTGTGTGTGTTACTTAGCTGGGTGTTTGGGACAGCTACGGATAGGAGGTAGCGCCTCTGTTAGCGCCTTTGTGTATTGAAACCAAGGTAGTGTTTTTGTTAGTTTAACCATGCTGAGGTAGCGCCTCTTTTGGTTGCCCATTCGTTTTTGAAGTAAGGGATGGAAGTTATGTCTCCTTTAGTTTGACAGGAGATGAGTGTTTTCCTAAAGGTGATCATGTGTTGCTGGGTGGTAGCACCCATAGCAGTTTTGGGTTTTTGTGTTTTGTATCCGAGGTAGTGCCTTGGTATGAGTTAACTGTTGTGAGTTAGCATCTCTTTTGGTTATTGTGTCGAGTGAGGTAAATCCTGAGGGTGGCGCCCTGTCAGGAATTTTAGTGAGTGGTAAGTGAGATGTGCACTAAGGAGAATGGGAGTTGTAGGTCTGGTGACTTTTGGATATGGCAATGCAATAGTGCACTGTGTTGATAAGCCGACTCTTATTGTTAGGGACAGCTGGTTAAGTTAGATGAAGTGTGTCGCTGGTATGGGACGCCCTCTAGTTAATACTATGTTAAAGTTAAAGATGCTGTCCAAGATGAAGAGTCGCATGATAATTTGTTTATCTTTGTGTTATGTGTTAATCTTGGCTATTGTTTTCTTTGGTCACGGTTTGTTTATGGGACTTGTAAGTGCTGCCATTGAGATTAGCAGTTAGGTCAACCTCGTGTTTTGTTGGTGGGTTTGGAGATGGATGGCCAGCATCTTCAAGTTTGTTGCAGGATCTGTATATCTTGGTGTTGTTGGGTGGGCTCTGTTGGCATAGTCCATATATGTATCTGTTTGTATGTTTGTGATGCAGGCATAGTCGGTGATATCTGGTAGCAGTGTTTTTAGCGGTTTATGGGGTCTCTTAACAGGTATGGTGATTCTGTTGTCATCCTGGATGACTAGTATCGCGTCAGGATGGCAAGTTGTGCTTCAGGGTGGCAGCCTGAAGGCTCGCCTGTGGCGGGGGCGGGCGGAAGGATATATGTAATTGTAGTCGTGGTTTGGTTTGTAGGGTAGTTTTAGCCCTGTGTATGGGCTGGTATGTGTCTAGAGTGTGCGTCTAGAGTCTGTTCGTGGCAGGGACAGGCAGAAGGTGATTTGTGTTATTGTTGAGAGTGACCTGGTTTTGTAGGTGAAGTTTGGAATTGCATAGCTGTGAGAGTATCTTGTGAAGTTTGATGGTGGATGGTAATGTGACTTGCCTGAATGTAAAGTGCTTGTTGTTTGTGTTGGTATTTTGGTAAGGAGGGAGATGTGTTATGATGTGCTTGTCTGAGTCTGCTGAAGCTGGTCATGTGCTTAGTGATGTCATGCCAGTGTCAAGTGGAATGTTGATGTATGAGTGTGAGAATGCTGTGTTGAGTGTTCTGTAACAGTATCAGTTGGTCCCTCCCTCCCTGGGTGATGGGTGCCGGTATCTTTATTGCTATTGTCTTACCTGATGTCTTATTCATGTAACTTGTAACTTAAGAACTGGAAGTAAACTTATTGAGAAGCAACATAAACCTGTCTGGACCTTGCTTCATAACAACTGCTAACATACAACTGTTCACACCAGCAACAACTGCCCCACCTTCTGAGGTGAACCCCACACAACAGATTCCGGTCACGGAGGGCCCACCCTCTGCTGCAACAAGTTCCACAGGAGAGGCGGCAGCCTCAGCGCCGCTCTCAGATGTGGAGGACCCAATGGAGTTCCCCATGGAAATTCACACCCCAACCCCCCCAGGAAGCCCAGAGGCAACTCCACAGGAAACACCTGAGTCCAGTGTCCATGGCCAGTCTGGCGAGGACAACATAGGAGGGTTCAGTAGCCCACCGGTGGCTTCACCAGATGTCCTGGTAGCAGAGAAAGGCGCAGCAGCCACACCACCAGAACGCCACAGTGCCCTTGACCTGGCCAGCATCAGGCAGCGCCAAGAGGACAAAACTGTGCTGGTTGGGCAGCATGTGGAGGAGGCTGCCCGTCTCAGGGGGGAGATAACAGAGACTGTCAGGCACTCAAGGGAGGCGATTGAGGCCTGTACCAACAGGCTGTGTGGGGAGATTGGCCAATTCAGGCAGGTCCTCACGCGGATAGCGGACCTGATGGACCGCCAGTTCCCACCACCACCACCCGGACAGACAGCCACATCATCATCCGCTAGTTCGAGGCAGACAAGCCCCCTCCGCCGCTCCACGCGCACCACCAGGCGCACGTCAACCCAGCCTCCTAATGTGAGTGGTGGTAATGGGGAATAGGGACTGCAGGGTGAACCTTCCACGCGTGCATCTGGACAATTACATTGTGCCAGACACTTAAGGGACTGTTGTGGGGGGAGGGGGAAAGGGTGTTTCGGGACTGTTGTGGGGGGAGGGGGGAAGGGTATTTCGGGACTGTTGTGGGGGAGGGGGAAGGGTGTTTCGGGACTGTTGTGGGGCAGGGGGGAAGGGTGTTTCGGGACTGTTGTGGGGGGAGGGGGCAAGGGTGGTGGGATGGTTGTGGACATGCACTTGTACATCTTTAAATTCTTTAATACACTGGTGATTAATCAAAACACAGGCTTGGACTTCTTCATTGTGTATGTGTACTTTATTGGTGACAGGGTCCATTGTGCGCTTCAACACAGACACCAGTGCATTTCTACCCATATCCTTCGTACAGAGTGAAACCATGTTACTCAGAAAATTTGGTTGATCAGATGCTGTCTCACATCACATCCCTCTTGGCCATCGCCCCTTGCATGACCTGCACCCCCGTCACCTCCGTCCTCATCACCATCATCATCCTCATCAGGTGGTTGCATTTGAACGTCAGAGGGCAGTGGCACATTCCGTCTGATACACATATTGTGCAGCATGACACATGCCATGGTGATCTTGGCCACCTTCTCATGGCCGTACAGGAGAGCGCCACCCGAACTGCTTATGCACCTAAACCGTGTCTTCAAAAAGCCAAATGTCTGCTCAATCACGACACGGGTACGGGTATGTGCACGATTGTAGTCCTCTTCATGCCGGTTCTGTGGGTTCCGTACAGGGGTAAGGAGCCACCTCTTCAGGGGATAGCCGGCATCGCCTGTATGGGGGGAAGAATGGGGAGCTGTTACTGTTCAACTCTGGAGTGGCATGTACATGTCACACAAATCAACTATGCATACTGATTGTGATCCATGACTACCAGCATGCATGCAGACGATCTGTGTGACTGCAATGTGAAAAGGTGTACTTGACCCTGCAAGTGGACATGCCCGAATCATGCCTCCAACAGCAATTGACATGTCCTGGGTGAGGCCAGGTCTTAGGTGTCCCTGAGCCCAGGCATATTTGGTACCACACAGCTAGTGTACTGCCATTCCGACATTGATGTTGCCATGCTGTGTAGCATCACTTCACTGGTGCTATAGGTGTGCGGTTCAATGCTATGGCTAGGGGTGATCCCTTTGCATGCATTCAAGGGCACATTTCTGTATTGATGTTGTGCTGCGCTAGTTGTAGACCTGGATTGTTCTCTATGTTGTGTAGCTTATAATTGCATGCGGGTTCTTCTCAAGTACATTGCGGCCTTCCCTGATGGACATTGGCGTACATCTGTATGTCCATTTGTCCTACGGACGACAGGCTACACCCAGTTGGAGTATGTATCTCTCCCCCCCAATCACACCCAGTTGGAGTATGTATCTCTCCCCCCCCAATCACACCCAGTTGGAGTATGTATCTCTCCCTCCCAATCACACACAGTTGGAGTATATATCTCTCCCCCCCAATCACACTGCCATGTGCTTGCCCTGCTACTCACCAAGTAGCCACGAATGTAGTCCGGCTTGTCGTTCCATGTAGCGTGGTATGGTTGAGTTCCGCAGGACCATGGAATCATGGGTTGATCCAGGAAATCGGGCACAACAATGAGTGATTATCTTGTTAGCGTCACATACCATTTGGACATTGATGGAGTGGAATTGCTTCCTGTTTTGGTAGACTACTTCATTGTGATGTGGGACCACCAATTCCACATGGGTGCAGTCGATGGCCCCAATGCAACTTGGGATGCCTGCCAGTGAATAGAAGCCAACTTTGGTGTTTGCGATCTCCTGGGCAGTCCGTGGCATGAATATGTGTTCAGGTGCATGCTTCAGGAGGGCATCGAGTACCTGGTTCAGTGTGCATGAGAATACTGGTTGTGAGATGCCATGCATCTGCCCCACTGTATGCTGGTAGGTGCCTTTGGCCAGGAAGTGGAGCACAGTCACCACCTTGAGTAGAGGGGGGATGGCAGTCCGGATGTCTATGAGGCTGACAATGTCATCATGTATCATGTCCACAATGCTGGTGG
The DNA here is from genome assembly GCF_040938575.1 of Ambystoma mexicanum. Taxonomy (NCBI): domain Eukaryota; kingdom Metazoa; phylum Chordata; class Amphibia; order Caudata; family Ambystomatidae; genus Ambystoma; species Ambystoma mexicanum. The sequence continues at coordinate 483,347,361 of NC_090929.1, forward strand.
TGGTATCCTGGTCCAGACGGTACAGGGTGTGTATCTGCTCAGGGGTTAGGTTAAATGGACTGGCTCTGATCCTGGGGATTGGTGGCTGCCTCTGTGGTATGACTAGGTGCCCTGGTGGTGCTTGCTGTGCCTGTCTTGCCCTCCTCCTCCTCATGAGTATCCTCTGTGCTGCCTGTTGTTGTTGGTGCTGCACTGCAATCATGTCCTCCAGCCCATGTAATGCTGCTAGTATTGGAACCATCTTAGTGTGGGAAGGGGTGTGTGAAGGGGTGTGGTGTGCTCCTTTCGTGCTGCCACAGTGTCCATTGCCTCCACCTGTGCTGATTGTGTCCACCTGTGGCAGGTGGGAACACTGCTCAGTTCTATTAGCGGGTGGTTTGCGATGCCGGTATTAGCGCCATGGTGGTAAGGGGTTTTGGGGGCTTTACCATGCCGCTCTTAGCATGTCCGCTTGGCTTGTGATGGTGTGCTATTAGCGGCATGGCATTATTTACGGGATGGAGGGTCGCGTGCACGCGGACTAGCCGCTATTAGTGGCACCGTACTTAGCGGTGCCACTAATAGCGGTGAGCCGGGTCGTAATTGGCATGGGGATTTAACGATACCGGTATTCACTTACCGGTAACGTTAAATCCCTACCGCACAACGTGTAATGAGGCCCATAGCCTCTTTGGAGTGTCTGAAAGATGATGGACCTGTTTTGGTATTTTTGTTTTCAAACTGTGGCAAGCACCCACAAATGCACATACCATTAACCCCTCTCTATTGCCGACTATTCCTAACATAGTTAACAGTCCGGAATATACATGTAATTTATTATTTTAATACGTTAATTCTGATTCTTCACATCATTGGTAGGGGCACACTTGAGAAGCTGGAGGTTAACTTGGATTTTCTCTCTCTCCCTCTCTCTATCTCCCCCCTCTCTCTCTCTCTCTCTCTCTCTCTCTCTGTATCTGTGTCTGTCTCTCAGTCTCTTTCCACCTCTCTCTTCGCCTCCCGCTCTTTTCCCCCCTCTCTTGACCCCTCTCTCTATTCCTTTTTCTTGCTTTCCATTCCCCCCTCTCTCTCTCTCTCTCTCACTCTCTCTATCTCTCTCTCTCTCTCTCTCTCTCTCTCTCTCTCTCTCCCCCACCCTCTCTCTCTTTTCCTTCCCCTCTCTTCCCCATCCTTCTCTCCCTCCCTCCCTCCCTCCTCCCTCCCTCTCTCTCTGTCTCCTCCTCCCTCTCTCTCTCTCTCTCTCTCCTTCCCTCTAACCTCTTCCCCTTCCCTCTCTTTCTCTCATGCCCCTCCCTCTCCCCATCTCATCCCCCTCCCTCTCTCTTCCTCCTCCCTTTTTCGTCCCCTCCCTCTTTCTCTTCCCCCTCTCCCCTCCCACCCCCGGCCCAGATAGGAACATTTCTCTTTTTCCAGCACCTTTGATGGTGGAGGAGTAGGCTGATTTTGCAATAAAATAACACAGCCCATATGACCACCTAAGTCTTTGTGTTAGGCAGATTGTGGTGGGGCACGCCTATTTGCTTCTGCAGGCTGTTATTAGTTATGTCCCTCAGCAATTTGACTGAGGTGGTGAAGGACGGTGAATTGCGAATCGGATAGGGGCAGTGTGGGGAGTATAGGAGCATTTTGACTGATGTGTCAGCCCAACCATCAACTGTCTTGTGACATACATGTTAGGGCTTTCCGGCAGGTCCTTTTGTTGGGGACACATCTTCTCTGCTGGCATTTGAACAGGACTAGTTTGGGGTGGACCAAATAGCCCCTAACATTCATGTGGATCTTGGTCATGCTTTTGATGTCCACACTTAGGGCCTCATTACACGTAGGCGGTGAGCCATGGCGCTATTAGCGCCATGGCTCATGCCGGTAAAATACTGGCACCGCCTTGGCGGAAAGGGGATTTACCGCCCCATTCCAAGGTTGGAGGGCCGGTAAATCCCCCTTCCACCATTGCCCTTCCCCATTCCCATTTCTGCCCCATAGGGCTCTATGGGAATGGGGAAGGCGCTAATTACGGCACCGCAATTTTGCGGTGCCGTAATTAGCTCTGAGGTCCCTTAGCGGGTTGGATTTTAATGCCTGCAAAAAGCAGGCGTTAAATACCCCAACCCGCAAAGGGACCTCGTAGTAAGGCGGTAAGGATTTACCGGTACCAGTATTTTACCGGTACCGGTAAATCCCTACCGCCATCCGTGTAATGAGGCCCATAGTGCCAAACCTACCTGTTGACATCTCCTATAGGCCACAGGGGATGTGGCCCTTGCATGTGTTGGATACATCAGCGTGGGATGCTGACCACTGAAAGGTACATTTCCTGGATCAGCACTGACAGTAGTAGAAACATGTCCCAATTGATGCATGGCATCATGGAGATGTCACTGTCTATAAAGGTGTATTTTATTCTGAGGGGGCAGGCAGTCATAGTGAGATTGTGGAGCAACTAGGCCATATTGCTGTGGTCATTAATCATTATGTAACTTGGGGCATAGCAACTACATCATTACAGGAAATCACATCAGCTACCACCCGTTTGTCACATACACAACAGAGTCTGGAAATGAACATCAGCAGGGCCTCAAAGATGAATTTGATCCGCCCATAGCTTGTTACTTGACATATCTGTGAGCGGCCGTGGATGCCCACGTCATATTGAGAACCGACAACACATGCTCCATGCTCACCAAAGTGCCACAGTATTTCTACAATGTCTATGAAAACCACTGATGTACAGTACTGTATGTCTTGCTCTGCAATTGATTTGTTACATGGCAACAAGTACTTGATTCCCTATTTGGTAGCTTTGTATGCACATCTCTACTACATGGAGAGTAGTTCCAGCTATGCAATAAGTGATGGGCAGCATCTATGTTGCTCTAAACCTGTATCCCTGCCAATCTCAGGTTTTTATGCTGGGCATAGATGACAAGAACGTTCTGCTCTTTGAAACTCAGCATCCTGCACACATTATGGGGTTATCAGAACAAGGTGTTTACCACATGGTTCCTGTCAGCTGTACTATGATCTCTTTGGGCCATCACTACAGCAAGCAGTACCAGAGATTGTGGATGGCGATCTTTATATGCTGTACTGGAGGGCGGAGCGACCTCTGAATGGGCCCATGAGATTCAGAGCTCACCCTCCGGCACCTTAAAATGAGATAGCTGCACGCTGAGGAGGATGGGGTGCAGGATTCTCTTACTCCAACATCAATCAATGAGGACAAGTCAATGGTTTGGCAAAGGGAAGTCTGTTTAATGACAAGCACAAAATACGGGGAAACAAATGGTAATCAAAAATGATGCGATCGCCTGTCTCGCTTCAACTCCCCATTCTTCATGCAAAAAGTAACTTTTATAGCAAATTCACGTCATCATTGACGTGTAAAACTCATAAGTTTGACATGCAATTCTATTGGTTGGAAAAGGTAACTTAAGTATAGGTGCTATATCTGTATATGGTAACAGAGCGTGAGGATTGGATAACTCTTATCGGGTGGGCATCTATGCCCATCCCTCTACATCACTCGTGATAGACGTCACTACACTTACGACGTCTTATTGGTTACACTAGCTATAGGACCCTAGATTATTTGGTCCATTGTGACTGGGTGGGTTACAACCCTAGACATAAATCTCCACTTTAATTAGCAGCATGCAGAATGGACACCCAGGTGCCTTGTGTCCCAAGATTCACCCTGCCTCCCTTCCATCAATCAGTACTTTAGGGCTATGTGTCAATTAGTTGGCTGAGGATGGCCTCAAAACTGTAGCTGCTTATCATGAACAGTTATGGCATCCTTGGGTTCTGGGTGACATCAGACGTTGGTACCTCTTTGCCCTTGGCTGGTCACGTGTCTGCTAACTGTGAATCTGCTTCATTTTCCTTCTTTTCATGTATTTAATTCTTCCTTAGCTTCGCCACCTGCCTGGGGCCTCCTTATCTCGACCTTCACTGGCTGGCTGCTATGCTTAGAAGTTTCGATTCTTCGAAGCTGCCGCTCTCCTCCCCTCTTGCAGTTGACCTTGAATTCCCAAGCATGAGCTACTTCTCACTAAGTTTTGATTCCGCTCTTCCCTTCTGGCTTTGGCTGGAATATGAATCTTGGCCTGTTTTACCCCTTGTGGCCTGGGCTTAATTCTGCTTTACAAAATAGAGTCGCACTTGTATAGTGTGCTTCATTGAGGTAGATATATAATTGGCGCTTGCCACTCTATTCTCCTAATAAGCATTGCAAGCAGTACTGTTTCCTTAGCTTCTTGCGGTCCAAGCCTATTTACAGGCACTTTAGTCTGTTAAGTGAAATCATCCTTCCTTCATGATTACGTTTGTTGTGCTACAACGTTGTTTCTTCTTTTAAGTCTGTCGCACCATTATTCATAACTTTTCATCTTGTGTGTCATCCTTTAGAAGTTGTTTCGTACTTCTGTGAGTCTATCCGGGCCCGTGTGTCGTCACCACTCGCCTTCCATTAAGGCTCTATGGGTCTCTTCGGGGGCAGTCTGCAAGTAGTCTTCATTTCGTGTTAACTGCTGGTACTGTTGTCTCAGTGGGTACCGGGCTGCCCAAGGTTGTCTGGTTATAGGCACTTCAACAGGTATTGTTCTTCTGATGGGCACTGGGCAGAGTCCTAGAGCTGCTCTCTGTTGGCTCATTTGTTCCTCATACGTCACATACCTTGGCGAATATGTTCCTGGTACCTCGAACTGGGGGGCTGGGGTGCAGGCCATGTCTGGGACCTCCTCTACAATGCCTCCACACTATGGGGTTGTTGCATGTAGACACATCTCTATTAAGTTGGATGCAAAGACAATTTTGGACTTCAACGAATCAGCAGCAGTTTTATGGTGGCACATGCTCCCAAATACCTGGCTTTGCTACCAACTTGCTTTGTGAATCGTGTTCTAAAAGTCTTTGAGCTTTTTATAGGATGCTCTCATTTTGAACAATGTATTAATCATTTTCTGATCTTAACCTTACCTATAATTAAACTGATAAAACAGAAATGAAAGATAAATGTGCTGATGGCCCTCATTACAAGGTTGCCGGTAGGCTGGAAGTAGTACCGGCGGCCTACCAGCAACCCCGGCTTACAGTTTCCACTGCCCAATATCCCGGTAACACCAGGATATTACAGGCGGCAGCGTTGCGGTAAGTTCCCATTCCCATAGAGTCCATCAGGACGTTGTTAACAGTGCTGGTGCTTCAGTGATATTTCTGCTGGTTGGGGCTGAACTACCGGCAGGTCAGGCTTGCCAGTAGTCCTCTGCCCCTAACGGCAAAACAGCACTTTATTCCGGACCGGCATGCTCATAATGTGTGCCAATGTCTACCTTCTAGGTATTACACTAGGTCTGTACTAAAACCTTCATACGTCATTGCAAAGGCCATGCAAATAAAATAGTGGCATAGGTGCTGGAGGCTGATTCTTTGTATTGTTTTTTAGGTGCTGTTTTATGGCATCATGATGATAATGACCACTGATTATGGTCATCTTATCAACAGGTGAGATAAGTTTAAACATATTGAAGTCGGATGAGACTTTTTTGTGAAGTGCTAAAATGACTGGGAATTAAAGGTTAGTGGTCATTTTGTGCCCTGGGTGGTTTAAGAAACACAGTCACTAAATGAATGGTATGAATAGGAGAGTAATGATAAAATGTGATTTTTGCAGACATAAAATGTATTGAAAAGATGTGGACTAAGAAATTAAATATGCTCCGCTGTGAATAAATATAAAGAGGTTATTAGCAACATTAGGAATGAGCGTGTCATTGGCATGTATGGTCAATCATGGGATCTCCAATCATAGTATTGTGAGGAGTCAGGAATGAAAGACAGACACACGTTTGCCATGTTTTTGGTGAAAGACTTTTATTGAAATAAAGGGGGTTGTGAAAAGGTCTCTCTGACCCTGCTCTAAGAGGATTTCCCCTACCTAAACAAAAATCGAATGATCTGTCCCTGTTAGGATGTCAAAACCAAAACTGTCCTGTGTCCAAAATTCTATACTGACCCTCACACTACAAATTTAATTCAAAGGTGAAAAGAGGAATTGTCTTCAACCTTAATTGGTTTGAAAAAGTGTTCATAAAGGAAAATTACTTAAACAAAGGTTTCTTCAAGGATAAAGTACTTGGTTCCAGAGGGTTGTTCCCTTCCCCTGGATTCATCTTATTTACTCCTTGAGGGTTTGTCAAACAAAACTGTTCTTTGGGCCTTTCTTAGCTGTGGGATGTTTTTACCCATGCATCCAAGCCCTACAATAAAACTGTGCAGTACTGGCATGGAAAACATCATGATGGCCAGAACTCCCCAGAGAGTGCACAGGGAAAACATGAAGAATAGGCTGCCACCCATTTTTGCCTATGTTGTGAGCACAGGAGGGCACTGCCTAAAACCACCAGTGGGCTACACACACAGTAGCCTGAAACCATTGGGAATGGCAATGCTGATTGCCAAAAAAGCAACTCAGAACTGTGGGGAATTCATTTTCTTAATCCCAAAAATGGTTGCATTACCAGGACTCACCACTATCAGAAAGCCAGCGTTTTAAAACCACCAGACTTTTGTGTAAAACTGAACAAATGAAACAAAACCAGACCAAGGAAAGACTTGCTAAGAGGTGGATACAATGTAAAACTATGTACAATTAACTGACAATTTAATGTATATGCAAAAATTGTCAGTTTGATTTGAATGTAGAAAACTGGGAACAAAAAGTGACATTTAGCTGAAACCTGGCTTAATGAAACTGGATTCTGCCTGACAACTACCCCCGACAGGAGTTGAAACCTGCTCAGCCACTCCCCTTGCCAAAAGGAGTTGCCACCTCTCTGATTAGATTAGGGGTGGAGCAGCTGGGGACTACAGGGAGTTGAACAAAGGCCTGTCCTGGACTCAGGCAAATGTTATATTGGGGGGCCGTTAAGTGGCTTCCTCTTAGGGGAAACTGGGAGGGGCAGTGCCTCTGCTAGCAGCTGAGCTTGGGGGAAGTGGATAACCCAATTATTCCACCCTGTGATGTGGGAAGCCACACCTCTTTTTGATCAGGGCATAATTTAAAAAGATAGATAACTCATAGTGCGGACTTGTCAGAATTATACAAGTAATATCATTATTTTTGTGATTTTTCTGTGAAAATTTGAAGAGGCGTTACGACCCTGTGGTGTATTCTGGGGGGTTGCTAGCGGAAAATAGGGTCTCACTCCAAATGTCTGCATGTTAAAAATCTGACACTTCATCAATTAATGTCCATACTCCTCGCGCACATGTGTGTAATTTTGGGTAAATGTCTGATATTGCAAAACCAGTTAAAAAGCGCAAAATGTTGTCATTTTTGAATGCAAGCCCCCAGGAAGACCAGAGGCGGACAAGCATGGACCATAAGGAATATATAATGTGCACATGTAATTTCAACAAATTGTATATCTGGGAAGGATGTATTGGAATCAAATATAGATTTGTGGGCAGACTGACCAGGGGAGGATCCTCTGACCCATAAACAGACTTCATCATGCTGACAATCCATTTCCTTCCCCCAATCATGGGAGAGGGGAGAATTGGGCCAATGACAAGTAGAGAGGGGCAGGCTTAGCTAGGCCCAGGCACACACCCATTTTCAAAACACATAAAAAGAGACTGCTGGGACAGGTAGAGACATTCAATTCCATTTGCTGCGGAGCATGCTGACCGACGACTTCACATCCAGAGATCCAGACATCAAATCCATCAATCTCCAAAGACCAGAACTTTACTTCAGAACTTAAAGCAAGGGCCTAAACCCACAAACTGAGAACTCTTCTCAGCAGGCCACAGCAACCTTAAAATCATTTGCGAACTATTCCAAAGCCGGGCAAGCTGTATGAATTATTTTGCCAAGAACAATTGCCAGAGACCAGACCAGAGATCCAGAGTGACCCAGACCGCTGTGAGCAGAACCAGAGAGCTGACCCAGATCACTGTGAAGTGCCGAGACCAGAACCGGAGTCCATTCCAAAACCTGACCAGATCCGTGGCGAGGCCTATTTCAAATTTATATTGTGAGTACCTAGCAGAACTGTGCAGAACCAATCTCTTAGTTAAAATAATCTAATCCAAACTATTTTAACCTAAGTAGAACAGCCTCCTAGAAATCGTGTTATCTGTCATTTGCAAAGCTGCACAACTGTGACGTGTCAATTCTGAAGCTGCAAGCTGTCACCTGTCATTTTGAGTTTTACTTTAAATCCGAAAATCTACCTTTATTTTATCGTCCGTATCTCTGGAACCGTTTGGGCTAGGAACGAAATTTAACTTTCCTCTGAAAGCTTAGAATCTCAGCTTTCCAACGGACCTTATACTTTCGCCGTATTCACGATTCACGCACTCGCGAATTTTGCCGCGATTTGGCCTGATTTCTTTACCTGTAAAAAGATAGCAGCTTTTCGCTTTCCTCTGCTAAAAATCTGTTTGCCTCTTAATAACCATCCCTGAATCATTGCTAAAGTGAGCCTGAGCTCATCCCAAGTATCTCTCACTCACCCTGAACCTCCTAAAGGGAATTAAAAGCATTTTCAGCATATTTCTCACTTCATTGCCACCACATTCAAAGCACTTGGGCCTGTGTTTTAAAACTCATACCGGTTTTCTCTAAGCTTGCTGGGGTGGGAATTGAATTTCGTATTGTATTTGATTGCATTCCTGAGAACTGTGTGTGTTACTTCCATCTCCTTCCATTTCTTACATTGCATAGGGGAGGGGGGTGAATTGCCAGAGAAAAAGTGATTATCTTATCTTTTGCTAAAATCATATCAAGTATTTCTGTACTGCATTTTATTCCTCATTGCTTTTCCCTTGAAATCATAAAAGTATTTTTGCTACTTTATCCATCCTATACTAACTCCTCATTGATTATAAAGAAGTGTGCTAGTGTCAGATTACCCATTGTTGATTAACATTATATTTATAAGGGCGATATCGATTATTAATTTATCATAAAAGCGTGGTATCTATATTTTGTTTTATTTCACAAATAAACCTTTTAAACTTGCAAAACAGAACTACTTCTTGGCTCAGTGGGGGTCAGGGGGATTCTAAGAGAGGGGTGTTATATAGGGGTAGTCATCCAGAACTCATGAACTGGACATAAAGATATATCAATAAGGGTTTCCATTCAGTATCCCAGGCTAGGCATTGACTTAGCTGTAGTGTTGAATTGAATCCTGTTACAAATTGGGGGCTCGTAGCCGGGGATTCCGGATTAGATCTATCACTTGTGCAGATTAATGCAGTGTGCTAACTGACAAGATACATACATCCGGTCGGATCACCACGCTGTGTTACGCTGTAAAGCACTCCTCAAAGGAACGCTCTAAGGAAACGGTCTGTTTTGTAAAAATAAAATACAAACTTCTGTAAATCAGGAAGGAACTCAAATTCCAGAATGACGACACTGGTAGACATCAAAACAGCCAGAGAGCACTTCTTACATAAGCTATTTGTGAGAGGTGAGTGGACTCATTAGGACCAAATGGTCTGGTTGCAGGCAATCGCGCAACAGGTCACTGAAACAGAGTCAGATAAATGGGGAGATCAGGGTCCCCTACATGTGGCCCTGAGTGAACTATAAATGACCCCTAAAGCCAAAGATGAACATAATAAGATTGCCAGGATAGCGGCATATTTGTATCTATATATGGGAGCCATACAGGACAAATGTGTTGAAGGCCAAGATCTGGCAAATAGGCAACAGATGGCGTTAGAGAAGGCCCAATCTGATCTGGACTCTTCTGAGCAGATGCTGCTCAGGAGCCAGGAGTCAGAAAAGGACAGCAGACAGTACATCACTAAAATAAAGGAGGATATGGGTGTGCTGCAACAGGAAAAGGCGGACCAGGATACCAGATGTCTGGCCTTGCAGAAGGAGTAGCAAGAAGGTTTGGACTCCCTAATGCAGAGCCAGAAAAAGCTGGAGCAACAATTAGATTTCAATAGGGCATGTGCCGAGCAGGTAGTCACCCTGCAAAGCCACCTAGATAGGGAGAAGGCAGAGAGCAATAAACTGATTTTGAAAGACCTGGATACCCAGGCAGAGTTTGACCAGGAGCGCCAGAAAGCTGGTGCCTTCCAAAGGCAAAGGGACGACCTGGCGGCACAGATGCAGGCTCTTAGTCAGGAAAGGGATACCCTAGGCCAGGAAGTCTGCCACTTAAAAAGGAAAATGGAAGAAAATGCCCTGGCCCTCTGGGGACTGGGTGACCTCCAAAAAGAACACCAGAACTTGTTAGAGCACCCCAGGAGGGTGGATGATGCTCTGGCAAGAAAGGAGCAGGCCAATAGGGACACAGCTCAGGAGGTAACCCTCCTGCAGCAGAGACTGGCCCAGTACTCCAGGACCAATCAGGAGGCACAGAGAGAAAATGAGGCTCTCTGTCAGCACAATGATAGGCTCCAGCAACAGGTAGCGATGCAGGAGAGACTGATAGAGTCTAGTAAGGCCTTAACTGAGGAACTGAAAGCGCAGGCTCTTGCATTGCAACAGGGAGGAGGGGCTGATAGAGACGAGGTGCGCTGGGAAAGGGAAATGCCTGAGCATAACCTCAGGAGCCCTGGTACCAGAGGTCTTCATCTCTCCCAGTCCCTGGACTCTGCCACCCCCATGTCCCCTCGCGCACATGAGCCCAGGGCCACGGAGACGGCAGATTACTATCCAGCTAGAAGTATGGGGTTCATAGGCCAGTACCTCGCAGGAATGGATGGGCGGGCATCCGGGTATGGGCACCCAAGCACAGTGCAATTTAGTGGGGAACCCCAGGAGAGTAGGCCCATTAAGGGCATCCTGAAAACCTCTGCCCAGTTAGGTCAGTGGGGGGGGTACCCATCAAATCCTGGCAGCAAGGAGGGATCTCAAGACTCCTCTGAGCATTACAGGACACAGGAAACCAGGTCCCCACATTCTGCCAGCCATTCCAAGGCTCGCAGAATCCGGGAAAACCTGGAAGATCAGACGGGCACCTCTGGGAGCAGCGCTTCTGAGTCGGAGGATGAATGGACCAGGGTTACCCGAACCAAAAAGGCCAATAAGGCAAAAAGGGCCTTGCTTAAGGACCCATTGAAACAAATAAAGGCAATAAGGAGTGTCATCACGCTTTAACATAAGAACGCCAAGTATTCTGTTTGGGAACACTTGGAGCTCTATGAGCAAATGATGTAGACTTTCCATTTGAAGGACAGGCAAAGCTGTATTCAATAAGTAAAGTGGACCTTCTCACCAGAATACTCCAGTTTCTTTGCGGGGCTGGAGGATCAAAACCATTCAAGGTGGTCCACATACAGGGCGGCCATCTTGAAACATTTTTCTGTGCACAGAAATTCTCAAGAGGCTCGCAAGGCAGCCTACAATTTGCAATGTGGGGAGGATCAGGCCCCACAAGAGTTTGTGCAAGAATTAAAGCGTGCTTTTGCGCAGACCACCAGAGGGTACGCACGGATAGCAGAGAATTTATCAATACGTTTTTCCATGCCTTACCCAAATACATAATGACCCAGCTCGTGAGAGATTTTCATGAGAAAAGATCTTTAGACTGGGTCATTGAACAGGCTACCCGGATCTATGAGGTGCAGAAGCCTATCGAAAATAAAAATAACGCGCCAAAAGACCCCAAAACCAACAGCACCCCAAGGTGGCAGAGGTAAAGGTTGCCCCCGTTTTAGATTTGGAGATGGGGGGGCCTAAAAACCTGCCTGCACCAAATAATTCACAGCCCAGAAGGCCCTCGGGCCAGTCACAGACAGGGAGTCGAGGAGGTCTTCCCACAAATGGGGTCCCCCGCTTCCCTGAATATGTAAGTCCCCGCTATAAGGGAAACCGACCAATCCTGGGTTATGTGTGGACTCCTCCAGCCCAAGGGGGGGGGATCCAGCCAAGCACCTAACCCAGGGAACTTCCCTCCCAACTTCCCACAGGAGGGCAGAAATTCTCCAAATCCTGGGCAGAACTTTTTCCCCAGGTATCCACCCAATTTCCTGCCCCAAAATCATCCATCCTTCTTTCCCCAATTCCCTGAGCCCAGACAACCTAATCCGGGAGAGGGGAGGCCAAGGGTGGAGGGGTACCAAAATCTTCCCAACCAGGGGTACTACCAGAGAAGGGATAGCTACCCTTCCCGGGATCAGCCCAGGGGAGAAAATAGAGCCCCGTATCAGCCTGAGCGGGTTTCCCAGTTAGAGCGCCAGGTCCAAAATATGGCACGGGATCTGGGTCACATACTGAGGGCTCAACAGAACCCTCAGATGAGCATGCCACCGCAGAATGCCCCAAACTCTGGACCTGGTGCTCCAGAACAATGACGGGGGCAGCGCCCCGATAACACACCGGTTCCCAGGGAGGAGGAACAAGGGGAAGGGGGGTGTAAAGCCTTGAAGGAAGCTTCCTTCCCAACTTGTAAACAGCCCCTGGAAAACCAGGAACCGGAAACAAAATCTCCTACCCCTGAAAGTCTGCCACCCAAGGAGCAGAGAGGAGGTAGGAGAAACAAAGGACCCAAACAGACCCACTTTGTGGAGGAGGTACAGGTCTTCCAATTTGAGGGAGAGAGATCCTCAGAAGATCCTGGGAAAAGGATCTTCTCCTTCAGAGATGGGGGAACTCCTCCCAAGGAAAAATGGGTCCCAAGGGATGTCAATTCAGACTGGGGAGATGAGGAGACTGAGCTACCGCCGTCCATCATCTCATCCCAGAACCGACAATACCGAAATCCCCTGGTTCAAACCCATCCTGGTGACTGCCTCCAAAAAGGGGGGGGGGGCGGCGCAGAACCAGAACCAGGGGAACACACAATGGCTCTGATCTCCAGTTGCCAACTTTTTCTTTCAGATTCCCAAGGCTCTCCACAGAATTCTGCCCAAATCTCTTTGCTAGCAATGTCCAAAACCAGAAATTTAGCCCACCAGTTGTCCAAAAATGTGCAGTTTCTGTGCCCCCTTGAGGAGAAGGAAGGAAGATACTATGCTGCCCCGGTACAAGTACAGGGGCAGGGTACAATTTTGGCACTGGTGGACACTGGATCCCAAGCTACCCTTCTGTCCAAAAGGGCCTTTAAGGAACTAAATGCCGGAAGGGGGGAGAATTACCGTATTCCTCTCACCTCTCTTCCTGGACAACTGCAGAACTTTGACGGGAAGGAAATTCCTGTCGAGGGGACTGCAGATTTGGACATTAAAATTGGGCGACACAAGGTGAAACACCCGGTCATAGTAGTGACTCCAGAGGGCACCCCTTGTTTACTAGGGAATGACCTCCTGAGAAGGTTGTCACCCCTAATAGATTGCGTAAACAAGGTCCTCTGGACCCAGACTAGCCGACCAATAAAATTAAAACAGAGTTTCAACGATGTTAGTTTAAACGGCACCTGCCACATGGTTGAACAAAAATCTGACCAAGTAGAATTTCACTTCCAGAACAACCAAACTCCAGACGTGACAGTAATAGAAGTAGGACAACAGACTGGTGATGGGGGGTCCTCTCTATTTCTGAAAATCAACCTTACTTCCAGTTTAAGGTGGTATTCCACACTGGAAGGAAACACCCTGAATTCTTTACTAATCCACAATCAGAAACTCCCACTCCTATAGTCCAGAAAGATGTGAAATCAGCTCAGAGCCTGGCTGATATTCAGCAAATTGGAGAGCAGTTGTTCATCCCTGTCCAGTTAAATGATGGGAAGGACTCTGTTCTCGCTCGAGTGTGTGTGAACAACGGTAAGAGCTTCCTCAGCGAAGCCATGTTCCGCCAACTCCCAAAAGATCCAGCCATTCCCACATTCAAACTGATAGAGAAATGGGAAATGGACCTGGAAGCACCTAATTCCAAACATCTCCTGCCAAGCAGGTGTATGCTCAAAATCTCCATTGGCAACAAGAGCATAGTCCATAATTGTTGGGGCATGCGAGACGTCACTGCCGCCTTTTACTTAGGCAGTGACATTCTCAATCGCTTTGCCATTAGTTTGGACCTAATAAACTTCAAAGCTTGGTCCCGATTAGCGGATAATCCCATGGACTTTGATGATCCAGAAAAAGCATTTAGGTCAGCTCAATTGCTACCTTATGCAGTTGAAATTCAGATCAAAGAGGAAGTCACCATCCCAGAATGGACCCGACAATTCTCCCTGGAAGTGAAAGTTAAAAGAGGACAAAAATTGCAAAACCCTGATGCTTATATACATCTAAATGCTTCTCTCCTACAGCAAGGGTTAGGGGTAAACCCAACACCATTAGTCAACATAGAACATGACACCATTCCAATAGAGGTGGATAACAGCGACTTACAGAGTATTACTCTAGCCGCAGGCACCATTATTGGAATGGCGGTTGATGACCGACATTTCTCCATTGATCTAGGAAATGAACTGTTAGGACCAATCCCCAAGGACTGTTTTGACGGTGACAGTGATGACAACACAACACCAGACAGGATTTTCACCCGGCATGGGGGGAACTTCCTGGTATACACTTCTTGCACTTATGGTAAGGAAGATGTGACTTGTGACTTCAGGAGGGATGAGGTGATTTTCCAGGTCCATGAGGGCTGCCTTTCCCACCTGAAGCCTCCAGTCCAAATCAGCACTCTGACCAGGGACTTCTCCACCCAGCTGGAGGAGGCCGCTGAGATAGCCAAACCAGAAGTCTTTCCAGGCTTCAGGCAGATGGTGGAAGAGAGGGTCAACCTAGCTGATGCCTGTGTGACTCTGGAACAGAAGCAAAAGTTGAAACAAGTTTTCTTGGATTTCCAAGATCTCTTTGCGGTAGACTCATATGACTGTGGTCGCACAGACATCCACACAACAACAATTCCCACAGACCCTGGAATGACTCCAGTGTTTGTGAAGCAATATCGTTTGCCTCTCGCATCCATGGAGTCCCTTACTGAAATAATTAAGAACCTTGAGTCCCGGGGAATAATACGTCCAGTACACAGCACCTTCAATAATCCGGTGCTGGGAATATTGAAGCCAAACGGCCAGTGGAGACTCTGCGCCGACCTTACTGCCCTTCATTGACCAAGGGCTGGCCCAGATTCAGGGGTCACAGGTATTCACAGCAATAGACCTAACCAATGGATACTGGACTGTGCCTGTCAGTAGGGAGGACCAATACAAACTGGCTTTTACCTTTGGGGGCCAGCAGTACACCTGGACCCGTACTCCCTTCGGTTACCTCAACTCCGGCAATGAATTCAACATTTTCCTACATAAGGCCATGCCCGACCTGGGTGCGAGTGGTAACCTGGCTTATGTAGATGATGTCCTCATCAAAGGTTCATCTGTGGAGGAACACATAGCGGAGATCCGTTATGGTCTGACACAGTTGAGGGCCGCCGGAGCAAAACTTCCCTTTCAGAAAGCACAGTGGTGTAGAACCCTTGTTAATTTCTTGGGGCATGAGATTACTCCTCAGGGTCTCTGTCCCCAAGAAAAGAAAGTGGAAGCACTCCAGAAACTGAAAGACCCCACAACTCTGCGGGAACTAAGGAGCCTCCTTGGACTGATTAATTACAGCAGAAAGTTCATTGAAGGCTACGCAGAGATCACTAGACCCCTGATTCATCTCTT
Organism: Ambystoma mexicanum; assembly: GCF_040938575.1. Lineage (NCBI taxonomy): Eukaryota > Metazoa > Chordata > Amphibia > Caudata > Ambystomatidae > Ambystoma > Ambystoma mexicanum. The sequence continues at coordinate 483,362,951 of NC_090929.1, forward strand.
GAAGGGGGGGTCAAGTGGGAATGGGGTCCAGAACAATCCGAGGCAGTAAGACAACTCAAAAGAAGCCTCTCACAAGCGCCTTGCCTAGCTTACCCTGTCAGAAACAAGGAGTTCTTCCCGGAGACGGGGTTCTTTAATACGTGCTTGACAGCAGTATTATACCAAAAGCATGACATGGTCAATAAAGTAATCTCCTATGCGAGCAAAACTTTATCCTCTGTGGAGGAAAAATTCAACGATTGTGAGAAGGCACTCCTGGCAACGGTGTGGGCATTGAAGAATTACCGCCCGTTTATCCAGGGGGAGCACATCATAGTGGAGACTCCACACCAGCCTCTGCAATACCTCCAAAGTGACAGAATCCGGGCCGGAAATGTGAGTAATTCCCGAATTACTTCCTGGATTCTGTCAATGCAAGGCTTTCCTGTGGAGGTCAGATATGGCCAAAACAAGAAGAGTCCCCTCACGTAAGGTCTGGCTGACTTGCATGATTGTGCCAGAGAAAACTGTCTCGAGGACGAAAGTCTAAAAATCAAGGACAACATGGAGGCATACCTTAATTCCCCACACAAAGTCTTTGAAGAAGACAAGTGTGAGGGAATGCCCACTGTCTATGTGGATGGATGCTCTTACCATGTTGACAACGACGGGGAGAAAGAACTGGTGGCTGGCGTAGGGAATGCATGGGTGAAGGAGTTCCCAGAACCCTCCGCTGGATACATAATTGGTCCCCGAAGTAGTCAGGTGGCAGAATTGATGGCTGTGCATCAGGCCATCCTCACTGCTGTCCAGCATCAACTCCACGAACTGGTCATAGTCACAGATTCAGATTATGTACGGAACGGGTTCGTGGAGCACCTGGTTAACTGGAAAACCAGAGTATTGTTATGTGCTAATAACAAACCCTTGAAACATGGGAAGTTAATTCAAAACATTGATGATCTGGTCACCTCGAATGGGATGACCATCTATTGGAAAAAGATCAAGGGTCATTCCAAAGTAGAGGGACCAGACAAAACTGGAAATGACTTAGCTGATCAGCTGGCCAAAACCGGTGCCATCCAAGGGGATCTAATAGAAATAGAGTCCCTATTGGGGGAAATCCAGGTCACTGCTATCACTAGGTCCCAGACAAATGCTCACAATGATCTTTCAACTGCACAATGGAGTAAGGAGACCCCTGATGCTGATTTAATCACAGCTCAGAAGGGGGATCCAATTATTGGTAAGTTTTACCAACACCTTGAGGACCCTGAAAACTTTCCCCTGACGGATACATTGGGAAAGAGGACCTAAGAGTGTTGATGAAATGTCCAAAAATGTTCCGAATCCAAGACGGTTTGCTGGTAAGGAAATCCAAAGCTTGCCACGATCGGTGGGTGGTTCATACCTCATTCCGAAGCCTGATGTTAAGTCACGCCCATGATGCGGCCACCGCCGGTCATAGGGGGTTTCACACAACACTGGAAATCTTAAGAGAGGTTGCATACTGGCCACACATGGGGCAGGACCTCGACCAATACTTGAAGGGGTGTCTTGTGTGTGCACAATTTCAGCCATCATCCCTCACACACCGTGCGCCTCTCCAGAAGAGGGGGATGACACTGCCATGGTCAGATTTGCAAATCGACTTTGTAGGCCGTGTAATCCGCTCTTCTAGAGGAAACAAGTACATGTTGACCGTTACATGCTTGTTTACCAAGTGGGTGGAATGTCTCCCAGCCCCAAACTGCAAGGCAGAAACAGCAGCTGCCCTGATGATTAACCACATCTTTTCCCGTTTTGGTCTACCTCAAAGGATTGAGTCAGACAGGGGTAGCCACTTCACCAGTGAAGTAATGACAAAGATGTGGGAGATACTGGGGGTTAAAAGGAAGCTACACATTGCTTACAGGCCAGCTTCTTCTGGAGCCGTAGAGAGATACAACCGAACCATTGTGAGCATATTAAAAAAGTTTGTGGCAGATTCTGGGCCAAGTTGGGATATCCGATCACCCCTGGTCCTAATGGCCATCAGATCTACCCCTTCATCTGCAACCAAAATGTCACGATTTGAGTTGATGACTGGACGCAAGATGGTGCTTCCCCAGCATTTGCTCTACAGGACCCAAGAGCAGACACTGATAAATGCCTCCACAACTCATGAGTATGTGGAGAATTTAAGGAAACACCTTCAACATGCTTTTGCCTATGCTCAGCGGAATCTAGAAAGATCAGCCGAGAGCATGAAGACCCACTATGATTTAAAAACTACCTGAAAGGAATATAAGGTGGGTGATCGGGTCTATCTATATAATTTCCAAAGGAACCAGGCCAAACAGCGAAAATTCTTGCCTACTTGGAAGGGACCGTTAAATTATAGACAAAATCTTCCCTGTGGCCTACAAGATCCGCATCCCCAAAGGCGGTTTGGCAGTGGGGGAAGACAAGTGGGTATATATAAATCAGCTAAAGTGTTGCCATCCCAGGCACACTCTGCAACAACTGGAGGAATCCACTGGAATCCCAGAGGGGGGCGCTCCAGAGTAATTCACTTCCAACCCTAAAATATTCCACATGTAGCATATAAAATTCTGTGATCCTTGTATATATATATATATATGTTCTTGTCTCCTAAGTTAAATAACAAAATGTATATGTTCATATCTTCTGATTCATAAAATGTATATGTTCGCCACACCATTAATAGTGGTGGAAAAATGTCTAGGAATGTGTATAGCCGCTTTGCTTTATCATCCTAGGAGAGATGAAACCATGGAGACTGACCAAGGAGGACGACCGGGGACCGGGAGCAGAGACCCGAGGGGCCCGGGGTACCGCCCAATATTCCCATCAGGACCGGCGAGGAGAACCGGTCGATCCAACTGGATGGGGGAAAGATGCTGAACTGTGCCATCTACCGGAAGAAGATGAGGAGAACATCCCAGATCTTGCGAGTTCCATCTGAGAAAGGACAGAATGGCCATCGCAAGAGGGGGGGATTGTGGGATGTTTTTACCCATGCATCCAAGCCTTACAATAAAACTGTGCAGTACTGGCATGGAAAACATCATGATGGCCAGAACTCCCCAGAGAGTGCACAGGGAAAACATGAAGAATAGGCTGCCACCCATTTTTGCCTATGTTGTGAGCACAGGAGGGCACTGCCTAAAACCACCAGTGGGCTATACACACAGTAGCCTGAAACCATTGGGAATGGCAATGCTGATTGCCAAAAAAGCAACTCAGAACTGTGGGGAATTCATTTTCTTACTCCCAAAAATGGTTGCATTACCAGTACTCACCACTATCAGAAAGCCGGCGTTTTAAAACCACCAGACGTTTGTGTAAAACTGAACAAATGAAACAAAACCAGACCAAGGAAAGACTTGCTACGAGGTGGATACAATGTAAAACTATATTCTGAAATGACTTGAAGGAAGTAATTATTTAATGTATATGTAAACATTGTCAGTTTTATATGAATGTAGAAAACTGGGAACAAAAAGTGACATTTAGCTGAAACCTGGCTTAATGAAACTGGATTCTGCCTGACAACTACCCCCGACAGGAGTTGAAACCTGCTCAGCCACTCCCCTTGCCAAAAGGAGTTGCCACCTCTCTGATTAGATTAGGGGTGGAGCAGCTGGGGACTACAGGGAGTTGAACAAAGGCCTGTCCTGGACTCAGGCAAATGTTATTTTGGGGGGCCGTAAAGTGGCTTCCTCTTAGGGGAAACTGGGAGGGGCAGTGCCTCTGCTAGCAGCTGAGCTTGAGGGAAGTGGATAAACCAGTTATGCCACCCTGTGATGTGGGAAGCCACACCTCTTTTTGATCAGGGCATAATTTAAAAAGATAGATAACTCATAGTGCGGACTTGTCAGAATTATATAAGTAATATCATTATTTTTGTGATTTTTCTGTGAACATTTTGAGAGGCGGTAGGACCCTGTGGTGTATTCTGGGGGGTTGCTAGCGGAAAATAGGGTCTCACTCCAAATGTCTGCATGTTAAAAATCTGACACTTCATCAATTAATGTCCATACTCCTTGTGCACATGTGTGTAATTTTGGGTAAATGTCCGATATTGCAAAACCAGTTAAAAAGCGCAAAATGTTGTCATTTTTTAATGCAAGCCCCCAGGAAGATCAGAGGCGGACAAGAATGGACCATAAGGAATATATAATGTGCACATGTAATTTCAACAGATTGTATATCTGGGAAGGATGTATTTGAATCAAATATAGATTTGTGGGCAAACTGACCAGGGGAGGATCCTCTGACCCATAAACAGACTTCATCATGCAGACAATCCATTTCATTCCCCCAATCATGGGAGAGGGGAGAATTGGGCCAATGACAAGTAGAGAGGGGCAGGCTTAGCTAGGCCCAGGCACACACCCATTTTCAAAACACATAAAAAGAGGTTGCTGGGACAGGTAGAGACATTCAATTCCATTTGCTGCGGAGCATGCTGACCGACGACTTCACATCCAGAGATCCAGACTTCAAATCCATCAATCTCCTAAGACCAGAACTTTACTTCAGAACTTAAAGCAAGGGCCTAAACCCACAAACTGAGAACTCTTCTCAGCAGGCCTCAGCAACCTTAAAATCATTTGCGAACTATTCCACAGCCGGGCGAGCTGTTTGAATTCTTTTGCCAAGAACAATTGCCAGAGACCAGACCAGAGACCCAGAGTGACCCAGACCGCTGTCAGCAGAACCAGAGAGCTGACCCAGATCACTGTGAAGTGCCGAGACCAGAACCGGAGTCCAGTCCAAAACCTGACCAGATCCGTGGCGAGGCCTATTTCAAATTTATATTGTGAGTACCTAGCAGAACTGTGCAGAACCAATCTCTTAATTAAAATAATCTAATCCAAACTATTTTAACCTAAGTAGAACATCCTCCTAGAAATCGTGTCATCTGTCATTTGTAAAGCTGCACAACTGTCACCTGTCAATTCTGAAGCTGCAAGCTGTCACCTGTCATTTTGAGTTTTACTTTAAATCCGAAAATCTACCTTTATTTAATCGTCCGTATCTCTGGAACCGTTTGGGCTAGGAACGAAATTCAACTTTCCTCTGAAAGCTTAGAATCTCAGCTTTCCAACGAATCTAGAACTTTATACGTTTGCAGTAATCACGATTCACGCACTCGCGAATTTTGCCGCGATTTGCGATTTGGCCTGATTTCTTTACCTGTAAAAAGATAGCAGCTTTTCGCTTTCCTCTGCTAAAAATTTGTTTGCCTCTTAATAACCATCCCTGAATCATTGCTAAAGTGAGCCTGAGCTCATCCCAAGTATCTCTCACTCACCCTGAACCTCCTAAAGGGAATTAAAAGCATTTTCAGCATATTTCTCACTTCATTGCCACCACATTCAAAGCACTTGGGCCTGTGTTTTAAAACTCATACCGGTTTTCTCTAAGCTTGCTGGGGTGGGAATTGAATTTCGTATTGTATTTGATTGCATTCCTGAGAACTGTGTGTGTTACTTCCATCTCCTTCCATTTCTTACATTGCATAGGGGAGGGGGGTGAATTGCCAGAGAAAAAGTGATTATCTTATCTTTTGCTAAAATCATATCAAGTATTTCTGTACTGCATTTTATTCCTCATTGCTTTTCCCTTGAAATCATAAAAGTAGCTTTTGCTACTTTATCCATCCTATACTAACTCCTCATTGATTATAAAGAAGTGTGCTAGTGTCAGATTACCCATTGTTGATTAACATTATATTTATAAGGGCGATATCGATTATTAATTTATTATAAAAACGTGGTATATATATTTTGTTTTATTTCTCAAATAAACCTTTTAAACTTGCAAAACAGAACTACTTCTTGGCTCAGTGGGGTCAGGGGGATTCTAAGAGAGGGGTGTTATATAGGGGTAGTCATCCAGAACTCATGAACTGGACATAAAGATATATCAATAAGGGTTTCCATTCAGTATCCCAGACTAGGCATTGATTTAGCTGTAGTGTTGAATTGAATCCTCTTACATAGCCAAGTATAGCACTTGCACAAACACAGTTTGATTTCGCAATTTTGGTTTCTTTCAAGAACAGTTCTTTGGGCCTCTCTTGGCCAAGCACCTCATTTGCACAACAACTGTTTCTTGTTTAATACAACCCGCTTGAACTTCCTGGTGCACTCCCCTGTCAAGACATTTGATTCACACTCTTGAACTTGCCTGGTGTACTCCCTTGCCAGGACTTCTAATGTCCACACACTTGTATTCTCCTCTGCCAGGACTTCTGCTTATTCAGGTTTTTCCATCTGCTCCAAAAGCTGTATGTAGATGATACTAGATAATGCATCTGCTTGATATATTATCTTCTTACTGCTTTTTTCAAATTGGGATTGCGTACATTTACACATTAGTAAAAATGTTCTTTGCACCTTAAGTTTGCTTTTCTTTATATGTTAATTTCTCTGCTTTTTCCAAAGCAAGGAACTTTCATTTATTTACCCTTGGCATGTTCGCTGACATGCCTGGGTGTCCACGTTGTTCTCAGGAGGACTCACCGGTTTCTTTAGGCATTGGTATCTTCTCTTGCAGTCGGCCAGTAAAGGACTCCCATCCACCTCTCTCACACGGTCTGCTCTCCTTCGCTCGTCGGACCACTGTGGCTTCCACTCAACACATCTGCTGTGTTCTCGGCTCTGGTAAGTGGAACACTTCACCTTCTGCAAATGGCCAGGAGTTCATCACCGGCTCCTGGCATCCTTGCAGCGTCCCGTGGCTCAGCAGTTCCTTTTTCCCCCAGTGGTGCGCCACCTGTCTCCATCATGCCGTTTCTGGCTTCTCAACCCTCTACTCTGTGCAGAGAGGTATGACAAAATTTCGCCAGTCGCCACAGTAGTTGCCCTCCAGTCTTTGTTTGTGCTGCTTAAATTTCCCAAGCACAGGTGTGTGCTGGGAAACATTAGAGCGCTCTCTAGGTTTGCAGTTTCTCTTGTTCCATATTACTCAATCGTTCCTCTTTGTCGTCTCATTATTTTGTGAATTCTGGGAACAGAATGATTGCCTTGAGGATTTTGGAAGAGCATTTTCAACAGGTTTTGCTGGCAAGCCATTTCTGACAGACTATATGTGGAATTAAAAAAGGTGATTACATCAGATCGGCATGGTTGGCTCACAGATTTGACTAAAGGGGTTTGCCTGTTTCATGGGAAGAGGGGAGGAAACCTGGCAATACGCCATGAGGGTTTCAGACATGGGGAGGCTATTCTCAAAGGAAAATGGGGGATACAATGTCTTTCCCAATGGAGTCCTGACATCTCCCTAGAAGACGTCTCGTCCCATGTGATCCTCCCTCACAGTGTCACCCCAGGGTCAGGATCAGGTAGAGGATGCCACCTCCTTGCCACATGAGAGGAGGTTACCACTGGGAGATCAGTGATGACTCCACTAGAATCATCATAGTATATATGTTTTTTGATTGTAGAATGAACATCATCTAGAAGGGGTAGGGAAGAGATTGGATCTCGTAATACAAAAATGTTCTGTCCTGATGAAGGCCTAGATGTTCAAGGAAATAAGAGATCGCATTAGGATGGGTGGATCCTTCTCCTTAGGGGAATTGTGGGGAAATCTTTTCCATCTGGTAAAAAAGTGACAATTTAGAGAATTTAGTGGAATATATTTTTTGATATTAATAACAGACCCTATTCGCACTGACGGATGCAGCTAATGAATAGCAGCATTATCTGAGAGTCACAAAGCAGCTAGTGAGAGTGATTATGCTTCCTAAGAACCTGCAATAGCAACCTTGGAGAGCAGCCAGCCAATCAGATGGTCAGGAATGCATTCCCCGCTGGCTACCAACACCTCTCTGTCACTCTGACTTTTTTGTCAGCCGTATGACCCCATTGGCACCCATGCAAAGCCCCGGCTAACTCAAACCCTTCTGCCCCATTCCCCGCCTCCCACCTGCTTCCCTCTTATCCCACTTATCAAAGGTCATCTACAATCTCACTACCACTGTCTGTGCCATCTGCGTTGCTGGCGTCCTGCACCTGCTGCTAGGGAAATAGAACGGCGACTCTGCCTAGAGCTCATGTTGCAATTTGCCTATCGGCCATCTTGTTTGCAGTTTGTTTCTTTTGTTTAAGGAACTATGGCATGTACAGGCTGGGCAAAGCGTTTCCCTCAAAATGTACCCATTAGCACTCTGGCTTTTAGACTGGGTTCAGATCTGAGTGATGTACCACAACTAAACAATTGTCTTCTCTGAATCAAAACAAAGCAGCAGCAGACTCAATGTCGTTGTGAAAAAACAGTGTAACTCTTCTTCAATATCCAAAATGGACCAATCACCAAAACACTTTACATATAGAAAATGCGTTGTTGTTGAGCCAGTACAAATGTACAGTTTTACTAAGGAGGTGGTTATGTTTGAAGCTGCAAACATTGAAAATTTCCCCTGAAGTACGTGCTTTTGTATGGTGCGTGGGCTCACTATAAGATAATTGCTGCAAGGGCGATACAAGAATAAGAGGTACTTTATATTTGATATCTATTGTTACAGACAATTCTCAGATATGTGCTAATTCGTCTCCACCTTAGATACCTCCAGCAACTTTTCTGGAATTTGAGGACCTGATTTTTTTACCTGGTGAGAGTGAGACCCTTTTTCCCACTATCTCATGTATTTTAATTTGATTTTCTAATTCTGTGTTTCTTTTGGTTGTGGAGTCTGACAAACTCCATCGGCATCATCTTTTGCATTGTGTCACACAGCACCTTCAGTGCAGTGGCACAGGGAAGTCTTCCAGATTTCCCAAAGGTTTAAATATCTTCTCTTGGATAAACTACTGTTTCCAAGTGCAATTGACTTACTTACCTTTGTAACTTTCTAGACCCAGCACACACTATCTTACAATGGGATGCTGGAGGGGTTACATAGTATCCCCTTTGTCAAGCTTCTCATGTAACAATTTTATGTTACCTTTTTCTCAATGAATGGCTGGTGGCAATGGTTTACTTTTAACTACCGTGTTGTGCTTTTACCGCAGGCTGCAATCGCAGCTGCAGTAAAGCACCCTTGGGTGCCATTTTTGTCAACATGGCCCAGTATTTTTTTTTTTGCCATTTGTTCTTGGAAAGGTCCTTCTTGAGATTTACTCTGTGCGCCAAAGCAGGTTTGGTCGCTTTGTACGTTTTGCCTTTGGCAGGATTCACAAGTGAAGCCCGCCTCAGGCTCCAGGGTGTTTGGCGGGGGCAGGAAGCCATGTAGGTGCCAGAAACTCCTGTGCTTAGTCTCCTAGGAGACAAGAATGCACTTGTAGGTAATTGGCCGGCTAGCTGTCCGGCAAGGAGAGCCACCCTGCTGGGTAACTGACAGCTAGGCTGGAATGAATTGGAGAAACTTGCATAAAAGGCAAGGCTTTTTGGCTTGGAAGGCAGAGTTGACCACTGGATGAAGGAATCCAAAGAAAACCTTGAAGAGGATGCCTGCTGCAACTCTTGGACCGTTGGTTTGCCCGGTGAAGCCCCGCTGCTGTGCTGAAACTCCAAATTCATATCGACAGAGAAGACCCTGCAAGGACGACTTCTCCCCTTGAGTTGGTGGAACCAATCAACTCCAAGATAAGGTACCTGGACATCCTCTCGGAGCTGGTTAAAATTCCACTTCAGTTCCTGCTGGAACCAAATAGACAGGGAGAAGAACACCAGATTGTGTGTGTTGCTTTTAAGCTGGCCTAGAGCTCCAGGAAGATCCTGTGGACTCCCAGGAAGCAGGACTGACCAAGCTTGAGCCATGTCAACAGAGTGCTGGACCCCAGATGCAAGGAAAGTCCATCTCGACAGCCAGGAACCGCAGTGGTGCTATTTTCGGGAGATTCAAGGAGATGAAACACTAAAGTGCCACTTGTTTGAAGATTGCCGGTTGCGGTCGGTGACTGTCCCATTGAATACAGGAGTCCCCAGAAGTCCTCCCTCTTGTCTCCACGACTAAGGCTCAGGGACACCAGGATCTGCAGAGCTGCACAGGAACAGAAGTCATCTGCTGCACTTTTCATCAACCTAAAGTACTTTACAGTCTAAGAGAACTTACCTCTTGTCGTGTAACCACACTTGCTCTCTGTTGGTGAGAATTGTTGTGGTTGCTCTGTAGAGTTGCTGAAAGCTTCTTTAACTCACAAGCCTAAACAGCTTGTGACCCTACTTTGAATTCTTCTTTTCTGCAAAAGACTTCTTAAACATTGTGCAAGACTTTGACCTACCTCTGAGAAGTGCTTCAGCTCACCTGTACTTTTGCCCATTTGACTTTGGCCTAGCCTTGCTCCCTGAATGACTCTTATTCCCTCTGTTAGTGTGTTTTGTCTTCCTTCCAGGAAGGGGTTAACTAACTTTGCATTGGGGGGTTTTTAAAAGTACTTCGATGCTTTGAGAATATTTGTGAGATCTCTTGTGGTGTCATAATAACCTTTCTCTTTGACATACTCTTAAGTCTGATTCTAAATGCCAATAGTAGTATATTAATGCCCACAGTGTCCTAGTTACTAAAGTCACCTGAGGGTGTAGGAAGTGTCTGTGTGCCATCCCAAAAGGGTACTTATTGATTTGGAAATATTAAGAGTGTGTATTTTGGAGTATATTTGTGTGTTACTATTATATTGCCCCTTCTGAAGAAGGTTTACTCTTACTGACAGTAAAATAATTTAATAATTGTTTAATCAAGAAACCTTGTGTGTAAGAGTTTATTTGAAATTGTATTGTCAACCTTTAGAAAGTATGGGAATTGGCTATTGAAGTTGATTCTGTGCAGTCGATACTAGAAATTGAGATTTACAGCGTGGATATTTATGAGCGGATTGTTACAATGAAATCTTCAAGGGCTCCTGGCCCGGATGGGCTTTCGAACTTGGTATTGAAAAATGACCCACTGTTATGGTGTCTGATATTGAGCGACTTATTTATTCAAATAGTGAGAGGAGGGTGCGTTCCCAGTTCCAGAAACTTATCCCTGTTTATAAAAAGGGGACTTGTCAATATCGTGCTAATTATAGGGTTTTAGCCATGCTTCATGCTTCATGCCCCCAGGAAACTGTTTAGTAACATGCTTCTGGATAAATGACAGCACTCGGTAGATTTGAAGAAGCTGCTTCCTCTTCAGCAAACAGGATTTCCACAGAACATGGGCACTTTACATAATATCCAGATTATTCAATACCTTGTGCACCATGCACCACACACTGAATTCTAAAGAGGAACCTCTATATATATTGCTTTTATTGACTATTCTAGTGCCTTCTATTGTGTGGACCGGAGTAGCCTTTGGGGAAAGTTAGCCGAATGGGGCATTGACTTGGGCTTACTTAAATTAATTATGTCCTTTTATATTGGTACCTCAGTTGTAGTCAGGCTGAATGAGATGGACCAATTATCTCGATACCTTATGTTGACCAATGGTCTGATTGTGTCTCTGCCTTTTAACCTCTATGTATTGGATATGTATGCTCCCATTGATGACTGCAATAGCTTTCCTCCGAAAATAGATTGCTATTATATTCCTCTTCTAGCTTACGCAGATGATACATTCGGATTAGAGAGTTCTGTGTTGGCTTTACAATTATCTTCAAAAGAAAATGGTTTGGAGATCAATCAAGCTAAAACAAAGGTAATTAGTATGGGTAGACACCAGAAGTGTAAAAACATTAATTGGAAATTAGACAGGGAGAGGATTGAGGTAGTTACCTAGTATGTGTATCTGGGTGCTCTCCTTTCTACGTCGACCACACGGGTTATGATAAAGTAGCACATTATACCAAAGGCTATGTTCAAATTTGGTCTAATTAAGAACTTTGCCAGCCCTAATTGTGTTTTTTCGGATATGGGTCGTTTGACCGAAAGACAATGACCTACTGCCAAATTGACATAATGTTTGTGGTCACATTATTTTTGTCCTACTGCGGGGGGAGACCCTCACTAATGTGGGGGGAGATCCCCACCGTCCCTCCAACATACCTCCCACCATATCCTATTCCCTTAGCCCACTACACATCTATTTTTTTTAATTAAAAAGTACCAATTAACCTAACGAATTCGATCAAATTGGGTAATACAGTTTTTTCAGTATGAGGCATGCTCAGAGTTTACAGGATGTCTACTATCCCGGGCATACTGTATGGTTTAGAAACTTAAACAGATCACACATTGACATGGCTGAAGACCCTAGAGGGCAAATTATGGAGACATACCCTTGGTTTTCCCCAATCGCTATCAGTGGAGGCTATCTGCATGGAATTGTGTCTTGTCTCCTTATCTACCCCTATTAAGATGGAAGGAGTATGCTATATTTTGAAATATTAGCTGACAAGGGCAACACTTTATTGTATGGTTTAAGGATAAACTGGCAAGCCTCTCTACACTTAATCCGCTAATGAAAATCATGGTTGAATCATGCAATCCTTTCAACAAATCTATTGGTTGGGAAATGGAATGAAGTAATGGCTATGAAGTCTCTGGTTGCTAAGGCTTTTGCTTGGGACAGCATAAACAATATCGAATTTTTACCAGGGAAGAAATCTTTAAAACTGTATGCTACCCAATGTTTCCCACAACTGTCACACTTTTAGTTATCTAATTGAAATTAGCGAACAGAACTTGAGGTGCTTCAACATGAAACTGCGATGTAATGTATTTTTTCACTTATGGTGATTGGTGCTTGATTGCATCTTCCGGTTGAAGAACTCAGGTATAGAACCTGTGGGAATGAGTTAGAAAACCTGAGACACCTGCTAACTCAATGCCCTGCACTGACCGAGGTATAAAGCAAGAATTATAGGTATTTGGGCCTTATGGAGAAGCCATTTGTGAAAATCAATTTCTGTCAAATGTGTCTAGTGCCTCTTCACGTATTGTATTGAAATGCAGTGTATTTAGTATGGAGACATGTAGAGGGATGATAGGTACATTAGACAATGGATTATTATTGTAATAGTTGGTGTTCCTATTTGATTTACCACTGTATGTTAGTTTTATATGTGTTGGGGATGTTTTACTGCATGTTTTAAAAAAAAAATCTTTTCATGATTATGATATGTGTATGTATGTTTGTTGATGTGTAAAACGTGTATTTAAACCACATGCACTTAATACAAATAAAATAAAATAAAAAATAGTGAGTTACAAGGCAACGTTTAATTCAGAGGCACAGATTGGGAGAAAGAAAGTGGGTGGAGGACAGACGGACAAAGAGAGAGACATGCACAGAGGGATAAAAAGAGAGAGCGTCAGAGAGGGATAGAGGTAGAGAAAGCCAGAGAGAGGCAGAGAGAGAAAGCGAGTGAAAGTGAAACACAGAGAGGGAGACATAGAGGCAGCCAGAGAGGGGGAAAGGGAGGGAGAGAGAGAGAGAGAGGGGGAGACCTCTCCTGTCAAGCAGCGTGTCCATATTGCAGAGAAGAGGGCCGTCTGCTCTAGCGTGGCGGCACATAGGTAAGGTCTGTTTTTGATGTGCATGTTGGTGTGTTTTTTTTATTTTGCGTGCATGCAAGGAGTTGTTTGAATGATGTGTGAATGCACAGGTGAAAGTGTTGCATGTGAGCATGTGTGTGTGCCAACCGATGTCCCTAAATTTAGCAGCCCGCTCAGCAGGGCCACTAAATGTAGGGATGGGGCTGTTGCGGGAATAGCATTCTGGGGGTGCAGTTTTATTACATGTCTAGACTGACCTAATAACACTTTTAATGTTTGCTTTACCCTTGGTGTCAAATAAACAATGTCATGCCACATTAAGAAATGGTACCCAATTTGTTAAAGAAAGTGCTATAAATAGCATAATTTTTATACATTATTTCAAACATTTTCTCACGTGGGGGATCCCCTCTCCCCACCTTAATCTTGTTCTGCTCCTGGAAATTCAACGTATACATTTACACATATCCACTTAAAAAAATCCCTGGCCGCCATCGAGATTAAGGGCCCGATTCATGGAATAATTGCCTGGTTCAAAGTAAATTTACACTGCTGAAAAGTGACTTTGCACTCCCGACACAAACCCTGATTCATGGAACTGTGCAAAGTGTATTCTTGCAGTGCAAAGTCCGGCCAAGGTCATTTTGAACTGTAAAAATTCATATGCGCTGACTTTGCCCGTACTTTGCACTGCAAAAATACACTTTGCACTGTTCCTTGATTCAGGGTTTGTGTCGGCAGTGCAAAGTCACTTTTCAGCAGTGGAAATTCACTTTGAACCGTGCAAATATTCCATGAATCGGGCCCTAAGGATTGCCTGCTATTCTCTTCTGAAAGAGTGAGTCAATCATAGATTTCTGATATTCTAATAGGAGGAGGTTTCGGTTGTTGATCTCTTTTTGAGATGCCACTGCTTACAGATGCCTTCATCCCAGCTCAGCCAAGGAATTGTAAAAAAAAAAAAACTAGAAGGAATCAGTGGTCCATAACCACATGTCACAGGATCCATGTCACGTCGTGGTGACTGTCTTGCGATACTGACAAGGAATCCGGCCCTATCGTGATACCCGGGACGGACCATGATTCATTGTCATGTTTCTATATTGGATCAGGGCTGGGTCAAGCAGTGTAGTTCCTGCTCTTACCACAGACTATGAACATGTCCCATTTTTCAGAAACCTGACATTTCTCCCGTGGTTCCACATACACCCACATAAGTGGAATAAAAGAAACCACATAGGATCTTGCAGAGAAACTACTTACCGAAAACTAACGCATCTCTTTGGTTGCTAGGTTTCCAGACCACATATTTCCCTTCCTCTAGCTGCCAGGCAGGGATTCTAGAACTGAAATAGAGCCTGATTGTGCTGCAGTAAATGAGCTGTAATGGTGTTTAAAACGACTTCACAGTGCACTTGAACATCACTGACACCATTCTGTAAGTAACTGCTGTAAAGGTCGGCCAATGTATCCGACAATGAAAAGACTGCAACATCCTCATTGCCTTTAACCACCCTGTATTTTCCTCGCATGCAATGCACAGCAAAATGCAAGCAAGTGGAATGAGTGCATCAAACAACAACATTGGGCCTGGGCACCATTGCCTGCTTCCCCTCCACCCCTCTATCCTCATCCTTCTTCCTGGAGATGCAGGTCACGCTGTGCGACTAATTAATCCTCTGAGATGGCTTTTGGTTTATTGACAGCTCGATGGCCGATCCATAACAATAATGGCATACATTTTCATAACCCTGACTCTTGCCATAAAGCTCCCCTCGATGCAGCCCAGTCCTCCCCAAGGTGCCAAATGATTTCTTTTAAATGCCTCTATTTAACGATTTGAAGTAAGGCCTAAGGGCGCTGTCACTGCAACAGAAGAAAAGGCCATTACTATGATCAGAAGCATCTCGTTTTCAGCGATACTAGCGGGCAAGATCATTTATAGAAAGATTACTCTTCTCAAGAGAAGTGAGAAAAAACACATTAACAATCAGAGATTTGTGATTGAGCGATCAGGAGTGTAATCATGGGTTAAAGGTCCCAGGGTTTCATCAAATAAATCAAACTCCTTTAGGAAAGATTTGTTTTTATAATAATGATAACACACACACATTTTATTTTAAAACTATTGTATGAAAATGTGGGACACAAAAACAAAGAATGCATGCATGGGGCAAATGTCAGCAGTGCTTCACAGTAAAACGTACCTGTGTTTTTGGTAATGTAAAATTCCAGCCTCTGAAACAGGGGCGTCATTTCACCAAAATGCCGGGGATAGCGGAAGTGACATCACATGACCCTTGACCTCTGATGACAGGAAGCGATAGAACATGACCGTTTACTCCTTGACAAAACAGGAAGTTGCATCACATAGCATTGTGGTTACAATATCACTGTAACGTGATATACATTTCATACAAGAATGGATCACCATATGTATCGGCAGAAAAAAACATGCTATAACTGCAACTTGTGAAAAGCAAAATACATAGTCCGAAATGAATGCGTATTCTACTCTAAATGCTTTTTGGAGGATTTTGTCTGTATTGTGAATTTGAGGTGTTTAAGAACAGTCTAAATCAGTGAATCACCCCTTGAAGTGTGCCTGAAATAAACGTTTAATGAGTCTAGCAATTATTGTATAGAATTCCAGAAAGACACATTATTTGTTATTCCTATTCTTTCTTATTTAGGGTCACTGCTCAAAGTGTTACCCCCTGTTTTTTTAAGCAGCCTGAACAAGAATGCCAACCACTCTAGAAACAAAGAGGCACTTGGCATTGGTCACAGCCCAGGAGCTTCAATTTGTTAAAAAAAAAAAGAAAACCTAAATGACGTCCCTGCTCTGAAATAAAACACATTAAACCATATATGCAAACCAAAGCCACAGTTTTAAAAATGGTTGCTTACCTAAAGGATCCTAAAATGAGGACATTGACAGTGTCCTGTACAGGGGACGTGAGGCACTCCGACGAGAATCCAGTAAATTTGCCATCTGAACAGGTGAATCCCCTACTGTGATGGATTTCCATCCAGTAGAGGGAAATCTACCCATTCTTTGACATTTTGAGTAGCTCTAGTAAATGGGTTCTGCCATTTTCTGGCACTGCTGGAGAGTGTTTTCTTCATGCATGTCTTTATCGCTGGACCTCTTCTTCATTATGAAGGGTCTTCTGTGGGACTCACTCCACTGGAAATCTAGTAATTGCTCCGATGGGACACTTTCACACAAAGGTAACCCTTTCCTGCCCAAATCTGTACTAATGGTTTCCAGTCGTCTCTCTTTAACTTGCTGGCCTAGATCCGAAAACTGTTTCCGTACCTGTCCGTGCATTTCTTTTCTAGGAAGCACTCTTATTGAGCTCTAAATAACTCTTCTAAAAAACTGTTTCTACTTACCTCATACGTTGTGGTATCTTTTGTTTTACAAAGTTTTCATACCTGAAAGTGTAGTGATTTTTGGTTTTAATTTTTTTTTATATGAAGATCATATGTTTATCAAAATATCCTTTGTGAACATTCCCCCATCTAGCTATATATAAAATGAAAAATGTGTAGGTTTGTGGCAAAGCTTATGTTCCCTCACATCTCTGCAGCATCTAACAACTCGGCCAAACTCTTCAAAATCTTCAAGGAGATGGCAAATCCTGCTGCAGTCTCCACCTCTCCTGTCCCCTCCGAGGCCCTCTGCATGGCCCTGGCTTCTCATTTCATCACAAAAACACAGGACATCCTGTCCACCCTCTCTTCCCCCCCTCCTCCTCCTGTTTCTCTCACCGCTACCTCAGGCCCCCCCATCCCCCACAGCGGCCTCTCCTCCCTCTTTCTCCTCCTTTCCGCTCTTCTCCCCGGACAAGATTTCCAGAGAACTCTGATCTATGAAAGTCTCATCAAAACATGTTCTTCCCTGTTTGTTTAAAACCATAAAGGACCACATTGACACCCTTGCTCCTGCCCTGGCCGATTTCTGCAATCATTCCTTCACCACTGGAGCCTTCCCCTCTCCACTGAAGCACTCGCTTGTGCACCCGTTCTCAAGAAACCCACAGCCGACCCCTTTCTTCCGGCTAGCTACAGCCCAATCTCTATTACCCCTTTCCTGCGCAAACTCTAGGACAATCTGGTCATCTCCCAGCTTTACGTCCACACTGATTCTGTTGGCTGTCTTTATGACCATCAGTCTGGCATCAGAACTGCCAGGAGCACTGAAACGGCGCTCTTGAACATTTGTGAAGACCTTCTGTCCAACCTTGATTCCAATCTCCCCTCTGTCCTCATCCTACTTGATCTCTCTTCTGCCTTTGACACAGTCAACCATGCCATCCTGCTCAATCGCCATCATGATAACCTGTGTATCACTGATCAGACCTTGGCCTGGCTGACCTCTTTCCTCACTGACTGACCCTGCCAGGTCCAATTTGGTTCCTTCTGAGATATATCTCACTCACCACATGTGGTGTTCCCCAGGGTTTTAACCTCTCCCCCTGGCTCTTCAACCAATACCTGGAACCCATCGCCCACCTCATTGCTGCTCTCTGCTCCAACTTTCAGTGCTATGCTGATGACACTCAGCTCATTTTTAGGCTCCCCTCGGCCACCTCCTCTCCCTCCCTCATCTCTGACTGTCTGTGCAATCCAGGAGTGGTGTGCCACCAATGACCTCTGCCTTAATGCCAATAAGACTGAGATCCTCCTCATCGGCACTCCTGCACCTTCCTTTCCTGTCACTGTCTGGCTGGCCTCCCTTGGCCCCCTTCCTGCTCCCACATGTGAAGCTAAGAACCTCAGGGTCATCTTCAACTCCACACTCTCTTTTTCTCCACACATCTCTGATGTCTCAAAGATGTCAAACTACCAAATGCACCTCCTCAGTGGTATTCTCACTGTCTCTAGAGCTATGGATCTCTCCAGGCTTGACTACTGCACTAGCCTCTTTCTGAATCTACCTGCCTCCACTCCCCACCCTTTGCAACTCATCCAAAACAGGACTGTAAGATTTTTCCTTGGCCTTAAGCCCAGGGATCATATCTCTCCTGCCCTGAAATCTCTTCATTGGCTCCCCGTCGCTGCAAGGATTCAATTCAAGACCCTCTGCATTGTCCACAAGTCCTTCTGGGGCTTGGGGCCCAAATGCCTTCAAATCTCCCTCCTGAAATATCTTCCTACTCAAGCTCTTCACTCCTCTACCTCCAACTCCCTCAGGGTCAGACGCTTCTCCATGCAACAAGTTGGTGGTAGATCTCTGTCTGCGACTGGGGGCTCCCACTGGAATAGCCCCCCTGCCTCTCTGAAACTTGAGGAGAACCACCTTTGGTTCCAGAAGCACCTTAAGACCTTCCTATTTGCTTCTGCCTTCTTTCTTCCTCTCCCCTGCTGATCTGTCAGTTTCTGCACTGGGCTCCTGGTTACCCTCTGTTTTCATGTCCAGATCCCTGCCTACCCATCTGCTCACCCGCACTGCCTCTTGGCAACCCTTGCACTTGGGTCTGTATCTGCAACCCTACAGTCCCCTTACCTGCACTTATCTAACACTTGTTGTCTGCGCTTAAACTCTGCACTTGCCACCTGCCGACCGCACTACCTGTAGTTGTTATTTCTTACTCCTGTTTCAGCACTTTCCATTCCTCCACTGCCCCTTGCACTTTCCACCCTTCCTCTTCCCTGCACTTGCGAGTTCTCAATGTCACTGGGCCGAGTAAGATTGTTGTACTTTTTATTGTTTTTCCCCCCTTGTACCACTTCCTTGCCTCGTCGCACCCTGAAACACTTGTGTATGGGCACGATACAAATAAACTATCATATCATATCCACTTCCACACTGTTTCACCAATCTGCACCAAATGTTGCACAGTCACCTGTTAAGACCCTCGGGACAGTATTGGCTACATGACATCTGGACACCGCACCCCATTTCCACGGATTTTGCAAAAGGGAACATGTGGGTCTGAGTTTCTGGGTTTGGGGCTTTGCCTATGTTCCCTATACAATTCCACACCGTTTCATCAAATTGCATACAATTATGCACAGTTGACTGTTAGGCCCCCCCAGACATCACTAGCTACATGGCATCTGGACACCCCACCGCTTTCCGTGGATTTCAGCTAAAGTGAAAATGTGGATTGTGGGTTTGTGGCTTTGAGTATGTTCCCTATACAATTCCACACAATTTCACCAATCTGCACCAAATTGTGCAGAGTGACCTGTACCTATGAGGGAATGAAAGCCCGGGCAATGCCAGTTATATCAGCTAGTTTGGTATAAATGAAGAGTGTGCATTGTACCAGTCTACCCCTTCCTGAGAGTTAGGCCTGGGCTCCTCGGTCACGACTACCATTTGGGCAGTCTGGTGGGCTTTATGGAATCAAAAGCTATACTTAAGTCGTGGAGATACACCTAAAGACCCTAACCATAGTACTTAAGGAAAATCTACCTAACTGGCATATTACATTTTCATGTATAATAAGGAGGGCTTTCACTTTCTGGTCAGCTCAGGATCCCTCTTCCCATGCACAAAATGGGTCGTTGTAACAACCTCCTCGACCCAAAATGCTCCTCTGTGGCATTTGTGTACACGCTGCAGATTTAAAAATTAATGAACCTCATAAGGCACTATTTAATAGCATTCAAGAAAGGAAAGTGCCTCCCAGCTGATTTGTAGAATTCTCCATTGGAAATGCCTTAGCCTGCTCCTCTCCCCATCTCATCCCAATATATGATGAATAATGAGGTGAAGATAAAGTAATGATAATGATCTGTTATTTATATAGCGCTTTTGTCAAAGCACTTTACATATAACATAGTTGCATATTATATCACCCAACCAAAGTTGGTACTCATTTATTGACCTCAGAAGGATGAAAGGCTGAGTTGGCCTTGTCGGGATTCAAACATAAGACCTGCAGATCATTCACAGATTGCAACAGTGTGGGTGATCCATCTGCGGAATTATCTTACCCACTCCGGCAAGTACAGCCGCTAGAACTTGTCCGAAGGGAAATAAAATATGCTTGCCAGTGCCAGGGATCCCAGGCACAGGCATACCGGTTAAGCCTTTTGGGTGCAAAAAGTGCAAGGACCATGGGAGGGGATTGTGAACTGAAAGCCTCTAAAACATAACTCAGGACGCTCGACAAAAAGAACTAAATTCTTGGAGGAGAACACCTTAAGCCACCCACAGTCTGTGAGGTAAACATAAGATAAAGTAAAGGGACAAAATGTAAACCACACATCATTGTGACCCAATGCCACCTGCAGTGCAACCCCAATGCCATCCACAGTCAGTGGGGATAAATAGAAAAATGTAGGAGAAAGTTGAAGAACAACTACCAGCGGGTCCCCAATACCACTCACAATCTACAAGGGGTATAAAAAAGATAACAAAATAGTAAATTAATATGGAAACCGAAATGACACCTGCGGTTTGAGGGGATGGCTTTGGAAAAAATATATAAGAGGTAAAAAAGAAAAGGAGAATAGAGGACATGCTAATCCAAAGCCATCTGTGGTCAGCAGGTGTCAAAAAAAGTGAAGAAATAAAGTTTAGCAATTTAACTTAATCCATGCCCAAGTAGACTTTATCCTCTTTGCCCTCCCATATAACGGTCTGTGAGGAACTACATAACCTATGCCATCCTTGGCAGAGTGAGTGGTATTTGACTCCAATAAATCTAGGAACAATAATGTGCACACATTGCAGAAAGACAGCTCTTTATAGCATGCCATTATCGGCTGGGAGGTCAGTCAGTCTCATGTGACCAAAAGGCTGAAAACTCTCAACACGCCCACATCGGCCCACATTATTTATAGACAAAAACAACAAAATTACAATATATTCCGGACATTAAGTAAATGCAAATTCCTTTCCTCCTGCTGGCTCTCGCCATTTACAAACCTAAAGAACAACATATATTACCTTACTCTATTAGTTAGTACATTACATGTGAAATTCCAAATCCATCCCCCTGCAGATGACTTAATAGGGCAATTAGTAAAAGAGTGACATAATCTCTGCATGGCAACAATAGTAGATACACTTTCATCCTTTCCCACGACACCAGGCATCTTTGCACCCTAGACCATTCTTAGACTTTGCAGCGTCCTCACCGTGAAACATATCTTTGCAACGACTGTGAGAAACCTGAGGGTATTCTTCCAAATAGACCTCGTGAATCACTTATTCAGGTGGCCAGGGAAGGGCTGTAACTGTCAGATCCCAAACCTGCGGGTGGACAGGGGAGGGAGTATCACCTGGGTAGGGGAGCCCGGTTTATGCTCAGGGGAATACCCCAGGTGATACGCAGTATTCCATCGGGGAAGAGGACAAGGAGGACCAAGTCCTTGAGATTTTTATAGGCTATTCCAACTCAACCTACTATCCACCTAAAGAATCTCCCTTAGCAGAATCCAACAACCCCTCTGCATCTCGTTAAACCAAAAGAAACTCAAACCCGGCTGCACCACGAAACGACATCTCCCAGAATCCCTGTTTTCCTGTTGCGTACCTGAATACTCCCAGTCATTCTTCTCCACATCCCTCTGATTATTATTTCCCGAACTCCCAGTCTGCTTTGATAAAACCCTACCTTCCCACAATGCCCCCTATTCATTTTACAACCCCTACAAATCTCACCTTTCCGAGTTGACCAACCACCCCCTTTTTCCTACACAAACATTTTCTCGCACCGTGACAGACAATGGACTAACAGCAAAGCCGTTCACTTGACATGTCCTAACACAAGGGCCTGGCAGAGTCACGTAATTGACAATAACTATGCACACCTGACTGCCCTTTCCCTTCCCAAGGCAGAGCAGGAGAACAAACTTCAAGCAAGGCCACATGCACAAGGAAGCAGCTACTTCGGACTGGCAGTTCAAACAGAGAAGAAAGGCAGAGAAACCTGCGAGGATGACAAGGAGGGAAGTGCCCTTGCCCTTTTCAACCCAGACCTGCAAAGCCTCAGTGAAAAGACTCATAAGACCAGGATATACAGTTGGAGTGTAGTGTAGTGTAACAGATGTCAACAGTGCACAGGGGCCTCTCACATTGATATCCCTGGCGGGGAGGCATGCTTGCTACCGTGATACCTTCCTTGACTCCAGAGGCAAGATAAACCAACGGTTCAGCACAGCCGGTGAGTCGGAGAGAGCCAATAGCAAACCAGATTGTGTTGAGCCCAAGTTTGCGACCAGAAACATTGTATGAACTTGTGAACAAAAAACCTGTGTGTGTTAAGGCTGTAGGAGAGGCCGGCATGAGGACTCAGAGGGGTCATACAAGGGTCGAGTCAAACCACTTTTACAATCAAAAGTCTCTGACACATTGACAAGTAGGAAAACCAAGTAAAAAGTGTTAACAGAACTGTGTGTAGCCTGGCTGACGGCTTTAAGGAAAGCCTCGATGGGGGCTGAGACCTGAACTTAGGTAAGGAGGGAACCTAAGTGGTCTGAAGGGACTGTTTTGTAAACTGTGGCAAATGTGAACCTGACGGAGAGATGCCAAAAGAGAAAGGTAGGGGAAAGGAACCCCGCTTTCTGATGAGATTGTGAACATTGTGAACTAAGGCAAGCGTGAAATCGACGGAGGGATGCTGAAAAAAAGATGGCGGAAGGGAACCCCCCCGCTTTCTGATGAGAATGAGCAAATAATGAACTGTGTTAGAATGGCTATGTGAACCCGATGGAGGGATGCCAAGGGGAAAACCAAGGAGAGTAAATCCCGCATATTGATAAAGCAAAGTCAGCTGTATGTTTGGTAACCGTTAACCCGGCTGAGGGATGTCTGCGAATCAAGGTGAATAGGAATACACCCATGAACATTGTGTTGACAAGATTGAACCCCGCTGAGGGTTGTCCACAGTGAATGGTTGTTTAAAAAGAAATTGGGCCTCATTACGACCCTGGCGCTCCCGTAATGAACGGTGCTGGTACGGGACTGGCACTGCTTATTACGGGATGCCCTATTACGAGGTCCCCTTGCGGGACCCGCCCAGAATGTCTGGTCAGACCAGACGTCCTTAGCGGGTCCCGCAAGGGGACCAGGGAGCTAATAAGCTCCCTCTCCATTCCCATTGAGCCCTATGGGAGCTCAAATGGGAATAGGGATGGGTTTTTTCCACGAGGAATTACCGGGTCCTAAGGTTGGAATGGCACGGTTATTCCTCATTGAAGGAACCCGGACCAGGAACCTGGTATGGAGGCAGCCTCTGGAGGCAGCCTCTGAGGCAAGATACTTTGTGTGAAAGAGACTTGACCATAGAAGGCCCTGATATTTTGGAAACAAACTGTAACCTCGTGCTGGCGAGGCCCAGGAGTGTACTGTGCTCAGGAGTCCCATCTTGTCCCATGCTAAAACATGGGGAGGGGAGACGCCAGCCATACCATCCTGACTTATCATTTTGAGAACACTTCTTTCTTTTCTGATGAACATTATCCCAAACTGTTTTGTTACTTAGTAGTACGGATTGGCAATCTTTTATTTCAGTATAGGCCCTTTTTATTTGACAAGATGCCACTAGGACTTCCTTATTATTATTTGATGGTTGAAGCTTGCTCCCATCTTAGATTAAGGTTTAGATTAGGTGTTTATCTCACCCCTTATACAGTTAAATAAACACCCTTGAACTGTGATCACTTGTGTCTGTCTTTACTGTTTCCACCATGAGTTCCTTACACTACCACATTGATACATCTTGCCGTCCTCATTACTCATTGTTCTAGCTAGGCCAAGGACAGAAACTGATAGTTTGCAGGACATTCATCATGCTTGGGAAAGAGAGAGATCCTCATAGAAAAACAAGTAACAGAGGCCCTACTTTTCAGACGTAAATTCTTGTATTATTTGTGCTCCCACAAATTATACAAGAAAACTGGGTGCATTTGGATCCCCCCTGCACTTGTCCTCCACCCCACTCCCCTCACCTGTATCGTCTGTGCACTTGCACACTCTGAACGTACCATGCCTTGAAGATTGTATATCTATCTTCCTTGTCTCCCCTCCTTGCATGGTGCCACACCTCAATACACTTGGAAACATGGCAGAATCATTGTTAGACCTATTTGCTGTTATCTACACTGTTAATTGTACTATATGCACCTACTGTGCCTGTGCAGACTTGTATCGTTCAGAAATTCAAGGGCTCTGAATGACTGTTGTTTTTTCCCCTCGTTCCCTCCCTCCCGGAGCGCTTTGAAACACTTGCCTTGTGTATAGGTGCTTTATAAATAAACATTACCATACCATACCATATCAAGCCACTCCGCCACAAACTCAGCAGTCCTAAGACTTTACTAGAGCACAGTAAATTGAAAGCCTGTTTCAGTATTTAGGCAGTGCCTCAACCCAAGGTCTAGTCCACAGCAGGACATGTTTTTTTTTAACTATTGTATTTCCGTTAACGAATGCCAAAGACATAAATCTTTATTAATCCATGTGCTCAAATTCCCTGTGAAAAGCTTAATGAGAAACGATAACAGGAACCTCATCGTTTAAACAATAACTTATATAATGAATATTTGCACTGCCTAGCAATTCAGCCACGTACTCAGCAATTTACAAAGTTCTCTTGGATGCCACAGAAACGAGGCCTAATCCGAAATGGCAGATATACAACAACAACATGGCAACAAAACCAACATTGCAATGGCAGAAACCCTCACGCTTTTAGTATCCTCACAGCCTTTATATCCCTTTACGTTTAGGGTGTTGCATTTGCATATTAACAGTTGTAACAAAGAACCTGTAACGTGCAGCCTCATGACCGCTGGAGGTTGCACCGGGGACACAAGAGACACAAGTAACCCGGCATCAGGCCTTTTTTTTTGTTTTTGGGTCCCATCATGTTTGGTATTATTTTGGCAGTCGTGTGGTTTAATATTAATTTGGTTGTTTTCAATAATCAAATGCAATGAGTTTGCTAGATGCGGGTCTTATCATAAAGTTCTTGTTAGCCATGCTTGTATTTACATTGTGGGAGTAAGCCTGGGCTGAATTATTCGCCCAAATCTCCGATCCGCCGAATTTATAACGCATTCTGGATTCACCAAACCTCCTGTACTTTTCAGCGACTTGCGTAAATTAGTTATGTCATGCAGATTGTCCTGGCCATATATAAGCAAGTCTGCCGGGGCTCTTCAGCATTCACTGGGAATCTTTCAAGATGGAGGAGGGTGGAGCGGACTTATGTTTGTGGCTGTTTGAGAGCTGGGGACATATACATGTCTTTTCTAAATAGAGCTTTTTGTATGTGTGCGAGAGAGACAGAAAGAAGGAAAATGTAAAAGTAAATGAAGCGGTAGGTGTCTGTTGCTGTCTGAGAGCTGAAACATTTTTATTTTATTTTTAGGAAGGGCATTTTGGACTTTGAAACAAAACATAAGTGCATGTTGTGAATTTATTATTAAGAGAGAAAACTTGGGTAAGGGGATTTAGGACAGCGCTCAATAGAATGTAATTTCATTTTTGCAAACTACATATAAAGCAATCTTCTTTTCACAGAAAGACAGGATCACCTTTGGATTTTTTTTGTTGAGATTTTACTTTCGCTGCTTATCCCTCAGCTTATATGCACATGAGCTGCCTGATTGACTATGCACAGTTGAATTGAATTTATTTGTCAAAACATTTTGGGGAAAAACATGCTGGGTGCCGTAAACATTTTTGGAGCTGGTGATCACAGGCGGCGGAAAAGTGGTGTTAGGTTGATTGGCTGAGTGACGCAACACCATGAAATATGCGCCTTTGACACACAGGCACTTGTGATATACCTATATCCTACATGTTAGCTCTAGGTGCAAACTGTGTAAACCCAGTTGATATTTGGTGGTTAGTAGAAATTAAAAACATACATAAGTACAAAAAATAAATTGATTCAAAAACATATATAAATACAATTCAAACACATACATCAGCTCACATTATGTAATATCTTCTTTTCGCATCACTTCCTTTCTGCCTTTTTCCAATCCGCACCATGCCTGGGATCATTTTCTTTTTAAAGCCCTTGATTACAATTAGTCCTGGACATGAGAGTTTGAGCGTTCCCACCAATCCTGGCATGTTTCACTCCTACATAGCATCAGGGACGTCATTTCAGCAAAATGCCAGGGGTAGCGGAAGTGACATCACACGACCCTTGACCCCAAGTGATGTCATTTGACCCCACCCCGAAATGATATCGCGGGAAGCAATGGAACACGACCTTTCAACTATTGACAAAAGAGGAACTGGCATCACATAGCATTGTACACTACGAAAAATATGGTTACGATATCACTATAATGTGATGCACATTTCATACAAGAATGGATCGCCATATGTATCATTAAGATCAGTGTGTATAGGCCCACATTACCAAATAACTGTGAATGCAAGCAGACATTCATGAGCAAATGATAATGATGTGTTATTATATAGCACTTGCGCTTAAGCGCTTTATATAGAAAAAATATACACCCAATATCACCCAATCTGTGTTGGTACTCTCGACCTCAGAAGGATGAAAGGCTGAGTTGAGGCTTTTAAGAACAGACTAAATCAATGGCTCACCCCCTGAAGTGTGCCTGAAATAAACTTTTAATAAGTCTAGCAATTATTGTATAGAATTTCAGAAAGACACATTATTGGTATTCCTATTCTTTCTGATTTAGGGTTAGTGCTGAAAGTGTTAGACTTGTGGCACTCAGGTTCTTATTTTTCTTATTTTTTTTAAGGGCCTGCACAAGAAAGTCAGCCATCCCAGAACCAAAAAGCCCCATGGTGCTGGCCACAGTGCAGGAGCTTGCAATAAAAAAAATAATAATAAAAACCTTTTTTTTTGTTTTTATTTTAGAGGTCGCAAAGTAGACCACAGAGGTCGCAAGGGAAACCTGAGAGGTCGCAGTTGTGACCTCTGGCGACCCCTAAATGACGTCACTGCATAGCATTTGTGGAATTTTTTCTCGAGGCATTAGGCAACACCAAGAAGGCAGGCACATGAATAATCCTTTTTTCTGTTCAATAACCTCTGTTGATGTTGAGTTGATTTATTTGTTTGAAGTATTGCATCCATGTATTCTTTTGAATCAATGGGCCTCATTAGGACCCAGGCGGTAAGGGGTTTACGGCGGCGTAAACAGCGCCGACCCTTACCGCCTGATTCCGAGGTCCCTTAGCGCCATGGAGGATTTAACACCTGCTTCTAGCAGGTGTTAAAATCCATGGCGCTAAGGGACCTTATTGTTAATTACGCCACCGTAATTTACGGTGGCGTAATTAACGCCTTCCCCACTCCCATTATGCCCTATGGGGCAAAAATGGGAATGGGGAAGGGTAAATGGGGATTGGGGACTTACCGCCCCGCCAACCTCGGAATGGGGCGGTAAGTCCGCCAACCACCATGGCGTAAACGTAGTTTACGCCATGGTGGTAAAGGTACGACCCAGGCGGTAACTTACCGCCTGGGTCGTAATGAGGCCCAATGTATGTTTTTCTACTAACACCAGAAATCAATTGTTTTTTAACAGTTTGAACTTGACGCTAACATGTGGAAAATAAGTATAACACACCGATCTATGTGTCAAAGGGGGATATTTTTGTGGTATAGTAGATACAAACCCTGCCATATTTCCTTAGATGTCTACTTTTTTAAATGTAGGTGTTAGTTCGCCCTTAATATGCAATAGTTGATGTGTGACACAACACACCACAAAACCAGACCAGTGTACAGGTTCATGAAATGCAGGCGTCTGTTGAGGTGCCAGCTGAAGAGACTGGTACTCAGCCTATGGCAGAAGGAGCAGAAGTTCTTAAGGGGGGTTTGGATTCACAACTCTCAGTGGTAGGTCTAGGGCATCGGAGCCATGAACTATGCCCAATTTGCAGCAAGAAAAGTAGGACGTTTTTCAGCCAAGCACACACACTTCCTCTCCCACCCTTTCCACTCAATTAGCCTCATATTTTGATGATGGCAGTGGTGGTAATGATGATGGCCAGGATGTTGACTACACCCCTCCTTCTCACACAAGAACACTGGGAGGCATTTGTTTGGTGAGGTGGGGTAGTGGGTCCAATTCTGACAGTTGCCCAGAGGGAGGGTTGGAGGAACAGATTTTACAGGACATAAACATACCACAAATCACTTATTCTGTGTACATTCTCTTTGTGTCACCTGAGAGATCCTGAGGTGGCAATGGTGTACGTCAATCAATGAAAGTACCTACCATCCCTTCACAGCAACCAGTACCACCTCTTGCACCTGTGAACCATATAGAGCACCATGTGCACTCTTCTTCTGCCTCTGTTCCACACTGCATATCTATGGTGTGGAATTTCTTTGTATTGGGTCAAGAGCAGCATCTTGCCACCAGCACTCTGTTCAGAAAGGTTATTCCCCATGGTACGATAGGGACAAATCTGGACATGTCATCTTTGCTGGGGCATATGATGGGGCAACATGTGTCACAAGAGCGAGAACAACATATTACACAGTGAGTTTAGGGCCCTTTGGGAACATGCATGCCATGGATGGGTTCACACAGAATAACTCTGTGTACAAATAACCAAACCAACTCAGGACAATGGCAAAGTATTGTTTTATTAACAATTATCTAAAACAGCGAGTTACAACGAACATCAACGGATGTACGCTCGATTTCTCTCAACTATCATTTCATAAAAACATGGTTATATACTCAAAATGCGTCAGAGGTGATGTCATAATACGTGGCAAATAATGCAAACCCTACTTGGGATCGGGATAGACTTAAGGGGAACATCTAAGTACACATTATATATCGGACCTGGGATTATAATTGGCTGCCCACTGTCACGTGGACAACATATGCCTACCTTTAAAACATGTCATCTTCAAAAACATTAGATACACAGTTTCTTATTGGTTTTCAAACTATAAGGTCCTTCGTTATATGGACCACTACAATTTGTTGGCACGCTTGTGCCATGTCTGCAACATTCATTTCACTTAGCAGCACTTAAGCCCAGACCCAGGTGCAAGGAGATGGGCCTCACTCCATCTCCCCACTCAATTAGCTCAGCCTCTCTAATCACCCAAGACTTCTGCCATGAAGATTGTCTTTGAACTTGGCCTTGCAAAATATCCTTGTCTCTGAGAATACATGGGAGTGCGGGCACTCGCTATCGTGTTCTTGGACTGCAAGTTCGACTCTATTATCATCCTTGCTCCCGCAAAACAGGAGACCACAATTTAGTCCATTTTGCAGGTTTTTAATGTCTTAAATGAATTAAACTTGATGCTCTTGGTGTTCTTTCTTTGCACCTTAACAAGAAATGATTCATCCTTGTACATCCACTGCTTTCCAGAATAGATAGCCGACCTTGGCTGCTTCAGTCTTGACTCCAGGCCAAACACCGTCGCCATGCAGATCCACGATTCAGCTTATTCTTGCTGCAACATCATTTTCCCTTTCCTATTCATGGGTCCTGGCTTACTAAATTCATGATACCGACCTCCAGCTTCTATACTGTGGTGGCTTAGCCTGCATTCTATTCACTACATATAGCCAGCTTCTATGATAACTTAGTCTACCTTGCTTTTCAGCGTTTCAGCATCTGCAAATTATTGAACGGTTGATTCTCTTCAGCACTTTGTGCACGTGCAATCTTTTTTTCATATTTAAAAGTTCTCTTGATTCTTTACTTTACTGAAGGCACATGCGCATTTTTACATCTCTCTCTCTGGAGACATGCGCCCTAATAGTCAGGAGTTGCTTGATGAACCACTCTAAAGTGAGAGCTAACTACCTTCATTCAATGAGACTCATTGCAAAACATGATTACACAATTCCACTAAGGTGCACCACACTGTGGCCACATGGTAGAGTCTTACAGTTAGTGTTTCTTGTGTTAGGAAAGATAACTGTCCCTATTTACATGATCTGTAGACCAGCAAATGGTGCACTGCCTACCTAAAAGAGGATGGGGAGACTAAAGTCTCAGTGAGTGTCACATGATTACATTCCTATCCGAAAGAACTACATCCTAAATCTTGAAGTCGGATGTATATTTTTCAAATTCCTATCCTCAATTGAATGTTTATCCTTCACCACTCATTAAACCAATCTATATTCAACAAACTGTATAATGTAATTTTATGTTTATGTATATTTTAGTACTAAGATATTTTTTAAATGTTGCTTTTGTTTTTTAAGAGAAGGAAGAAGGAAATGAAAAGAACATAAATATAGCCCTGCCCCAGAAAGAAAATATACTTTGTTTACAAAATGTCCCTGTGCCAAGACATCACAAAATGTTGCTATGCACTGGCTATTCTCGCCTCATGCACCAGTTTTCCATGGCTTATGGCATGCCTAAAAACTAGACACAATGGGCCTCATTCTAAGTTTAGCGGTGCAGGAAGAATGGCGGCAAATGTAGCAGTAATTCTGTTACCGCCACTTTTCCTGCAGGGCCAAACTACATATTTGCTTGTGGGGGTTAAATGATTTACCTCCAGCCAAGAGCTGAAGGTAAATTGGACCCAACGGCAAAAACAGCCAGTATTACTCGCACTGGTGCCAGTAATACCAGCAATTCCCCCGATGGAGTCCTATCGGACCACATGGAATGGGGAATGACCGCTGCTGCCGGCACCTGAAATATCCCGGTAAAGTAAAACTGGTATATCAGGCCCCAGTAACAGAAGGTCCTTTTGCCGGTATTGGGCTGGAATTACCGGTGAAATACCGGCAAACTTATAATGAGGCCCAATGTCCTGATCCCAAGCACAGTGCATGACACTGCCCTCTGGGTCATTGGGCCTCATTATAAAGCTGGCGGTAGACGTGCCTGTAAAACAGGCACGGCTGCCGCCGGTATTTCTCTTTTCCGGCGCCGATAAATGGGCAATTACCAGGTCATTACGGCCTTGCCAGACCCGGTATTTGCCCATTCCTGGGTGCCGGAAAAAATTCTTCCCCATTCCCATTGAGCCCAGTAGGGCTCAATGGGAATGGGGAAGCCGGATTCACCAGCACCGTTATCAATGGTTACGGCCGCCAGATCAGACCTGGTGGCCGCAATGGCACCCGCAAGCACAACTCGTAGTTTGCAAGTCCAGGAACTATGGTACTGCCAAGCTTACTGGTACCATACTTCCCGGAACGGCAAACTTAGAATGAGGCCCAATGTCCTGATCCCAAGCACAGTGTGTCCATGACACTGCCCTCTGGGTCATTGATCCTGTTTCCCATACTTCCTGGAATGGAACAAGACATTGGCCTGGCACTTTTGTGGGTAGGTATCAATCCATCACTGCATGAGCAGGACTCGATCACTGCAAGGAAAAGTCTGTGCTTGAATCGGCATTGTTGCCGCTAGCCTGTGCCCTTCTGGCAGGTCCCTGCTACAGTCTCATCACCATCATCACTCGTGTGGGTATGGGCTGGGTGGAACATACACATCCTGGTGGCAGCACGGACAATGATCCAGGAGGGACGTGATACCCAGAGTTAGTAGCAGAGATCTTCCCCGTCCTTATGGGCTTTGACTCTAGTCACAGGACACACTTCACTTCAGCCTCTGCTGCTGGAACCCGATCGGGCAACTTAAAGTAATCGCAGGCCAAAGAGGATGGTGGCAAAGGGGAGCTGTCCTTTTGCCTTCCATGCACGTTCAGTAGACCATCTGGGCCATCCTTGAAGGCACACTGGGCTTTGTGCCTCCTCCTGACCAGTACAGAAGTGGCTCTCCTCCTTCTGACCCATGTTGGTCCCCTTATAATCCTTGCGATAATGGCTGTGACACTGGTGCAGTTTCCTCATCAGCCTCGTGTGTCACCACAAGTCCACCATCGCCATCAGTAGCAACCTCATCATCATCACCAACCCCACCAATAACTTCTACAGAAGCATCATCTTCTAGAGGAGGCATATTGTCTGTTGCTTCATCCCGCCAATACTGTTCAACTGTGCCTCCCCCTTTAGAGTCTAAGTAGGAGGACAAGAGATCCACATCCACTGAATCCAGATCACTGTACTCCTCCAGCACAGACACCACAACCTCAGATTCCTCCCTGTGCATCCCAGCCATTTTTCGTAACAATAAAAGAGGCCCCTCTAATCAAATAAAGAAAGAAAAAAATAGGGTTTCACAATCAAAATATAAAGTTTTGTCCAACAAGAGGCTACTGGCTACATGAATAAACTGGATCAAAAAATGAGAAAAAAATAATGATTTCCCCAAATTGATTAGCAACGTTTTCAAATTCATATCACAGTACAAATAAAAAAAGATTCCCTAAAAAACAAAAAAAGGCTTCCGAGATGAACTGAGTGAGTGCCTGGCTCAAAAGTGTTCATATCACAAATAAAACGCACAGACGGAAATGCTGCCTAACATCTCAAAAATGTCTATTTTTCTCCAACTCCTATGTTGAATCAGCCCAGCCTCACTTTCTTGTTGTCAAGCTCCACCCACGAAGGAACCAGGAAGTTGCTGCCTATTTATATAGGCTCTAAACCTCATTTTCTAATAATACATTTGAAAATAAAAAAAGCACCCACAATGGCATCATTCATCAAAGCAAGGTAACAGAGGTTACCTTGCTTTGATGATTGATTTTCAGGCATGATGTGTGCATCATAAATTATGATGCATGCATCATTCACATGCAGCTGCAGCATGCGGCCAACTTTGCACCAGACCTGCAGATGAACTTAACTGGTCTGCTGTTAAATCTCAGTTATCAGTTTCATGGTATCCACTACAGAATAATTGCTAATTTTACTATAGCTGATATGATAGCTCACTGGGTTGAGCGTTCGCTGCTGCGATGTGTGTGTGTGATCTGCAGGTTGCAGGCTCGAGTACCAGCAATGCCATCTCAGCCTTTCATCCTTCTGAGATCGATAAATAAGTATCAACACAGGTTGGGTGATATTGTGTGCCTATTTCTACTATAAAAAAGAGCTTAAGCGTAAATGCTATACAATAAAATATTATCATTTGACCTTGGACATCTGCTTGCAATCACAGTAATTTGACAATATGGAACTATACACACAGATATTAATGATACATATAGTGATCCATTCTTGTATGAAACGTATGTCACATTAGTGCAATCATAACCATATTTTTCGTAGTGTACATAGGAACAATGCTATTTGATGCCACTTCCTGTTTTGTCAAGGGGTCTAAGGTTGTGTTTCATCGCTTCCCGGGATGTCACTTTTGGGTGGGGTCAAATGACATCACTTCCGGTGATGTCCTCAGAAGTCAAGAGTCGTGGCCCACCTTTTTGAGGCGAGGGGTGGGACACTTTTTCTTGGGTGTCCGGGACTATTTCTTGTCCCAGTCCGACCGTGCTCGCAAGAGAAATTTGGACATTGCAATTCTTTGGCAGGGTCCCACAAATTAGTTTATATCCAGCTATTGAGTCTTCAGGGATTTCTGGGGGGAAGATTTTGGGAAGAACCTCCCAGGTTTAGGGGGAAGAAGGGTCTGGGATGTTTAATGTTTGGCTTCTGGTTTTCCTAACTCCCCTCCTTTGTTAAATGTTAAATCAGTGACCCCAACAGGGGTTACAATTTCATGGGAATTCTATGGCCATTACTGCTCACTCTGGTGTTATTTCAAGAAAATAAAAATTAGATCCGATCCGAGCTTGAGATAAAATGCTTGTGCTGTGTTTTTCTTGCAGTTCCTGATATCTATATTACAGGGAACATACACCCTTATAGTTTGTAGGATCCACACTGTATTATTATAATAGGTTTGTTTTCTCAAGATGCTGAGCAATCTGCCTGTGATCACATCCTCCTTCAACTAAGTACTCATAGACGCAACTATGGTGGTGATGTAGTCATCGCCCCTATACCTTTTACAGGTGGCTCTAATCCAGGCATGATATTTTTAGGTGCAGATCTAGGGACACCTTCCTGTTAAGCAGGGCATCATGCTGGCGCTTAGTGCCAGATGTTCCTGGTGATGGTGGAGATGACGCCAGACTGCCTCGGGATCTGTAGATAAGGTGACGCGAGAAACCAACCCAAGACCCACCAGAATGCGACTAGGGGATCCAGGTTCAGTTCCCCGCACTTCTCAGGTTGACATGGCACAGGAACAGTGCAAGCACTGACAGGGAAGGCTATTGGCGATGTCCAAGAGTATGGTCCAATGGATGAGTCCAAAAGTCTGGTCAGACTGGGGTATTGCCGATATGATGGTTCTGAGATCCAAAGGTTCTGGTCAGAGTTGCCGAAGACAGT
The DNA here is from genome assembly GCF_040938575.1 of Ambystoma mexicanum. NCBI lineage: Eukaryota > Metazoa > Chordata > Amphibia > Caudata > Ambystomatidae > Ambystoma > Ambystoma mexicanum. The sequence goes on from NC_090929.1 coordinate 483,397,589, forward strand.
AGCCAGAGGGCACAAAATCCACACCAGTAGAAGAAGGAGAGGGTGAGAAGCCAAAGCAGAGGGAAAGGAGCAGGCAAAAAAAGAGGGGGTCAGAAATCAGGCTTCAGGAAGGTGGGGAAGAACCAAGCAAGGAAGACCAAGGCAGGAAGGTCAGGGCTCAAGGAGCAGGAGGAGCAGAAGAGCACAAGGCAACAATGAGCGAGGACAGAGTCTGGAGCGAAGCACGAGTAAAAGTGCACATGTTAAGTCACAATGCACTGTGCTTCCCCAGATACTTTTATGGTGATGGCACCATAATGATGCTTGCAACGCAAGCCACCATTGCTCAGGGCTCCAGAAGCTGCGCATGCGCTATAAGAAGAGCAAGAGAAGCCGCGCATGTGTGATGGGCCCGCAACAGGACCAACCCGGAAACTCTGTGACCCCACACCGTGCAGCAGAGGGAACCACCAATGATGATAGAAGTGCCAGGACACCGCCACGGAAGGAGGATGCCCGGAGGCCAACCCCCGTGAGGTAAGTAAGGGACTGTGAGGGGGGCTCTGGAGAGGGTGGGGGTGAGGAGCTGCATAGCGGGAAGTGCCTGACACTTCCACTCACATGACCATTGGGTTCCTTATCAACACATAGGGCCTCATTACGAGTTTGGAGGTATTTCAGAGGTAAATCCTCTGAAATACCACCAAACGGATTTACAGTTCCCACCACTTGGTCCTGTGGATTTACCACAGGATTACAAGTCGTGGTAGGTGGTGTAAATACCTATTTTCTCGAGTCCGTAGGACTGCATTGGGGATTTTTGATGGAATTGCCACGGGTGGAATTATGAGTGGTAATTCTGCCGATTTTTACGAGGAAACGTGTAGGATTCACCTCTAGCATTAAAATGGAGGTAACAGAATTACCTCCACTTTTTTACCACACCGTCATACTCGTAATGAGGCCCATAGTGCCTTATACCTTATAGCGCCTAGCCCCCGTCATTCAGTGGCTACACGTAGCAATATTTAAATGGAAGTGGCGGTGTATCCTTGCTCATGCTGACAGTTCAATAAAAGTCATCATTTTAGGGAGGATGCCCCAACCCCCCATGTAATCATTTTGATTTTACGAAATCGACATCGAAAAAATCCTGCCTGCTTTGCAGAGCCAACCCCCTTCTGTTCTGCACCTTTGACGCTCGTTAAGCAGCCCATAACATCACCTTTTTTCTTGCAGTACTCCAAAGCGCCAAGAGGTCATGCGAAAAGCTACCCAATAGCATGAAATAGCTAAACATGTGTATCTTTTGTCAAAGCGAGCTACAAAGCCTGTTACTGACAACATTTCTATCAAAGCCCTGTGGCGGACTGAACTTAAGGGAGACCTCTCGATTTCCTGACATACCTCTGAAAGGTCAGTAGGGTTGGGGCAGAGTGATCCACATGGTGGTTGACCCATCCCTTAACCTGGTGACCTTCTATAGGCACCAGTGTGTTAGGGAATCTCTTGATTTGCCTTTAGGCCGGTCTCCCTCTGTCAAGGCATGACACATACGTGACAGTGGTTAATGGGTTTTTACACTAGATATTCAACACTGCGCTACTTGTGGCTATTACAGCGTTAGCTGGAGGAGCTGACAGACATCTATCTGATGGACTGTTTAATATGGGTAGAGACACATTTGCGCCTAATTCATGGGCCTAATTCATGGAACTTTTGGCACAGTGTAAAGTGGCTTTGCACTGCCAACAGACACCCTGACTCACAGAGCGATGCAAAGTGTATTTCTACATTGCAAAGTGACTTTGCACTGGTGCACAAGTGGTGCATAGTCTGTGAGTCAGGGTATTTTTTGTGGCAGTGCAAAGTCACTTTGCACCGCGCTACAAATTCCATGAATCAGGCCCACAATGTTATGTTATATATCTGTCCACTTAGTATCGCTCTATAACTCACACTCCTTATCGCAGGAGCCTGGTGCACCTTTAGAAACTTAGGGTCCATTTCCCAAAGATTTGCACTGCAGCAAATCATGGAGCTGCCCACGAACAGGTTGATTTGCACCTCCTAACCTATACCTGATTCACAGGCCCAGATTCTCAAGAAAAGTTGGTGCAAGTGATGGGATGCAAAAGCGCATGCCATTTACTTGCTCCAAAATAGTTTTGCATATTTCTCAAAGGACATCTTGTGCTTTTTAACCACCTTTGTTCGATTGCTCAAACCAGGGGCATTAAATGGCACTGACAACAATCCTATTCCCTTGCTCTTGTTTGCAATGGGACATTTCTGACCTTTTCATGCATTCAATTTTTAAGGTGTACATCAGTGGTTCGTCAGACTTGCAATGTCTCGGGAGGATAACTCAGGGGCGAGGTGCTCGCCTTGCAAACACAACTACATGGAGCAACACAGGTTCGATCCCCGGGTCTGCTCTTAGAAACCTCTGGGGCAACGTGCTCGCCTTGGAAGCAAGATGACACATAGCAACACAGGTTCGATCCCCGGGTCTGTGCTTTGAAACCTCTGGGTATAAAGTGTGTTATAAATAACCTATCATGTTATTTCTAACCCTCAAACAGTGATAGAGAGGCTTTTTCCTATTTGCAGCGTTTCATGACGAAGATCTTTCACGTGCACTTAGTGTCAGGAGTGGGCTCCTCACACTCATGTATATGTATGCAAGGGGGATGGCCAGCTGATCATTTGGGCTGCTATTGAGCATATGTATCGCCAAAAAAACGGGGGCATCTTCTGATTTTTTTTAGAGGCCCAGGTTTTTTGAGCATGTGTCCCTCAAAGCCTAAAATCTGAGCATTGTTTAGATGGCTGCATGCAAACGCCGGTTCACAAAGATGCGCTCCACAGCGGCTTCTCATTGGATCTCTTTTTAGGCGTTATTAAACAGCAATACAGTAGCAGGCACAAAACAACGAGGCTCAGAGGCGTCCCATTACTTGCTCTAGTATCATTCTTTGTGAACCATGCCCTTTTGCCAATTCTAGGCTGTTTTCAGTGGTTATGCTTTGGTTTTCAATAAGAGTATCAAGTATTATTGTACTATTGCCACTCTTCGTATTTCATTTTCTCAGTGTATTTTTCAATATACAAATTTATTTGTTTCGATAGACCATTTTCTAAGTTTATTTTGATATACAAGTCGAGTTTATTTCCAGAGCTGACAGACACGAATATTTCATGCAGGACTTTTTCGAGGCAGTTCTCTTCCTAACTTAGAGCCAAGTTTCGTAGACCTACTTACTAGAAGAAAGAACATCCTGGTCTAGGAGGCATTAATAACCACTCCCATTCGCTCCTCCCCCATGCCCTTTACCCTCTACCAAGTGATGCATCAGGGAAGAAGCCAAGGCTGCTTAGGCACTTGTCATTGGCTCTCTACAATGAATCACATAAAATAATGCATTTTCCTTAATACTCACCAACTTCAACCTAATACAACAGAATATGTACACATTTAAAACATTCAATTTGATTTTATCCTTCACTAAGT